>NC_090886.1:28669390-28696890 GCF_036669925.1 Montipora capricornis
CACTTTAAGATTAAAAAAATAAAAAAAATAAAAAAAAACTGACATTGAATCTTGATTCATGATGATTAGTATATAGGGTACCAATTAGTTGTCATACCGTTTAGATTATTGAGGATATTCTTTTCTACTGTAACTCTCGTTTTTCTTTTTTTTTTTTATTTTCCATTACTTCCGAAAGGAAGGGAGATGTGACATTATTCTAATTCCGTCACGCTCGTTGTAATTCAACACGTCCTTGTTTACCCTACTTGGCAGGATATCTTGTGTGAGTTAGGCAGTCTTTTCTCATCTTCAGTAAAGTGATTTACAATCTTAAAAAGTGTGTTGTCTTCCCTAAGACGTAGAAACGTTACAATGCCACTGTGAAGCGTATGGTTTTCAAGCAGTTTACTCCAGGATAGGGTATATAAATCAGAGCGTTTGGGTCTAGAATAGGGTATCATTTTTCACGAAACTGAGCAATTGGTTGAAGATTCACCCGAAATTTAGGACGATGAAAAACAAGACTGAACAAGTATAAATACATCCTTTTTTGGGACAGAAACGATTGTGGAAAAAACGGTTTTTTTTGGGCTTGACTGTGCTAGTGATCTCCGTAGTTTCTGGAAAACAGCCACTCTAGGATAGGGGGATTTGGGGAGTTTACTCTAGTATAGGATAGCAAAATTTAGCTGAACTAGCCCTGGTATAGGCTAAGGGTTCTAGGGTCTAGCGGCACATTCCCACCCAGAAATACCTCCCCCACCCCCCACCCCCGGCTACGTATTCGTCAAAGTTAAAGGTAGAGTCCATACTAACTCCCAAATCCCTGGAAAATTGCACCGGGGAGATTTGTTTACTAGGAACAGCTACTTTGAAATTTGTAGGTACAAGTTTAACCATCTGACGAGTTCCGAGAATAAATTACTTAGTCTTTTCACTGTTGATAAGAACACTGTTCGATCACCACCAGGCAGCAATATTTTTCAGGTCTTCTGTCAACTGGGTCACGGCATTCGAGTCATCCACGTATGATTCTAAAGATCACTCTCTAAGGATGCCAGATAGATGGCTTGTATGCATGTTGATTACTATAAAGACGGGCCCATGTTTGGACCCCTGTGGAACTCCATGAGCTATCATACGAGACTCTGAAATATGGGAACCAATATTAATACGTACAGACAGACTTCTCCTTGATAAATAGCTCCTGAACCAATCGGTTGCGACTATGGGATGAACACCAAGAGCGTGGAGCTTTCGGAGAGGTAAGATATGATCGACGCTGTCGAAACTCTCGACAAGTCCAGTAACCTTGAGGCTGTTAGGTGTTTATTATCAAGTGCATCAAATATCACATCAGGCAAGAAATTATTGAGTGAATATTGCAGCTTTTTGTTTCCGCGCTGATGGTCACTCGAACACTTTCTGCGAACCATATACTCAGTCAGTTGCCTAAGGGCCACACGCTCGTGCAGATCTTCGAGACTGCAGGCAACAACGATTCTTGTACTGTCTGGATGGCGTCGATGAAGGTTTTAGTGGACTGTAGTTTGTGTCGAGATTCGTCAGTAAGAGGATTCAGTACCATAGTCAGGTATTTAGACAGTTGGCAAGTCGGCGAACCACAGAACAAGACTATGGGACGCGTATGTATGTTAGGTTTGTGTAATTTGGGTAAACCGTACAGTTTATGTGGTTGTGGTACTTGCACCACAGTCGGTTGTAATGTCGGTCATGTCAGCTTTCTTAATTTGAAGTTGTTTGCTATTAAGTTTTCGCTGAAGTGCTGGCGTCCGGTCTCGTTTAAGTGCCTTGTAGGGCGCTGTCGGGATTTTGTGCAATGTCGTTATGAAATAAGAGAAGGTATTATTAAGGTTGACAGTTTTCAAGGCGTGTCACCCAGTAAGCGCTACAACTGAAGTAGTTTTTATATTCAATTACAAGAGAAAAGGATATCGATCGAGATTACTGATCTTCAGTCGTCAATAATTTTTGTACGCGAGAGAGGTTATGTTGTTCCAATTAAATCCAATTAAATTTATCTGATGTAAGAATGTATGCTGATGATACGAACCTTACTTGTGCATCAAAAGACCCTGATGAGTTGTTCTCAGTCCTGACACGTGACTTAAACAATATTAAACAATGGCTTGATTCTAACCGCCTAAGTCTTAAAGTTGTCAAAACTAAATGCTTGCACATTGGGACTCGGCACAAAATCTCGCTACTAACTAGTAACTCAGATATTTGCCTTGATGGCCATCCAGTAGAGAGAGTTGACTCTTATAAATGTTTTGGTATACAGGTGGATGAAACGCTATCGTGGGGTACCATAGTAGCACACAATTAGTATAGCTTTTCTAGGCGGGCTACTTAATTTTAGACTGGATGTTTAAAGGGTCTACAACAAGAAAAAACTAAAACAAAAACAACAAACAAACGAACAGAAAATATATGTACAACAACAAAAAATGTATATACAGCAACATTAAAGAAAATAGATGTAATAATATTAAAGGGGAAAAAAGGAGAACTGGAAAACAAACTATTAATAACGACATTAAAGAAAAATAAAAAAAAACCCTTAAAATTTAAGACTTAGGGGGAACTACTTTGTAAACGCATGTGCTTAGAAGGTAGAAAGATCAATGCAGCGCGTTTCAACATTCATCTCCTCAGTTCCAAGAATCTGTAGAAGCAAATCATGTAATTTACGTTTGAAGGGTTCTTTCCTAAGCTCACGAAGTTCAGAAGGGATGCCATTCCATATTTTAGCACCAATAGAGAATCTAGAGAATGAAAACAGCTGCTGATTTGTTCTCGACATTTCTATATGGAGGTCCCCAGCTTAAGAGAATCGTGTGGGGTAGGGGTGAATCTTTTCGGAGCGAATAAATAGGTTGGAAATATTGGGTGGTGCATGCTGATTAGCAGCATCATGTACCAAAGACGCAACCAATTTAAAATAAAGCAATTTTGCCGGTAAGATTCGGGAACTAACAAAAAGAAGAATAGTGTGAGATTTGTAGTCTATTTTAGCCAAGATTAATTAGAGGCTGTGAATATTTTTTATACTCCACTGATTATTCTCGATAGAGAATGGCCTCTACACTCAAGAATACCTCCATTTCGAACGAAACATCGTTTATACTTATAACCAACTTTTTTTAGTCAGCGACACCAAATATCTCAACTTGACATCTTTACTTTTAACAGGTGTAGTCTAAAATATCTGGAATGACAACAACCCCGCAGTTTGCCTTTTTGTGCTGTTCTAAGACAAGGAGGGATTGACCTTGGAATTTTGCCCATACGTTTAAATTTATCAGAACTTCCCTGAAAACGATCTCATTCTAAACCTGTATAATTATCAGCACTTAATCTCAAAAATTTCAATCATTTGTTTCATTACCAACGACCTCTTCCATGTGATGTATTCGACTATCTGTAAGAGTATCTAGATTGTTTCGATAACACCCAGGATCCCACAGCTTTCAGCTATGAAAAAGAAGGCCTTTGCTTTATGACAGTGTATTTAAGTGGCATTGATGTGTATTTAAGTGGCTCCAACATGCTAAACTCTTGCTCAGTGGAGATATAGGAGTTAATTCTGGCCCGGAAAAATGTCAAACTTGCGACAAGACGATGGCACGAAATCATCGAGTTATGACTTGTACCGAATGTGGACGGCGAACGCATATCAAGTGTTCTCCAGTCTCACCTAAAGAATATGCTCAACTGCAGCAAAAATCAAGTTATACCTGGTACTGCACGAATTGCCTTCTTAGCTTTTTGCCTGGCTATGATGACGAGGCATCCACTGAAGATGTTAATATCATCGATACTAATCTGGATCTTCAGGTACTTCGACATGACATTATCGATTACCGCAAAGATAAACATCATGATCTGATGATTGCCCATCTTAATATTAACAGCGTACAAAATAAACTTGATGACCTCAAACTTTTGAACAGAGAACTGAAGTCACAGGTGATTTTTCTTTCTGAAACAAAAATTGATTCTTCATACAAAGACGATCAATTTTTATGAAAGGATATAATATGTTCAGAAAGGATCGAAAGAAGGGTGGCGGGGGTCTAATAGCCTTTATTTCTACGAATATCGTATCTAAGAAAGTTCCAGAAACAGCATATAAACACGTAGAAGATTTGTCGATTGAAATGAAAACTACCAGCAGTACAATTTTGCTAGTCGGAGCGTACAGACCACCGAAAGCTGCGGGTAACGATTATTTTTCTAAGCTTGAAGATGAACTCAGCTCATTATGCATGTGAGCTGAACTTCAAAAACAAACAGTGATTCTCATGGGAGATCTCAATCTCAATCGAATGGACACAAACAAAAGAGAAGGCAAATTACTCATTGATTTGGAAGAAAGCTTTAACCTTTCCTGTCTAATTAACAGTCCCACAAGGATTACTAATGTTTCGATGTACTGCTCACAAACAGGCCTGGTTATTTTATCAAATCGGGGACGTTTGATCCAGAAATCAGTGATCATTGCCTGATATATGGTATATTAAATGAGAAAACTATACACCATCAGCCAAAAACCATCATGTCGAGGAATTTAAAAGCATTGCATTTGAACCTAATGCAGAGGAATTGACTAATGCCCCGTGGCAGGTTGGAGAAATTTTCAATGATATTGGTGATAGAGTTGATTATTGGAATGGATAAGTAAGTTATGTGGTGGACGCTCATGCTCCACTGAGGAAGAAAAGAGTACGGGAAATTGATGTACCACACATGAGATTAGATTGGAAAAATGCCATCAGAAGGAAAAGGAAATATGCCCAACTGTATGCAAAAAACAAAACCGCTGAAAATTACGAGCTCAAGAAAAAGTACAGAAATTTAGCCACAAAGGAGCGCAGGAAGGCAAGCAAAGAGTTTTGGATGAAGAAAACAGATGACTTAAAGCGAAAACCACGGGAATTTTTCAAGACATTTCGACCGTTTCTTGGCAAGTCTAAAGTAATACTATCACCTTAGAAACTGAAGAAAGTTCTGCTGAAACTGATGAGAGCATTATTTCTAACAAGTTTGCTCACTACTTTACCAATATAGCCTCCACCATTGGGGGAAATCATGTACTTGATCTCATCGAAGAAGATCACAAAAATCACACTGGCATAAACGCCATAAGAAATGAACAATTGGATATGGACTTTGAATTTCAGCCAATCACAGAGCATGATGTTAACGAAGAGCTCGCGAGTATAAGCACTAAAATGTCTCTAGGATGGGACTCTGTCATACCACCAATAGTATTTAAAGAAATCTCACACGCCATATCACCATCTCTGCAGTCCATATTTAATCAATGTGTTGAAGACTGTAGTTGGCCTACTAAATGGAAAATGGGTGAATGGACACCTGTGTTCAAGAAGGGGGAGAGACAATTAATCCAAACTTACCGTCCGATTACAGTCCTCCCACTAATTGTCAAGATAGTTGAACATCTACTAGGTAAACAGATAACGGCAAGCGAGGACCATATCATGTACTCTAAAATGAAAGGTTATATAAAAAAACACAGCTGTGAGACTGCATTAATTGGCCTGGGGGAAGACTGGAGACTAGCCTTGGATAACAAACAGAAAGCACTTTTGTTATTGATGGACATGTCTAAGGCTTTTGACTCAGTTCTTCCCTTATTAACTGTGGCCAAACTTGGCGCTTACGGTTTTAATGACAAATCATTACAATTAACGCGTTCATATTTTAAAGATCGGCTCAACAGGGTGGAAGTTGGCAAAGCTACTAGTGACTGGAATGTGATGAAACGTGGATGCCCTCAAGGATCCTCCTTTGGTCCAACACTGTGGAACTTGTACCAAAATGATCTATCGTATCACATAAATGAGATGGCAAATTTAAATATTTATGCTGATGACCATCAGATGTCTGCCCTTAAATGGTATAAAGACAACTATTTATTGTCCAATCCAGAAAAACTTAACGCTATAGGGATTAAACAACGTAATGAAACTGAACAGATTAACATCAAGATCGGTGATCAAACAATTAAGCGATTTGGGTGTAAACTTCGACGAGAATCTAATTTTTAGCCAACATATTAGCGAATTATGCAAAAAGGCCAGTCAAAGGGTGGGCGTTCTCGCCAGGTTAAGAAACTGAATTACTACGGAGACTAAACTATTACTTTATAAAACTGCTATCATGCCATATCTCACCTATTGTCATCTCATATGGCATTTCTGTAAGGCGTCGGATACAAGAAAGGTTGAAATAATTCAAGAGCGGGCACTAAGGATAGTTTATAATTCACATTTAGAAACGTATATGAACTTATTAGATCGTGCTAAACTACAGGCCTTTTTAATAGGAGATTGCAAGACATAGTTATACACATGTACAAGGTTAAATATAGGCTAGTTCCCGATTTCATTTGTGATATTTTCAGTACTAAGTCTTGTAAATATAATTTTAGAAACCAAAATTTTGATATTCCTAGATTTAATTCTGTATTGTATGGTAAACACTCTCTTAGACATATCTTGGACCCTTTTTATGGAACAAGCTAGATAAAAACATCACTGAAACGAGCAGCCTATCTACGTTTAAGTTTCATATTAGATGTAAGGATCTTACTGAAGTGATAAATGGCAACAATTGCCCCGCATTGGGTAATTTGTACCTCTTAAGGTGTGCCCGTGTTGTTACAATTATTTTAGCATATTGTAAATGTATATATAATTTATAGCTTATTTCTTATTTATTAGTTATCATAGTATTCATTATTTATTTTATTTTTATGTTGTGTCCCCAATTAGCGTCAGCTAAATACATCAACACATGAAAAAGTTCATCATCATCATCATCATCCAAACTCACCACATCCATGGACATCTCTCGGTAAGGATCATCATTAAAGAATAAGGCATCAGACACCAAAAGGACAGAGCATATTGCAGTAACCGCAGCCAAATGCATGTTTGAGTAGACCCTTGGTAGGAAGTCAACGGAAACAGCCAATACTATGCAACTCCTTGAACATCATTCCCTATTAAGAGGGCCTGACTCTTTACGTCACGGCTCCACCCATCGCTCGTCTCAGCCAATTACAAATCAGTTAAATTGCGAAATACACATCAATCAAGTGTACTACTATTGGACTTCACCATTAATTAATTTATTGATTTATTAATTAAACACGCATTTTATGCCTTTTATACGAAGTTTTCCTTCTTTTCCTTTTCCTTGTAAAATGAAATTTCAGTTACATATCTGTGACGTTGAAACACTAAATGCAAATACTTATCACCCGATTTACGGAATAGTAATAATAATAATAATAATAATAATAATAATAATAATAATAATAATAATAATAATAATACTTATAATATTACCAAAACTTCTTAGCAGCACGAAGTAAGATATCGCTTTGATGATCCATACGATGTTTTTGAAATTCATCTTTAATCAAGACATGTTTCGGATGAAACATCATCCATCGTCAGTTGTACAATGAGAAATAAACTAAAGTTGAGCAATAAATAGTGTAACAAAGTGAGATATAACATGAATAATTAAGGATGAAGGCGAGAACAGAATAACCACGAAACAAAACAGAAAAAAAACCAGACTATTTAAGCTAAGAAAAGAAACTAATTAGTATGAAAGGGATAAATTAAGATGTTTGACTTGCGAATTTAAAGATCGCTGCTCCCAAAGGATATGCATGGCTTCTTTAATTTTCAATTGGAAACGTGTGGAAGCAGAGTTGAGGATTTTAAAACAGTCTTCTGAACAATGGGAGCGACAATTTTCAAAACCTCTCAAGTGCTTAAAGATGTGGGAATGTTTGTCGGACGCGAGATGTTCACGGATGGTTGTGTTATGATCGGTCCCTTTTCCATCATAACACAACGCAGAATTAAGAAATTAGTCAACACATTTTGCACCGACCTGGAAATTAAGTTGGTGTTCACCCCGTTTAAAATCAGGGGTTGGTTTGGGGCGAAGGATCTACGATAGGATAGGTCTACGATCGCGAGTCATTTACAAGTTTTCATGTGCAGGCTGTAATGCCTGTTTTATTGGTGAAACCAATAGACACTTCGCCACTCGCATCCGTGAACATCTCGCGTCCGACAAACATTCCCACATCTTTAAGCACTTGAGAGGTTTTGAAAATTGTCGCTCCCATTGTTCAGAAGACTGTTTTAAAATCCTCAACTCTGCTTCCACACGTTTCCAATTGAAAATTAAAGAAGCCATGCATATCCTTTGGGAGCAGCCATCTTTAAATTCCCAAGTCAAACATCTTAATTTATCCCCTTCATACTAATTAGTTTCTTTTCTTAGCTTAAATAGTCTGTTTTTTTCTGTTTCGTAGTTGTTCTGTTCTCGCCTTCATCCTTGATTATTCATGTTATATCTCACTTTGTTACACTATTTATTGCTCAACTTTAGTTTATTTCTCATTGTACAACTGACGATGGATGATGTTTCATCCGAAACATGTCTTGATTAAAGATGAATTTCAAAAACATCGTATGGATCATCAAAGCAATAATAATAATAATAATAATAATAATAATAATAATAATAATAATAATAATAATAATAAACATAATCACAATAATAATACCACAATCAGACACACTGAATCACTGTCTATTTTAAATGTAAAGTGAAGACATATTTATGAAACAATTAGGTTTTTTTCTTTTAGGACAAATTGTAGATATCAGCTTATTTTAGTCTACAATATTTTTGTGATTCTATTATTTCTGTATATACTTATGTAAAAGCGCTGAGACCGTGTTTAAGCGCCCCTTAAATGTATATTATTACTATTATTATTATTATTATTTTTTTATTATTATCATTATTCTTATTATTATTATTCCGTAAAAACGTCTCTCGGGTGAAAAGTATTCGCATTTTGTTTCAACGTCACAGAACTAAGATGTAACTGAAATTTCATTTTAGAGGGAAAAGGACAAGAAGGAAAAGCTTCCAATAAAAATAATGTAACCATGAATGTTCATTTCCTCGGAGTCGTAGTCAAGGAATCGTAAAAGAGAGCATTTTGTTTTGCATGTCATCAACTGTACGTCCCTTGCCATGGCGTAGCATATTGTCAACAATATAGAATGTCAATACGGTAAGGCCTCGGATTGAAATTTCTTTATTGGTAGAATACGTAAATATCTTAATCAATTTGATACTGAAAGATTAGTGCATGCATTCGTCACTTCTAAGTTAGATAGTGGCAATGCACTACTTTATGGCCTTCCTTCAACACGCACAACTTGAAAAGCTACAGAGGATTCAGAATTCAGCAGCTCGCTTAGTAACACGGACAAAGAAATTTGTTTACATATCTCCCGTCCTTCAGGACTTACATTGGTTAACTCTTAATAATAGGATAATCTTCAAAATACTACTTGTGACATTTAAAGCTCTGAGGGGCTTGGCCCATGGTTATCTTTCTGAACTTCTCATTCCCTATAGGCTGTCCTGCAATCTAAGATCAAGTAATGCAAAACTTCTTGCTGTTCCCAGAAGTAGAACAAAAACCTACGGAGGAGGGCCTTTGCGGTCGCAGCACCCAATTTACTGAACGGTCTGCCTGCCACAATCAGAAACTCTGAATCACTGTCAGTGAAGACATATTTATTAAGCAATTAGGGTTTTTTTTGTTTTAGGACACATTGTAGATATCAGCTTATTTCAGTGTACAATATTTTTTGTTATACTATTATTTCTGTATATACTTATGTAAGCGCACTGAGACCGTGTTTAAGCACCCCTTGAATGTATATATATTATTATTATTATTATTATTATTATTATCATTTTATTATTATTATTGTTATAACTCCGTAAAAACCTCTCTCGTGTGATAAATATTCGCATTGAGTGTTTCAACGTCACAGATATGTAACTGAAATTTCATTTTAGAAGGAAAAGGAAAAGAAGGAAATGCTTCGTATAAAAATAATGTAACCATAAATGTTCATTTCCTCGGAGTCGTAGTCAAGGAATCGTAAAAGAGAGCATTTTGTTTTGCACTTCATCAACTGTACGTCCATTGCCATGGCGTGGCATATTGTCAACAATATAGAATGTCAATACCGTAAGGCCTAGCTTTCAAATTTCTTCATTGGTAGAATATGTAAATATCTTAATCAATTTGATACTGAAAGATTAGTGCATGCATTCGTCACTTCTAAGTTAGATAGTGGCAACGCACTACTTTATGGTCTTCCTTCAACACAATTGAAAAGCTACAGGGGATTCAGAATTCAGCAGCTCGCTTAGTAACAAGGACAAAGAAATTTGTTCACATATCTCCCGTCCTTCAGGACTTACATTGGTTAACTCTTAATAATAGGGTGATCTTCAAAATACTACTTGTGACACTTAAAGCTCTGAGGGGCTTGGCCCCTGGTTATCTTTCTGAACTTCTCATTCCCTGAAGGCTGTCCTGCAATCTAAGATCAAGTAATGCAAAACTTCTTGCTGTTCCCAGAAGTAGAACAAAAACCTACGGAGGAGGGCTTTTCCGGTCGCAGCACCCAATTTACTGAACGGTCTGCCTGCCACAATCAGAAACTCTGAATCACTGTCAGTAAAGACCTATTTATTAAGCAATTAGGGTTTTTTTGTTTTAGGACACATTGTAGATATCAGCTTATTTCCGTGTACAATATTTTTTGTTATACTATTATTTCTGTAAATACTTATGTAAGAGCACTGAGACCGTGTTTAAACGCCCCCATAATGAATGTTATTATTATTATTATTATTATTATTATTATTATTATTATTATTATTATTATAACTCCGTAAAAACCTCACTCGGGTGATAAGTATTCGCATTGAGTGTTGTTTCAACGTCACAGATATATAACTGAAATTTCATTTTCGAAGGAAATGGAAAAGAAGGAAATGCTTCGTATAAAAATAATGTAACCATGAATGTTCATTTCCTCGGAGTCGTAGTCAAGGAATCGTAAAAGAGAGCATTTTGTTTTGCATGTCATCAACTGTACGTCCCTTGCCATGGCGTGGCATATTGTCAACAATATACAGGGGCACCCAACGACCAATTTGTTGTAAAATGTATTATTATACCCCAGTTAATGAAAATAAATGTTATTAAGGCATTTTCAGGCGTTTTTCAGTATTGCTGGGAAAATATTATCTGTTCCTTTTTCCCAGCAAGACACACAAGAAATTTCCCAGCCAGCTAGATAAAATTGGTTGGTTTCCCAGCCAGCTGATCAAATTTATTTCCCAGCCAGGAATTCCGCGCGCTTTCAAATCCCTCGATCCAAAACGACCGAACAAAAGCGACAAAACCGGGACAAAACAGGTTTTTTCCGCAATCACTCTGACCAGCCGTCGTATGTTTGTGACTACTGTCTTTGAGAGGGAAGGGGTTCTTTTTTTTTTTGTTTTTTTTTAGTCGTCCTCAGTCTTCAGAGTTTCTACAGCCAGCTCAGGTTGAAATGCCAGAAAAAGTCAGTAATTCCCAGGCAAAACCTCTATGAATAACAAAATTTCCCAGCCAGCTCATCGAAACACCTGTATTTTTGCCAGCCAGCAAGATTGCTCTGGGAACAGATAATGTGAGGAACAGATTCGTTGGGTGCCCCTGAATATAGAATGTCAATACCGTAAGGCCTAGCTTTCAAATTTCTTCATTGGTAGAATATGTAAATATCTTAATCAATTTGATACTGAAAGATTAGTGCATGCATTCGTCACTTCAAAGTTCGATAGTAGCAATGCACTACTTTATGGCCTTCCTTCAACACAATATGAAAAGCTACAGGGGATTCAGAATTCAGCAGCTCGCTTAGTAACAAGGACAAAGAAATTTGTTCACATATTTCCCGTCCTTCAGGACTTACATTGATTAACTCTTAATAATAGGATAATCTTCAAAATACTACTTGTGACATTTAAAGCTCTGAGGGGCTTGGCCCCTGGTTATCTTTCTGAACTTCTCATTCCCTATAGGCTGTCCTGCAATCTAAGATCAGGTAATGGAAAACTTCTTGCTGTTCCCAGAAGTAGAACAAAAACCTACGGAGGAGGGCCTTTGCGGTCGCAGTTCCCAATTTACGGAACGGTCTGCCCGCCACAATCAGAAACACTTAACCACTGTCAGTCTTTAAATGTAAAGTGAAGACATTTTTATTCAACAATTAGGTTTTTTCTTTTAGGACACATTGTAGATATCAGCTTATTTCAGTGTACAATATTTTTTGTTATTCTATTATTTCTGTAAATATATATGTAAGAGCGCTGAGACCGTGTTTAAACGCCCCCATAATGTATGTTAATATTATTATTATTACTATTATTATTATTATTATTATTATTATTTAGCTCTTATTATTAAATTTTCAACCTCGGATAATGCAATTCTCGTGCGCTGATTGGTTCACTCAATCTCGGTTATCAGCTCATATACCTTAGTTTGACCTTATATGGTAAATGATTGCGCTTAGCGTTGCTAAACGAAAAACGTATACGCCAGAAAGCGAAATTTCTTTCGGTATAATGCGAAAGAAAAACGTTTTTGTGGAAAGTTTGGATCACTTTCGAAGCTTAGAGATACGCGAAAAGGTAAGAAATGTTTTTGTGATGAGCCTGCGTCTGTCTGACCACGAGGTATTACACAACATCGCATCTTCATCAACTTTTTTCGATTTCGCTAGGATTTTCTCGCTTTTTTCGCTCGTATTTCGTACTTCTAAACTTTTGGAGTTTAAGGAATTTAATAAAACAATTATTCCATTTGCGCTTGTTGGATATGAGAGTGGCTATAGCCAACTCGGCGCTACGCGCCTCGTTGGCTATTTACCATCTCATATCCAACGCGCGCGCATGGAATAATTGTTAATTAACTGAGAAGGAGGTCTGTATGGGAGAATCTTGACCGAGGTCGTGAGTACAGACCGAACGCAGTGAGGTCTGTACACACGACAGAGGTCAAGATTCTCCCATACAGACTGACTAAGCTCGGTTAATAAGATGTTTATTATATGGCAAACAAGAACAATTTAACTCATTTAATGTAACTGGTTTGTACTAACTGACATTTTGCTTGCGAACGGCGATGAATGGCGATGAGCTGAACTTAATTCTGTCAAAGTTTGCTGGTCATCCTCTCTTTTGTCATCATGCTGTTTGGCACTTCCATAAATAAATATTGCAATGGAAAAATCTAGACCGCGGTCAATATCGATTTCAGCCAATCAAATTCGTGAACTTGGTAGTTCCCAGTCCTTGTGAGACAGAACCATATTAAAAAACACCCTAAAAACCTCTCTCGGGTGATAAATATTCGCATTTTGTGTTTCAACGTCACAGATTTGTAACTGAAATTTCATTTTAGAAGGAAAAGGAAAAGAAGGAAATGCTTCGTATAAAATTAATGTAACCATGAATATTCATTTCTTCGGAGTCGTAGTCAAGGAATCGCAAAGAGAGCATTTTGTTTTGCATGTCATCAACTGTACGTCCCTTGCCATGGCGTAGCATATTGTCAACAATATAGAATGTCAATACGGTAAGGCCTCGGTTTGAAATTTCTTCATTGGTAGAATATGTAAATATCTTAATCAATCTGATACTGAAAAATTAGTGCATGCCTTTGTCACTTTTAACTTAGATAGTGGCAATGGACTACTTTATGGCCTTCCTTTAACAGAACTTGAAAGCTACAGAGGATTCAGAATTCAGCAGCTCGCTTAGTAACAAGGACAAAGAAATTTGTTCACATATCTCCCGTCCTTCAGGACTTACATTGGTTAACTCTTAATACGGTCTCAGCGCTCTTACATAAGTAAATATAGAAATAATAGAATTACAAAAATATTGTACAGTATGGCAAGGGACGTACAGTTGATGACGTGCAAAACAAAATGCTCTGTCTTACGATTCCTTGACTACGACTCCGAGGAAATAAACATTTATGGTTACATTCTTTTTATACGAAGCATTTCCTTCTTTTCCTTTTCCTTCTAAAATGAAATTTCAGTTACATATCTGTGACGTTGAAACACTAAATGCGAATACTTATCACCCGAGAGAGGTTTTTACGGATTATAATAATAATAATAATAATAATAATAATAATAATAATAATAATAATAATAATAATAAATAAAAAATAATAATAGTAATAATAATAATATTAACATACATTATGGGGGCGTTTAAACACGGTCTCAGCGCTCTTACATATATATTTACAGAAATAATAGAATAACAAAAAATATTGTACACTGAAATAAGGTGATGTCTACAACGTGTCCTAATAATTAATGTGTCTTCACTTTACATTTAAAGACTGACAGTGGTTAAGTGTTTCTGATTGTGGCGGGCAGACCGTTCCATAAATTGGGAACTGCGACCGGAAAAGCCCTCCTCCGTAGGTTTTTGTTATACTTCTGGGAACAGCAAGAAGTTTTGCATTACTTGATCTTAGATTGCAGGACAGCCTATAGGGAGTGAGAAGTTCAGAAAGATAACCAGGGGCCAAGCCCCTCAGAGCTTTAAATGTCATGAGTAGAATTTTGAAAATTATCCTATTATTAAGAGATAACCAATGTAAGTCCTGAGGGACGGGAGATATGTAAACAAATTTCTTTGTCCTTGTTACTAAGCAAGCTGCTGAATTCTGAATCCTCTGTAGCTTTTCACGTTGTGTTGAAGGAAGGCCATAAAGTGGTGTCCAACGTCCAGGAATTGAACATTCATGGTTACCTGAAAGCGCTATTAGTGTAAAAACAGGTCCGAAAAATCGTTCCTCGGACTAGCTGTATTGCCGTATTGCGGTCAATACGGGAACAAAACTGTTAACAAAAACTGTTTCAAACTGTATGTATAGACTTATTCTGAGGATCAATAGAATTAAGCGCCTACTTCATAGGAAGACGCTACTTTTACTAATTAACGCTTTTGCTTTCAGTAAATTGTTTTACTGTTCGACCGTTTGGAGTAATACTTCTAAAACTAATGTAAAAAGGCTACAATTGGTTTAGAACTTTGCTGGCAGGATAGTTGTTTGTCTTAGAAAGTACGATCACATTTCCGAAGGCTTAAAGTCACTTAAATGGCGTTCCGTTTCTGATAAATTATTTTTGTACGATTCCAGAGAGCTTCAATAAATGTATGTATGCATGTATGTATGTATGTATGTATGTATGTATGTAAATTCTGGATACTTAGGTAGAACAGTTTTTCGAGAGAGCTCAACTTAACAGGAGCGGTAACATCAAAAACATAATGTAACCATGATTGTTTATTTCCTCGAAGTCGTAGTCAAGGAGTCGTGAAAGAGAGCATTTTGTTTTGCATTTTGTTTTATTTACTTATTTCCATATTTTTAATATTTTATTACCTAAGAAGTTTGTGAATAACTGTTTTGGTAAAGCGTCTTAGGACTTTTACATTTTAGCGCTCAGGCTATAGAAATGCGTTATTAGGGAGCTTAAAGTAGCGCGTTTTGAGACGCGAACGGCAACCGGAAGTGAGTTGTTTTCCCTTTTCACTTGTCTTCACGCAGCCACATTTACATTGCCAAGTATCTTTTCTCCATTAGAGAAGATTAGTATAAAATTTTGGGAGACGCTATTGTCCTGGTACGCGAAATGTTCTTTTCCCGTGGCAGTCCCCTTCTCAAAAACGCGCGTGCTTATGGTCTCTATAATCAAAATGATTCTGGGTGATTTTAAAAGGAGAAAGACGGGCCTGAATATGACTTAAATCGATTATAAAAAGAGCTTTTGATATGGTCCCTCATTCTTGGATCACGGAGGGCTTAGAAACGATTGGAGTGGTAATCAATGTAAGGATGTTGTTTGCGGCCAGCATGAAGAAATGGGGATCGAAACTAATGGTTAACGATGCGGAGTTGGCAGGGGCGGATCTAGGGGGAGGGAGCAGGGGGTGTGGACCCCCACCCCCGAGATGACCTTCGGCTCTCTAACACAACTGGTATTCTGCGAAAACAAAAAAAGTCACCAGTCAGCTAAGCCATTCTTAAGAAACATCCTGGATCCGCCCCTGAGTTGGGGAGTGTACAGTTCAATTGAGGAATATTCTGTTGTTTGTTAACGTTATATCAATGATTCCATCCAGCTACTGAGGCTTTCAGAAGAACGAGACCTGGATGCAGAGTAGAAAGAAACAAGGTTATAATGAATAATGTCTTGTTTATGGATGAAAATGTGAAGGAGATTGACTCATTTGTCTAGTCAGTGCGAAGTATTTCCGAAAAGGTGAAGAAGATCATGTCTGACAATCTAAACGAGAAAAACTCAGTCGAGGCTGTAAACACGCCGGCAGTGTCCATCGTGACATATTGTGCAGTAATCGTAAAATTGAGGAAAGAGGAGCTCCGACAAGTAGACCAAAGAACACGCAAAGTAATGTGTGTGAATGAGATGCCATATTGAGACGCCATTGATGATACTAAAAGTTGGTTTAATAGTTAAGTAATTTCATATTGTATAAATTACTTGCTTTCCGCTCTCCGTAAGTTCCCTTTTCGTTTTTTTTCCCCATAGATATAATGGTAACTAATCAAAAATAAACTATGATAGAATAAAAATCGTTGTAACTTAAAATATTTTTGCCTTCCTTTTCTTTCATTTTCATTTTTTCTTTCAACTGGGCCGCCTAGATCAGCAATTACTATTTTGTGGGCCAGTCTATTTGTAAGATCTGTTTTTAATAAACATAAAGTTGAAGTTAAATGGAGCGCTCACAAAATGTCGCAAAAGAGAAGATGGCTGGGCATCGAAACCATTGCATGGACAATTCCTCAAACAAAGAGAAGAGGGTACAGACGGGGATTCGTGGAGATAGTTGAAGTGCGAGGAAATGAGGAAACCAATAGAAGGATTTATTCTGGCCGCCCAAGACCAGGCATTGAAAGTTAATGCACACATTGCCAAAGTAATGAATCAGACTGTCAACCGGGTACGTACTTCAATGTTTACATTCTGTTTGCAACTGTTCAATGAAATGAAGATAAAAAGGCCATGTTCCATCTCTAAAAATAGAACCTTTGGGGGAGGGGGTGTAAGTACTTCAATTTCTTCGTTATTCGTATTTCAGCTTCACTACGCAACAGACGCGAGAGAAATATTCAAATAGCCGCCTAATGATAACAAATGGGGCTAAAACCTAGGCCCCACAAAAACAATTCTCGTCCCCAGAGCCGTCCAACCCTCTTTGCCGCCAGAGGCTGAGCACGAGAACCAGTCGGCTTGGGAGACACAAGATGGCGGAAGTCCTAGATTCTAGGACTTCCGGCGTTGGTGATGTATGAAGTTTTGAAATGTCCACTGTAATCGTGAGAGCATAGCGGCTGCACGAGTAGACAACTTCACTGAGATGCTCTGCGTTCCTTTGAATTAAGAATCAATCACTCTTCGTGAACCGCAGGTAGACGCACTGAGAAATATTGTCGAGAAAAAGAAGAATGTTTTAGTTGTGTTGCCCACCGGCTATGGAGAATCCTTGATAGTTCACCTTTTGCCCTTCGTTTTTGAGTTCTCGTGCCAGGATTTTGCACTTCCGTTTTAGATTTCTATTATGAGGCAAGTAGCCAATGAAATCCGTGCTCAGCCTCTGGCGGCTAAGAGGGCCGGGTGGCTTTTGGGACGAGAGTGCACAAAAACCTGTGCGCTCGCCCCTCGTTCCCAGGATCCCTCTTCTCTGCCCCCTCCGCAACGACAAACGGGGCAGAGAAGAGAGACCCTGGGAACGAGGTTGTGTGCACTCTGGTTAAGAAACATGTGCCAGCTGGAGGAATAAAGGAGCTTTACACGTCCAAAATCTCGAAATTTGCGGGTAATAGGTGTCGGCCTAGAATGACTAATCACGTGCTATACCTAGCTTAAATGCGCCAAATTAACTACCCATAATCCATCACTTACACCTACAGAAATCCAGGCCCTGTCGCTCTCGTGACCCAAATATATTCAATTTCAGGCTTATTCGTAAACACTCAACAGCCAGAAATTCCTCATTTATCACCATCCACATTTACACGTATATATTTCTCCTTATCAACAGGAACTGAGAAAAGCCAATCTGTTAAAAACATGGGAAGCAGCGCGGAAGTTGAAAATGCTGCTTATAAAAGTTGGCCACTTTTTCTTTTTGAGGGCCCGGTCAGCACGAGCACTTTTGAAGTCTCCTTGGCGAGGGCCCCCACCATGGCTGAATGCAGTTGAGGAGTACGGGCCGAAAATGGTTGCCATGGTTCCTCCTGATGACTTCTTATATGCTGGATCGAGATTTGGAGATGCTGGCTAGGCAGCATTGGAGTGTTTTATTACCTTATTACCCTTACCGCTTACAAAAACAATAGATTCTAAGTTAAAAAGTGAAGTTGAACGACAAAAAAAGATGACACTTTTGTTGCGGAATCCGGATCAGCGATCTTAGCAGAGGAAATCCAGTAGGACATTTGCATGATGACGCCTTTGACTGCAAGTACCAGAATCCTTCAGTTTTTGCTTGTCTCGTGCTAATTAGAGCTGTTTGTTATTTTTATCCCGCAAAATTTAAATAAGGAAAGAAAAACAAACTGAATTCTGATAGTTGTAGTCAAATGACGCTATCGTGAGATCGCCTATTGAAAGACATAGCCGCTAAGAAGAAATTGTCCGATCACTGAGCCTTGTGGGATGATCATTTGTTGATTCAAAATCAACCGCCAATATTTCCTGCAACCCTACCTATCGAGTTGATCATCAGGGGATCATTAATTCTGTGCTCCTTATTGTTTTTTGCAACCCGAAGGAACGGGCCCAGGCGAATTTTGTAAAATTTGAAGACGACAACCAGGGGGATATCACGGAGACTAACTGCTTTCCCTAAATCATATAACACCTGTGGTTTTTTGCATTTCGAGCGAACAAGGTTCGAAACGTTTATCTACTATGACACGAACACGATAACATGAGCCACCATGACATGATCCATGGTTCTACCCCTCAACGGAGCGGCAAACACGTGAGAAGAAACGGCAAAAACGCTGTACGGTCTACAGCTGCATTTACACTTTGTGGCACATGACATTGCAGACAAGCGGGCCGGGCTATTTCGTCGAATAAGAACCTCGGCAAGTGACATTAGTGCCATTGGAGTGGACGTCAAGACTTATGATATTGACATAGCTCACCACGTTACACCACCCAATGCTGCTGAAGGGCTACCTAAGCCGATAAATTTGTAAGTTAACCAGACGTCTCGCGCGTGAACAAGTCACGGCGCTCCGAAGGGAGGTAACTAACATCATCGCTTCAACCATCGGTCTCGGATTCTATGGAAAGTGCTGATATTCTTGATCATCTTTCTTCACGACTCCAGAACTTGTTGTCCGATGCAAGAAAATTCAAGGAGAGGTTTGACTACGCATATTGCTGGGCTAAAAATTCCACCATTTGGTTGAGCGAAAGTGAATCTTCTCAGTCTATCGCGATTAAGCCTGCAAAGATTTAGACAATCTCGAGTCTCGACAACGATTACCAGAGCTAAGTAACCATTAATTCTTTAACCGAGTTGTGAATAACAAAGCTCTCTTTCGAGCTTCCTTATTATTCCTACGATATTATATCTTCTCATGGCCAGTTCAACAATGGTCTTAATACAAACCTTTCATGAAAAAAAAAAAAAAAAAAAAAAAAGAACCTACCTCGTCTACCAAGTTTCAAAGATTTAGATATATTTACTTTAAATGGTTTTCTACTACATAAGAACTCTGATTTTAACACCTTTTCTCCTGCAATCAGTTGTAAATATTATTCCCCACATAGCTTTTTCCAGCAGAAAAAAAACATGCAACCTTCGTTCTTTCCAAAATTCTCACCAATATCCGAAGTCTGAGGCGTAATTTAGAAAACTTCCAAACCCACTATTAGAAGAGCTTGATTCTCGCTTTAATATCATTGGTGTTACAGAAACTAGGATAAAAAAACCAGTATACAAATTTGGATTTTAATCCTGCTATTCCTAATTACAACTTTGAACATATGTGCCGAGAGCTCTCTCGGCTGGAGGTGTAGGCATGGATATTGATGAGAAACTCAAATACACAGTTGTTGAAAAATGCTCTAATGAAGCTTTTCAGGCTTTTTGGATTGAGGTATATCTGGCAAAAAGTGGCAATGTAATATGCGGAGTTGTCTGCAGACCACACAATTCTTACGCGAATTGGGTATTTCCACAAGTAGTTTTTGGAAATTTTTAGTAACACTAAGACAATATGGGAGGGCATCAGCAGTCTTTTAGGTAGAGAAAACAAAGCCCGTTAGGATATACCTGCCCTCAAATGTCCAAGGACCAATCAAGTATCACACAATCTTTCCGACTTTCCTGACATAATGAATACGTATCTTTCATCCATAGGATGGAATTTGGCTTGTAAGATGTCAAATCCACCTAAACAATTCATAGAATATTTACCAAAGTTGAAATTTGCTAGTTCATTCTTTTTCAACCCTGTCTCGCCCCTGATACACATTGTAGAACTTGAGATTATGACCACTCCAACAAATAAAGCAAATGGACTATATTCTTTTCCCACTCGCACTCTAAGATCCGTTAAACATATTATTAGCCAACCTTTATCCTTTCTCATAAATAAATCACTCGAAAACGGCGTATATCCTTCCAAACTGAAGCTTTCTAAGGTAACCCCAATATATAAAAGTGATGACGAATCAGATCCATCTAATTATAGACCAGTATCAGTGCTTTCTGTTTTTAACCGTATTTTTCAAAAAAAAAAAAGATGTATTACCGTCTGAAGTCTTTTCTTGAGCAACACAAGATCCTTTACGATTCACAATTATATGGTTTTTGCGAAAAAATATCCACTAAACATGCTCTTTTGGACATTATTAATCAAATTGAAACTAACATGGGTGGAGAATTGTACTCAAGCGGGATTTTTATAGACCTACGAAGGCCTTTGACACGGTAGATCACCGAATATTATTAAGTAAATTGCACTGTCATTATGAAGTGCGAGGAATAATAAATGACTGGTTTTCTTCATATCTACTGGGTTGTCAGCAAACAACACAAATTGGTGCTAAAAATACTTCTAAAAAGGAAACAATTTTGTCAAGAGTCCCTCGGGGGTCGGTACTGGGACTTCTGCTTTTTATGATATATAAATGATATAACTGATAGTGCTGACCAACTGAAGTTCTATCTATTTGCTGATGACACTCATACATATGCTATATGCTGACAGAAATCTTAATTCACTTGAAACCATAGTTAATGCTGGACTTTCTAACGTCTATGACTGGTTAGCCGCCAATAAGCTATCTTTAAACATCAACAAATCTAACTTTGTTATATTCCGACCAAGACAAAAGAAACTAAATTGCGAAGTTAACTTGAAAGTATTCAACTACTATATTTCCTTGAAACGTAAAAGTTATGTTAAATATCTAGGTGTGTTGATTGATGAAAATCTCTCATGGAAATATCATATTGTCCACTTATTTTTACATGAGCTCGGATTCTTTTGTTCTTTTAGGGGGGAATATATCACATAACACCCAAATCAACTTTCTGAAAAGCTGGGTGCGGCTTTGATTGTTTGAAGGGAAGAGCGGGGCTAATGAACAGCTAATTTAAATGCGGGGGGATTATGTGCTAATATGCAAGGGGGATAAGTGACTTATCCCCCTTGCATACTAATACATAATGCCCTCGCATTTAATTAAATTAGCCGGTTATGAAGAACAAATTTACAAATGTTTATTTGGAAATATTAAATACGACGCTACAATTACTAAAACTGAATTGAGCAGTGTTTTCTTTTGGCGCACATTCGCAGATTTTCTTAGTCGGTGGTTCATCGCTTTCCACTGAGGCTCCCGAAAAATCAGTTGCTGATCCTTGCAAAACATCGGACACAATTTCCTTCTGCCCGTCGCTCACTCTTTGATAGGTGTGAAGTGATTTCACAGTACGATGTCCTGAGCTTTTCAGGCACTGCTTTTTCTAGGCCAATCGTGCAAGTGGTGGCTCTCAGGGAATGATTTGTTTTGTAACCTTCTATTCCTGCAACTCTACACATGTCTTGAACAACCTTTCTCAAGGTGTTTTTTCCAACTGGTGTTTTTGTGTACCACACTTCGTCGTCAGAGCTGACTTTTCCTTTAGGGGTAAAATATAAAGGACTGCCAGGCTTTACTACTTTGACTGATAAACAGTTCTGACTCTGAATCACTGAACACTGCTACCCTGTTCCTAGCATTCACTACGAACAAGACGAACAACTAATTCGAAATGCGACTTTAAAAAATTAGCATAATTAAAAGGCCAAGAAACTTGTGAATCCCACTAGTGCCAGCATGGAGTGTTGAAAAACAAAAGAAAGATGAACGATAGAGGAATTGCTCTCCAGTGTATTGTTGCATCCCTTGAGGAATCCTCGCCAATGTAAAAATAATCCATTTAGCATTCAGCTCGTGGTTATGTGATTTATTCCCCTCGTGCGTTGTCCGAGGGGAATAAATCACATAACCCCTCGCTTCAGGCCGATAACCCTTACTTAGCTTCAAAAATAAGCAAACAATCTGCATAATTGCTAGATTAAGATATTTCGTACCCCCAGCTACTTTACATCACATATACATCTCACTTATCCAGCCTTTGCATAATGATGAGTAGACGTCACGTTTTTGGAGTGTCAGTGTTTTTGACTTGTTTGTTGCTGTTAGAGGTAAATGTTTCAAAGGCCACCTACAACAGTGTGCATCTAAAGTACCCAAAATCATGCTGGGGAAATGATATTCGAGGGGGACTGTCGAGGAACTCAAGAAATCCGAATACAGAAATATCTTCAAGTCTGACAAGTCAGAAAATATATTCAATTTATCGTCTCAACAACACCTCGGATTTCGACACTAATGACCCATTATTTCATGTGCACGCTTGGAATGTTCTCGAGAATCAAAGACGTCAAAGCGGAACGTTGTGCGGGATTTTTAATCGCCTGGCTGAACACAATAACATGCATTCCTGGATTCCATCGGACAATGGCTTTTCTAACAACATCAAATTGGATACCTGTCTGGAATGCATACTCGAATCGGCAATGTGTCAACAAACCATTGTCAGCGGTAGGGGGCGTTTTGGCGGGAAAAAGATAAAGCGATTGTCATCTGGAATACCCTATTACTCAAATAGTGTAACTACGTTTCAGCTATTACTACCTGCGGGAGACATTTCACGAAATCTGGGTCCCGTCCCTTCCACTCGTAAAAACTCTGGAACAACAAGAAAACGTCAACCGGTTACTACGGCTACATGTCCGCAGTGTGAAAAAACGGTGGGGAAATTAAAAATCAAAAGCGCGTTCTCTGTGAAGTTTGCCTATCGCTTACTCGTGTACGGTGTTCCGGAATATCGGGATTTAATGCGAAACAAGTTCGTGCCGACACAAATCTTCAGTGGATCTGCCATCAATGTTTAATATCAGTGTTGCCTTCCCACGCATGCCCAGAACTGGACTCGTCCACTGAATCAGTAACTGCTTTTCATGAATTTCGAGATGACGAAATCCAGGAAATCTTGAATGCAAATAACAACCATCTCAAAATTATGCACCTAAATACTCAAGCAATGTTGTCCACCTTTAATTAGTTTCTCTTAACAATGAAAACGTACCCAATGGAACTACTCGAGTGCGTATCAACAGACGGATATCTCACGAAATTCAGAAGTCGTGAAATCGCCAGAGGTGGAGGAGTCGGAGCGTATATCAAAGAGAGTGTGAATTATAAATGACGGTACGACATAGAAAAGACCCAACCGGACTTAGAACACTTATGGCTGGAGCGGATACCCGGAAGAAACAAACAGAGTAAAATGCTACTTGGTGTTATTTATCGATCAGATTTAGTGATGACGGCCTCAAACTGGCTTGAATGTCTAGAAGATTTACTAAGTAACATTACATCAACGTGGAATGGGATGATTGTGCTCACGGGTGACGTAAATTTCGATCTCCTTCGTGCCCGGGACTCTCTTGTTTCACGTCACACGAGTATACTCCACATGTTTGGGCTAGAACAAATGGTTACCAAGCCTACCAGAGTCACTAAAACTACAAAAACACTGATCGAACACATCATTACATTTTCCCATCACGCAATGCAACCACGGATGTTATTCCAACCGGCATCGTGAGTGACCATGACGCGCCGTTTGCGTGCATAAATGTCCGGGTTACAGGCTACCAACCGCATTACAAATATATCAGAAATCTGAAGAATTTTGATGAAAAGGAATTTACCGAAGATTTTTCTGTTTTGCCTCTTAATATTGTCTACTCAACAGATGATGCATATGAACAGCTAGAATATTTTAATAAGGTTTTCAGATCATTGCAACAAAAAAGAGACCTGTTGAGGAAATATGCTCACCAGAATGGTTCAGAAGTCGTGGAAACAATTCAAAGAAGTAAGGAACAAAATAAAGACGGCAATCCGGAGGGCTAGAGAAATCTTTACAAGGCAAGCACTCTCCTCGAATAAACCAAGGGAAGTGTGGTGTGTGATACATCGAGTTCTTAAACCAAGCCAGCGGCCTTTGAGACAGGATCCTGATAATTTAAATAGTTTCTTCGCTTCTACTGTTGAGAGAACTTTCTCCGTAACTAATGATTCGACTACTTCTCTGACCGAGCTAATTGACAATCTCCCTGATGACCGAATATCGGCCTTCAAGCTTAGAGACGTAACCCACGGCGAAGTCTTGCGCACTCTAAAAACGTTACGCTCGGACGCGTCAACCGGTCCTGACGGAATACTTGTCAAGTTTGTCAAGTTGGTCGCTGATATTATTGCCAGTCCTCTGACTGCTATAATTAACAACTGTATTAGGAAATCGGCTTGGAAAAATGCAAGAATAAGTCCCATCCCCAAAATAGACAACCTTTTGTTGGAAGAGCATTTCAGGCCTATCTCCATCTTGCCTGCTCTTTCAAAGATATTTGAGAAGCTTGTAGGGACTCAAATGACTTCTTTCTGTCAGACCGAGTCCGTCCTTGCTGATACACTTTCTAGTTTTCGAAACGGACACTCTACAAGTACTGTACTACTAGGCATGCGCAGACCTTATTAAGGCAATGAAGAAAGGAGAGGTTACACTAATGGTCTTGGCCGATTTTTCCAAGGCCTTTGACACTGTACACTATGGAACTTTGATCAGTAAACTCCCATCACTCGGTTTCTCCAAGTCTGTCCTTCACTGGCTTATTAGTTATCTGAGCGATCGAACCCAATTTGTGCAGATCGATGACCGCGTAATTATCTACACCTGAAAGGGTGCGATTTGGTGTGCCCAGGGCTCAATACTGGTTCCAATGCTGTTCAATCTCTATGTATCTGATCTACAGGAGGATCTTTCTTCATCTGCTAAAGTTTACCAATGTGCAGATGACACTACTATACTTATAAGTAAACGCCCATCCGAACTCCAAAAATCCGCAGAAGTACCAAACTCGTCTATGGAAATGCTCAGCTCATGGTCAAATAGTTCTCAACTAGCTTTAAACCTTGATAAGATCAAAGCCATGCTGATTAGTACAAGCCAGATGTCACGTGTACATAGTTTAGATAGAGATCGTCCAGTAATTTCTGTTTCACAAAAGAATCTAGAAGACTGTAAAGTATATAAGCAAGATTTTAGGTGTTCACTTCCACGAGAACCTCAAATGAGATGAACATGTTCGCGCGCTTTGTAAGTCCTGTTATGGTAGTATAAGAATTTTAAACAAAGTTAAGAACTTTGCTGATTACAGACTCCGCAAACATCTAGCGGAATCATTGATACTCTCAAAACTAGATTACTGTGACACTGTCTTTTATCCTTTGCCTGATTCCTAGTAAAGCGCCTACAACGCGTCCAATTTGCGGCAGCAGGTTTTGTAGAAGGACGGTATGTGAATGATGTAAGTAGAATTAGGCGAATAGGTTGGTTGTCTGTAAAGGAAAAAAGAGACTTTCACCTCCTAAATCTTGTGCGCAAGGCTTTATACAGCCCTAACTGGCCAACGTATGTGCAACCGGTTAAAGTACAACACAAGCGAACTTTGCGCTAGTCAAGCAACAAGATTATAAATTCCATTAGAAAAGGGCACTTTTCAGGATGCAGCAGACACTCTTTTTAATACCCTTCCAGCAAAGCTAAAACAATGTACAGACTTCAGATCGTACAAGACTGATGTCTACAAAAAACGTATCAATTCTTAATGTACATTTTTCTATATCTTCTTTTTTTTCTTTATATATTTATACATTACTTAATATACGTTTTTTAAACGATAGCTTAGCAAGTAGTTTTATAGCAGGCGAAGAGCGACAATGTGGATATACTGTTATTAAACCATTATTTATATTTATTTATTATTCATTTGTATGGCATAGTCGCATGGGGCCGAGCCGCCAAGACTCATAGAAACAAAATTCTTACTTTCCATAAAGGTGCCCTCCGCCTGATGTACTTTGGTGACTGCAAATCTCACATTCTGTACCCTACTTTCTTTCTTCTCGTTTTCTTCCTCTCGATTTTCTGTACTTTAAACCAATTGCTGTTCTGATGCATGACATATTTAACAACTTATCGGCTCCTAATATTGCTAATTTATTTCTGACTGGATTTACAAAAAGCTACCCATTGATGCTGTAACTTAGCACCTTCAGATGCACAACAAAAATTCTGGTTAGTTTAAGTTGCAGTAATTTTGTTTAGCATTATTTTCCACTCCATTAATTAAGTGCAGCTGCAATAATTTCGGTGCTCTTAATTTCCATTCCTCCTACCCTAATTTTTAGACCTAGCTTTCCAGACATTTATGAAAGTACATATTTTATTTGTTTCCATTAACTCGTACATTTATTAGAATTTTGAGGACTGTGTTATTGACCAGAGGGTTCAGTTTTATTCAGGAACTTTTTTGCATCCAGTGTTGAATAAATTTTTGCAGTGGTCACTTCCAACTGTGCCTTAACTGTGTTAATTTTCTTTATATATTTGTGAAATTCAACCTCCTCTTTCATGTTAATTTTCTTTATTTGAAGGTCCTTTTACATATTAAATTTGTGTTCACTTAATTGTACTGACGCATTAACATCTAAATTATACCTTAATTTCATGGACCCTTAATTTGCCATAATAAGGTATATATGTAGTTAGTTACTATTGTAACTGAATATTACCCTTGTAGGGAATTGGACTTAAGTATATGAGAGTATGTATTTAAGGTCATTAAATAATATCATAAATAATATCAACAGTTTAATTACCTGGGTAACAACATTAAGCAGAAATGCGACTGACCAGTACTCTCACCGACATAAATATTCCAAGCCACTCAGGCCTATCTGTAACAAGGTCTGCTGTTTGCCTTGGAATAACTAAAACGAGAGGATACAAGTTTTTAGGTT
>NC_090886.1:28701890-28709390 GCF_036669925.1 Montipora capricornis
CAAGGCCCTACAAACTCAGGGAAAAGCTAATCAAAGAAAAAGAAAAAAAAAAAATAAGAAAAAAAATACTTGAACAGTACTTGTGTCGACTTTTTTCTTGCAAGTTTGAGAAAATGCTGCCGTGCCCCATGGATTGGTTCCTGAGAGAAGCATGATTGCTACTTTCGAACCGTGGGAAAATTTTCGGGCTGAGCCATAACCGCAAGTGTTAATTTGCGATGATCGGAAAATTAGAAAGCGTGACCTAAAAAACGTGGAATCATTTGGGATTTACCTTTCGTTCCAGAAGGACTAACTCAAAATGCCGAAGTTCGCAAATATGAGGCAAGTTATTTTAAAACAAAAACGCGGCACAAAATGCCCTTTTTTAAGGCGATTTGTCAGCCTGGCCGTAAAACAGGGGAGCAACGAAACATTTGTGCCAAGCGAGGAGATTTTTGAAGACTACTGTCAAACAGTAGCCGTGTGGACTGACGGCGATAGTCTCCATGGCCAGACCAAATACCTTATTAAGAAGGCTGCCTTTTACAAGGTGAGGCGAAAAAATTCTTAAATCAACGGCGCTGTGTTGTCCCACAGTATTTAAATGCCTTTCTCTTAAAAAAAATATATATATTGCTCTTTCTTCAGCAATTGAAAAAAGAACTTGAGCACTTCGCTCTCTCAAATAACTGGGATGTTCGGTCGGCGGTACAATCTGGAAAAATCCGAGGCTATTCCGGAATTCAGTTGCAAAGACCCCGAAGACGACCTGCCCTAGAATTTGGTGGAAGAGTCATGCTCCAACGCCTGCAGCATTATATGGGAGAAAATCCAAAACCTGACCCACCAATTGAAGTAAGTATTTTGCTATTTGCTTTCCCAAGGCGCAAATACTTGTCACTTAAAAATAATTATTTTACTCACAAAAGTGTTAAATTGTATTTTAGTTACATGATGTACCCAGTGATCCTCGGGGAGCGGGAACTTGTGCCTTTGCCTCACGAGACATAGAAAAATGTGAAATCATTTGCGAATACGAGGGAGAGCGCATTTCACTTGACGAGGCTCAGAGGCGTGAAGCATTGTACAGGGACCAGGGCAGGCCTTGCACCCTAATGGTCATCGAGAGTGGGGCACTACAAATTGCGTGAGTTTTCGTAAACACATAATGTCTTTGACTCACGGTCGTATTGGATGAAATGTAGGCACGTTCATTTTTGCCGCCTTATTATCAACATTAGGCTCATTGTCCTCTGTCTACAATTATCATAATGAATAGCGCCGCCCCTTTGTCCAGAAAACAAACAGACGGTTAAGTGAGAGTGAGCCATTGATTCAATGGGTGGCCACCACCATCTCTTTCTGGAGGACACCAAAATGGCTGCCGCAATGCCTAGTGAAAAGAAAAAAAGGATAGGCTTTAAAAGCACACATAAATTACACTTTTTCTGGTAAAGCACAAACGTTGTGGAGAATGAAATGAACAAATTAAAGTGCAATACAAGTTGATATATCATGTGCCAATCAAGCAAGGACAAATGTATTTTTCTGTCGCTTTCAACTAAAATTAAGTGTTTTGAATAACTTCCCTGTACAGAGCACGCTAATCTTGGTTGACTTTACAACTTTCATACGCTTCAAACATTCATGATCGCCACCCACTCTTTTTTCATATTTGACAACTACTTGTCATATTCACAGAAATACACCGGCACTACGATATTGTCACTGGAGGAAAAACGCACTATTACCCGCTTTAGTAGAAGGAGTGCCTGAGGTGTACTGTCAATTTTACACACTAAATGGTGAAATTACCTTTTAAATATTCCGCCTCTAAAAAGACAATTCCATTTCCTTGCAGAATTGATCCATATGAAGGCAACCCGAGAAGCTCCTTGACATGGGGTTCAACCATGAATCATTCGCTCAACCACGCCAATGTTAAGCCCTTCATCATAAATAAGCACTCTAATAACCCTAGAGTATTCCTCGTCGCATTGCACGATATTGCCCAGACCACGGAGCTGCTCTGGAACTACAACGATGAACAATGCCAGTTCTATTCCAACAGCCAAACTCTCCCTGAAGAAGACTAAAAGATTTTAATTGATGGTTAATAAAAACTGCTAATGGCAGCTTAAATGGTGCTAACATGTGTTAAAGTCCTTACACCTACAAAACCCTTCCTTGGCTCCACAAATTAAGCCTTTCTGCCAAGTATACATTTGTTCCTTTTTTCAACATGCATAACCTGCACAACACGAGTCATGAAAAAAGACGGTGGAGAAAAAGAAAAATAACGACAAATATAACAGGAAAAAATGTAAAAGAAGCAAAAAGGAGAAACCCTAAAAACACTTTTAACAGTCGCTTCCAACTACCTGTCCACGCGCTTGACAAAAACATGTTCTGCCGGCCAGTCAAAATTCAAAGTTTTCACAATCAAACTTCAAAGTTTACTCGCCCACTTTGGAACGTTTTGGCGCCACTCCGCAAACACTTCACAGAAAGCAAAGTCAGCAACACTTACGGGCATTTTGTCCTTTGCAGTTTTGAACACCTTGCTTGAAATTCCTACCTAGTTTATTTAATGTGAACGCCATGTCTTGCCAAACGGCAAATAAATCAGCTACGATCACTTGCGTAAATGGCGACAAAACGTTCCCAAGTGGGCAGGTAAACTTTGACGTTTGAGTGTCAAAACGTTGAATTTTGATTGGCAGGCAGAACATGTTTTGTCAAACGTGTGGACAGGTAGTAGCAAGTGACTGTAACCATTTTCAAGAACTCAGTTGTATTCATGTCACAGCAAAATCGGCTATTCAGGCTGAGCCTCCCATTGGCCATAGCATTGAATTCGTTTTCATTCCATGCTAATTTCTGACTGGATTTACAAAAAGCTACCCATTGATGCTGTAACTTAGCACCTTCAGATGCACAACAAAGTTCTCTCTACTGACAGCTATGATTGCAGCTAGGATCAAACCTTACCCCATCCTGGACAATGCAACTTCTAGAGTTTACACGTGTCTAATTATTATTTTACTGGTCCTTGCATGGGGATCCCTGTGGCACCTGAGAGGTCAAGGTAAGACATTTCCTGGCTTCCTGACTTAAGTTTTGATCAAGTCCTATATAAGAGAATTAGCTTCTTGGTCATTCCTAAGTCATAGGCGATCAATTTCTGCCAAGTAGTGTCACAGAAATACTGACAAGTTATTTGATTTAAACCAAGGCACAAACTCTAACTCAGGGTATAATCAACCCCCCCTAAACTAACTTTGCCTTGCCCTTATAGGTGCAAACTAACATTTAAATCATAGCTTAGACACTCTAGAGTTTGCACAGGCATGTCTTGACGCAGCCCCCCCTGGTTCAAAGACCGCGCCAAGAGGTTGAAAACGGGCTTCGCCCGTATTCAACCGAAAATTTAAGCAGCCACCTTCTTCAAAAATCAGTCAGATATCAAAGCACAATGGAGCAGATTCAGACTAAACAATCTTGCTCAAGCAAATTCCATTCAGGCTGAGCCTCCCATTGGCCATAGCATTGAATTCGTTTTCATTCCATGCTAATTTCTGACTGGATTTACAAAAAGCTACCCATTGATGCTGTAACTTAGCACCTTCAGATGCACAACAAAGTTCTCTCTACTGACAGCTATGATTGCAGCTAGGATCAAACCTTACCCCATCCTGGACAATGCAACTTCTAGAGTTTACACGTGTCTAATTATTATTTTACTGGTCCTTGCATGGGGATCCCTGTGGCACCTGAGAGGTCAAGGTAAGACATTTCCTGGCTTCCTGACTTAAGTTTTGATCAAGTCCTATATAAGAGAATTAGCTTCTTGGTCATTCCTAAGTCATAGGCGATCAATTTCTGCCAAGTAGTGTCACAGAAATACTGACAAGTTATTTGATTTAAACCAAGGCACAAACTCTAACTCAGGGTATAATCAACCCCCCTAAACTAACTTTGCCTTGCCCTTATAGGTGCAAACTAACATTTAAATCATAGCTTAGACACTCTAGAGTTTGCACAGGCATGTCTTGACGCAGCCCCCCCTGGTTCAAAGACCGCGCCCAGAGGTTGAAAACGGGCTTCGCCCGTATTCAACCGAAAATTTAAGCAGCCACCTTCTTCAAAAATCAGTCAGATATCAAAGCACAATGGAGCAGATTCAGACTAAACAATCTTGCTCAAGCAAATTCCATTCAGGCTGAGCCTCCCATTGGCCATAGCATTGAATTCGTTTTCATTCCATGCTAATTTCTGACTGGATTTACAAAAAGCTACCCATTGATGCTGTAACTTAGCACCTTCAGATGCACAACAAAGTTCTCTCTACTGACAGCTATGATTGCAGCTAGGATCAAACCTTACCCCATCCTGGACAATGCAACTTCTAGAGTTTACACGTGTCTAATTATTATTTTACTGGTCCTTGCATGGGGATCCCTGTGGCACCTGAGAGGTCAAGGTAAGACATTTCCTGGCTTCCTGACTTAAGTTTTGATCAAGTCCTATATAAGAGAATTAGCTTCTTGGTCATTCCTAAGTCATAGGCGATCAATTTCTGCCAAGTAGTGTCACAGAAATACTGACAAGTTATTTGATTTAAACCAAGGCACAAACTCTAACTCAGGGTATAATCAACCCCCCCTAAACTAACTTTGCCTTGCCCTTATAGGTGCAAACTAACATTTAAATCATAGCTTAGACACTCTAGAGTTTGCACAGGCATGTCTTGACGCAGCCCCCCCTGGTTCAAAGACCGCGCCCAGAGGTTGAAAACGGGCTTCGCCCGTATTCAACCGAAAATTTAAGCAGCCACCTTCTTCAAAAATCAGTCAGATTTATTTGTAAAGCAAGCATTCATTAATATAAAAGAAGACGCCTATAAGGGCGTATCCGTGGGATACATAAACAGTTAACACAAATTGTCCAGTTACAGTGAAGTACAACTACGGGTAAACTTTGGAAAACGGCGAGAGATTACCAGAAAGATAAATCTGTAATTTAACTAGAAGTTATTTATTGTAAAAACAGTTGTTAACCCTTTAAGACCGCCGGGAGCTAACAGACGATTTGACTTCTAAGATAGCTAGAGTTAAACAAACTCTTCAGAATGGACACAGTTATCTTGAGTGAGTTCGTGTTTACTATCTTCATTTATTTATTTTAACTCGGTAAAAAATCCATCAGGTTTTGGTACAATGTACAACTACATAACAATATTCAATAATAAAAAAAATGTATCTAAAAAGTCTTACTTATAATTACACTAAACTACACCTGTTTTCCATGAATTCCGTGTTTCTAATTTAACTAAAAATATAACAATTTCTTGAAATTATTTAGGGATTTCACTTGCCTAAGGCTGCAGGGTAGACTATTCCAGAGAGTTGCCCCTCTATAACTAAAGCTCTTTTTTAGGTGGTTAGTTCTTGGTAAAGGGACATTTGATGTTTGCATAGCCTGGCGTACTGCGCTCAGTAAACATAGAGGATAAGTAGTCAGGAACCAGATCATTAAGAGCTTTGAACACCATTAAACCTAGTTGAATTTGACGCTGGGCAATCAGGTCTTTCCAACCAAGTTGTTGTAACAAATACCCAACGTCGGCATCATAGGAGGAGGAGGTCAAAATACGAGCAGCACTATTCTGCAGTTTTTGTAATTCTTCTGAAAGCGTTTTGCCGCAATTCCCCCAGACAATACTGCAATAATCGAAATGGGGTTGTACCAAGGCATTTTAGATGTAATGCAGTATTTCTGGCGAAACAAAAGTTTTAATTTGCTTTATGGCCCCAATTCCGGAGGCAATCTTTTTGGATAGTGTGTCGATGTGACTATGCCATTCCATGCATATGTTATCATCAGTAAGAATCCCAAGTGATTCAGTAGTAGAAACTTGTTTTATAGAAACTTTATATATCGAAAGTCCAAGGGATTCAGATAATGTACTCAGTTTTTGTCTAGAACCAATTAACATAAACTGGGTTTTAGTCGTATTTAGGGTAAGTTTGTTACTGAGAAGCCATTTGTGGATGTTACTTAAATCACGATTCAGACTTCACTGCACTGAGTGTAAGTCTGCGCTAGAGTATGATATGTGGGTGTCGTCTGCATACATCCTAGGTTGACAGAACGATAAACAATTTGGCAAATCATTGATGTAGATCAAGATTAGAAGAGGGCCTATAGGATAGTTCCCTGAGGGACCCCACAGCCCAGAGAACAGACTTTGGAAAGCGAACCATTGACGACACATTTTCTGGGTACGGTTAGATACGACTTAAACCAATCGTAAGCAGAATCTTGTATTCCATACAGACTAAGTTTAGCTAAAAGAACATCGTGGTCAACAGTATCAAATGCTTTTTTCAAGTCCAGGAAAAACACTGCATTTACATTACCGCGATCTATATTGAAAGCCCAGCTGTCAGTCGCTTCTAAGAGAGCAGTGACAGTCGAATGCAAGGAGCGAAAACCTGGTTGTTTAGCCAAAAACCATATATTAATTGATTATACACTATTCTCTCGAACACCTTAGCTATTACTGAGATAACAGATATTGGCCGATAATCATTCACATCAGTTCGCTCACCTTGTTTAAACAATGGAGTCACTCTAGCGCAATTCCAGTCATCAGGAAAAGAACCCGAACTTAAAGACTTGTTGAAGATATTACATAAAGGGATCGAGATAAGATCCGCACATTCCCAAATTAGTTTGGCAGAAATATTATCGAGACCTGTTGCTTTGGATTTAGATAATTTATTTAGAAGAGAAAAAACATTGCTACTACTAATTTGACTGAAAACGAACTTGTTGTTGCTGCTAACAATGTAATCGGCATAACTTGAACCGTCAGTAACAAGGGGTACCTCATTAGCAAGTTTGGTTCCAATTGTTGAAAAGTGATCATTAAATGCATTTGAAAGCTCGTGAGAATCGGTTACTGAGTTCCCGTCTAGTCTTAATTCTTTCACAGTTTTTCTGACGGGACGTGAGTTCGTTAATCATTTGCCAGGTTTTACGTGAGTCGCCATTAGACTGAAAAATACATTAGCATAATAGGATGCCTTGGTAAATTTAACCTCTCCATTGATCTTATTACATGTAATTATATGTAAACAGCCCAGTCTTGAGGATCGTTAGACTTAATAGCTTTCCGTTTAGCCACATCGCGATCGCGCATACCCTTCCGCAGGTCTGATGTGATCCAAGATACCTTGCGTGACCTAACACGTTTTGTTTTGATTGGAGTATGACTGTTCACAATACTCAAAATTTTAGCTTTCCAGTCAGCCCACAAAACGTTCGGGTCAACACTGGTATAAGACCAATCTTGTCGAGAAATATCCATGCGAAAGTTTTCTCGGTTAAAATTACAAAAACTTCTGTAAGTTTTAGTGGAATGCCATTTGAAAGCAAATTCCGGAGATAGTTTACGATAAACATAAATGAGGCTGTGATCATTAACGCCAACATGCAAAACTCCTGAACAGA
>NC_090886.1:28716890-28726890 GCF_036669925.1 Montipora capricornis
CGCAATGAGTTCTCGTACAATTAGGGGGAAATTTAACAGGCGTGTGTTTTCAGAAGTTTTTTTCTAAAGCAATTAAGTGTTGGAGCGGATCTTGTTTGAAGTTCGTCCTTTCTTGGTTGCATTTTGCCGATTCTTGTACCAAGCCAAGCTGGCGTGTTTCAATGAAATACATCAAAATGCGAATGATCTCGTTTTCAGAGACATAGTGGAATAAAGTACATCAGTAAAACTCTTTTTTTGACATTGAACTGACAAAGTTTTTTTATGGTTTCTAATTTTTAGTGCGATTCCTATTCGCTGGCTATTGACAGTTGACTCTGAAATGGCTTTTTTCCTTGTCCATTTACTCGCTGAGGGTGTGCTTGTTTTCCTTTAAAACTCGTGCGGTTCAACAAAAATTCATTGCCAAACTGGTAAATTCCAAAGTAAATTTTACTCGAAAAACCGATATCGCACTCATCGCTTTGTGATTCATGCGATATTGGTTTTTAGCGGAAAATTCACCATAGAATTCACTAGTTAGGCAATGATTTTTTTTACAGAAGAAAGGATTTAATTATTAAAGCAGCAACCGGAAACATCCAAAGGCGGACAATTCGAAACATTTTATTTTCACTAACCCTACAGGCAGTAAGATTAAATAGCCAGGGAGCTCCGCTTTTAGGCTTAGTTAAATCTATATATTATTGGTGTTTTTCCCAAAGGTTTCGGTATCTCAGCTTAACAAGCCAGCAAACCAAACCAGGCCAACCAGGCTGATGACTGAAATCGGCCTCAAAGCCTACCTGTCAAGCGGTCGGTTCGATGTTAGGTCAACGCTAGGCTGCGTTGGAACCGTGTCAATTTGACTTGGTATTTAAAAATAAAACGAGAGTAAATGTTGTAACGCGATTGTTGTACTGAGCCTTCGTGGTTTGTGGAAAAAAAAACCCGATTTTACCTGTCGAGAAGAGCTAAAGGAGTTTATATACTCGCAAAAAATAATAGGACGCAGGCAGTTGAAACTACTATTCCGAAACAAACATTGATTTGAACCAGAGGAGTATAAATGCACTGTGCGTGTCACCCAAGTGCAAATTCCGTAAGTTTCTGTTTTATGGGATCCAGATAATTTTTTGCCGCTTGTTCCTTACTAATATTTCTTTTCGTGTCCTTTCTGCATTGATTTTCGTCTCGTCAATACGTTGATTATTCGCTTTATCTGCATAAAAATTCGATCTTCACTTCTGCTTCCAACAAATTAAAAAAAACACAGCATGATATATATTATGAGTTTCTTTACTGTTTACTTTGGTTTCCACCTTGGTTCCAGTTCAGCCAGGTATGATAATAATCCAATAAAGTGATCAATAGTTAAAGTGACAAAAAGACAGACGTGGAAAGAATAGTAAAAGCATTTTCACAGACATCTGTATCGTCCACGGTATCCACACTCCTTTGACATTGATGCGTGGTTTGAGTCTGATTGAGTGGGTGGATGAGATAAAATATGGGACTGATAGGGGCCTTTACAAGCTGACGTCCGATATCACTCCAGAGAAAGAACTTTGAGTGGGTGTGACAATTTTTCTCAGTCGTCTGCAAAACAGCCTTGTTTGCTACGGTAGACGTAGGTTTAGAAATGTATTGGTGGATCGTAAAAACGACAGCCGTAAAAATTAAATTTGCACGTCAAGCAAAACTCGTGGGTGTAAGGTTAACGGAGAACGGTGTCACAACCACGTCAGCTATAGATTTTGGCCAATTCTAATTGATACTTAACAAACTAACAGTTAAGGTTGGATAGCAATTATTGTACTGAGCCTTCGCTCGTTGCCGCAGCCCCATATCCCTCGTGGTTTTCATATTTCATTCAGTAGAATCAGATGCACAAGCTTTTGTAGACTTAGATTGCAATAATATTATTCCGTGTAGTTGACTACCTAAAGAAAGCTTAGAGAGATTTTAGCCAGGAAAGGAAAACGAAACAGACCCTTTTAGTTTTGTTGTTTGTCTTTCTTCTATAGACCCCATGACCGTGCTCTGTAGAAAAATCGATTCATATGAAAATTATTATTAGGTTGCAGGAAAGTAAAGGACTGCAAAAAAATACCATAAGGGGACTAGGCTGATGAGGTCGATTAGTACTTAACAAATCCACAGGTTTAACGAGTAGTCCGTAGTTGGGATGTAATCAGCATTGTAGCCGAATTCGTGTTCATAATAGGACGAACCAGTCCCAAATGCTGCAGCGTTTGCTTCTGTGATTCCAATCCCGTGATCAGCACGTGAACATAAAGATCCTCCTCCCCAATCATTGTAACCGCTCCATCTCCAGCACCCCAGTCACACCAGAAGCCGGTATGGTTGCCATTTTGATGAAGGGTATCGTTACAAGTTGCCTGTTCAAAACCTTGTGTACTTTGGTATTGGCCGCCATATTGCACTGTGCACCGTCCTTTACATTCGTCACTGCCCCAAACAATGTTCCTGAAGTCTCCAAACCTTGTAATTTTCAATCTGAATGTCTGTCTACCCAGACAGTTGCCCGTGGTCTGCAACAGGGGAGTGTGTTGAGGATCATCACTGCGCGTGATTTTGAACTCAGTGAATTGCAAGAGCCAGAATGCCTCAGAGATCATGTCCATGTTGCTTGATGGATCAGTTGTATTCCCAGTGGCCGTTCTCGAGTCATACCACCATATGCCATTGTCTTGCATCCAGTTTTTGGCATCAGCGTTTGAGAAACGTGCAGCGAGAGTCCAACCTTTGCCATCACTTGTCATATCACAATATGCCTAGTATAGAAAAAAAACTCACTTAAAGAAAACTCTGCCAGGAGGACATGTGACAATGCAAGGGACAAATAGATCGACACGCAGTGTTTCAACAACACGTGAACAAGCCAATAGCGTAACTGGAGCTCCAAAATGACCGGTGCCAAAATGCAAGATCTTAGTTAGCTTTTTAAGTGTCTATAACCCCAAATTTGTTTTGGCCCAGAAGTATCTTTACATCATGCCGCGCAAAATATTAACAGCGCAAAAAGTTTTATTTTTGGTACTGTCAAAACTGGAATTTTCTATGAATTCTCAAAGTGTAGAAAAACCGAGGTTTGAAAACACATTACCGTCGGAGGCGCAGAATTCGCGGAAAGGGTAGGGGTCAAGTGTAATTTGTGAAGTAAAACCCAGACTTCAATCGCTCTGATTGTGACCTCGTTCAGAGTGAGCTAGTCAGAGCTGAACAAATGCCTGAGAAATGTATTGTCTTTGGCTGTTGCAACGTTTGCGATTGTTCCATTGAAACGCTTTTGGAGTGTTTTATATTGTTTTTTATCTGTCCTTCTTTTTTGCTCATATCATGTTAACGCTAGCCATTCTGCGTCTGCTAGCGGCTCGTCGGCATAGGCCTCTTGCGTTTCTTCCACATCCGTGGCGTGATCGTTCGACTTTAGCGAGGCTTTGACTTCTAACTCGCAATCTTTTACTTCGGAGATCTTAGAATCTGAACTGGAAACGAGATTGAAGTCGTTCGAAGCCATGACTTGATTTATAAATGTCACTGCTCTTAACAAATGTCAGCGGAATAACAACTGTTTTCAAATACTACGTCTTTCGCTTTTGTTGTTTTCTTTTCGTCTGCTTTTGCTTTGTTGCCCTGTTGCTGCTGTACGGGTTGGAAGTCAGTAGTGCCAGTCTTTCTTTCACCCGGTCGTGGGGCAGAAAAACCGTAGTGCAAAAAGTGATGGAAAATTCCAGTTTTCACCAAAAACAAACATTTTTGCGCTATTTTGCTGAGCATGACGCAAAGATTCGTCTGGGCAAAAAAGGTTTTGGGAGTTATGGGCACTTTAAGATCCTCTTGGTTAGCATATATAAGGCAGAGTGTAATTTTACGATATATTCCAACAAAGCAGTTATTCTCTTGGGAAAAAAAATTGAACTGGATTGTAAATTTCACGGGCTCTGAATGGCGGCTCCCATGTGAGAGTAGACATGATAGGAAGGGATTCTTCCTCCAACTTGGCCATTAAATTATTTTTTAACTTGCCGAGAGTAATGATTGACAGATACCAAGGCGGTATCTCTCATCGACTGTCTCTGAACGATGCCTAAACGCAGCACAAGAACTCACATTAACTGCGAAAGGAATGATCCAGAAAAACAACAAAATGATAAAGTGGGTCTGTATGTCCGAGTCTTCTCTGTATAGTGCTTTGTTGAGACCCCTTTTTACTGCAAAAGGTCCATCTTGTAACAAGCTATAGACTTACATCATTATAAATGTCATTTCAAAGGTTTTAGAATGTTGTGTATTCAGTCATATCAAAGACCGTTTTTACGCTTTGCTAAACGTTAGCCAGCATGGGTTTGTTCAAGGACATTCAATAGTCACACAATTATTGACATTCTATCACGATATTGTACAAAACCTAGACAGTGGACTTCAAACGGATATCGTATACTTAGATCTGGCGAAAACTTTAACAATGTATCTCAGCCTCGTCTCCTCTACAAACTCTGACAGTATGGTATTAGTGACCAGCTTCTGAAGTGTTTCGGCAGTTATCTTCTCAACCGACACCAACGCTGCCTTGTACATGGTCATTTGACATCTTTATCTACCTGTATCGTCTGGCGTTAATCAAGGGAGTATACGTGGCCCACTGCTTTTTCAAGTGTTCATGATCTTCCAGCTGCCATTGAAAATGTCATGGCCTTATTTGCTGACGATTCAAAATGTCGTAGAGTTATCAAAGATATCAATGACTGCATGGCACTGCAAGATGATTTAGATAACTTACAGTGTAAGTGTGTCGTCTGTCAAGGACCTAGGGGTTACAGTTTGTAGAGATCTAAAATAATAATAATAATAATAATAATAATAATAATAATAATAATAATTATTATTATTATTATAATAATAATAATAATAATAATAATAACAATGACAACAACTGACGTGTGCAAGTTACTACAAGTTACTACAAAATTGGAGAAACGTACCTGACATCGTATACAGTGTGAATAACAATCTCAACAACAGCTCCTACCAACTAAGACGTAAGAAAAGACCAAACTACATCAGCATATAGATGACTTGAATTGCAGAATGTGCTCACAAAACAAGAGACTGTCACCCATATAATGAGCGCATGCCCAAAGATAGCCCAATCGCTATATACATCTCGTCATGACAAAATGCTGAGACCTTACTACCACTACCTACTCTCAGCCTGTGATTTCAATGAGGAAAGTGATCACAAACGACCGTGGTATAAAGACCACCGATACCGGTCATAGAGAACTCAGCAGCCAAAATAAATTGGAACATCGAATTCCATATGGGAAAAAAAACCAGAAAACAACGCAAAAAAGGTTGATACGGCAGTAATGCACAAGGAGAAGAAGACATGGCTACTCATCGAAAGAACGGTTTGCGGTATAGGCTTGATATCAGATAGGCGGAAGACCAAGCAAGACAAATACAGAGAACTAAGGGCGGGTGTTAAAGATCAATACCCTGATTACAAAGTCAACCAAGTAAATGTAGTTTTCGATTTCCTAGCAGAATACCACCAAAGCCCGAAGAACGATCTCAATGAACATTTAACAGCAAAGAACGAAGAAGAGACGCAATATCTAATAATGAAAAGCCAAAAATGGATCATATCACAAAGCGTTGAAATACTTAAGGTTTTTTATACCTATAAGAGATACAAAGAACTGGGCAGAACGTTAAAAGGAATAATCTAACTGAACATTCATATTTGTAAATTATATATGATAGCCTAGGACTAGTCTCGTTGTGCTACTGATCATGTAAAACCGCGATATCAAAAAGTGTCAATGATAATGATAACGATAATGATAATGATAACAACTTTATTATCATGCCTGGTAAAATAGCAGTTTCCCACTAAGTAAGGACACCTATCCACAATGTTAAAAACTAATAATACTTCTATATTCCCTTATATAATCTCTCTATAATCCCACCCACAAACTTAAAAATAATTGCAATATTAAGAATTGCAAAGAGTGCAGTTAATGCAATCATTAGGTAAGATACATTTGGCGAGGTGTACCTTCCTGATCACTCTTTTAAATTGATCTACCGTTTTAAGTTTCTCCAAATTTCCTACCAATCTTTGACCAGAGTACTAGCCCTAAGTATCTGACCGAATGCTTACCATAACCCGTGGTGTTAACTCTAGGAATTATAAAATCGTTATTTCTTAGATTGTACTGATTGCTACTAATGATAAACAACCTAAAAATGTAGTCTAGACTTATGCATTTTTTAACCTTATACATTAAAATTGCAATGTCCTGTAACCTTCTATTATATAAAATGGGTAATTTTGCCCTTTGTAATAGTTCGGGATACGTTGAATTGCTATCACAATAAATGGCCCTAAGTGCCACTTCTTGAAAGCTAACTAATTTCCTGGAGTCACTATCCTTGCGAAAGTTCCAGACTGTACTACAATAAGTTAAATGAGGTAGAATAGTACCCTTAAAGAGTTGAGAAGTTTAGAGCGTTATCAATATCAACTCCCAACAAGGTGATACTTTCATAAGACGTGATGTCTGTAACATTAACATTTAACTTCAACTTATGATCCTTCAGCTTATTTATCCTATGCAATTTCCCATAATTGCCCTGAAGTGAATTTTGACTCATACCAATTGGTCGCTTTTTGAGCACTGTCCTGCAATTTAGTGTGAATCGTGCTAACGTATCTATCGATTTCGTATAAGTGAATGATGGTCTTCAGCGAACATACTAACTTTAGAGCGCATAACAAAAGTCAAGTCATTCTGGAATAAATTCCATAGTAAAGGACCAAATGAGGATCCTTGAGGGCAACCTCTTTCAACGCATTTCCAGGAACTAGTGGTTTCTCGAATTTTTAGTCTGTTGAAACGGTCTTTAAAATATGAACTCATCAACTTTACACTGTCTGTGTCTAAGCCGTAAGATTCCAGTTTTCCAAGTTTTCCAAGTGGTTTAGGCAATCAATTGCTTTAGACAACACTTTCTCCATTATCAAGTGCATTCTTCCACTTCTCTGTTAACATAAGAAGGGTGGTTTCACAGCTGTGCCTTTTCCTTTTCCTGTATGCTGTAAGGTAATCACTCAACTGTTCATTAAATCCTGCAGTGATTTGATTAGCAAGAAGCTTTTCAAAGACTTTGTTAATGATGGTCTCTACACTTACAATGCAATTTTCCATGTCCAATGGGTCGTTCTTTTTATGAACAGGCACTCATTCACCTCTCTTCCAATTGTTTGGCCAATGGCTGTTCGCGATACAACGGTTTTAAAGATCACATGAGGGTACAGCAAGCTCAGTCGAGCCCATTTTAAAAGCTTTGGGTGGAATAGTGTCCCACCTTGTTGCTTTCTTGGGATCAATGTCTTTTAAAATCTAGCAACATCAAATATTCATATACCCTTGAAACTGAAGGATTGGTCGTCTCCAACGGACATTCTATAATTCACGATTGCTTGTATACTTTCATGATCCCGAACAGTATGGTCCATAGCGTCATTGGCAGAACCAAAGTTATCAGCAATGGATATAAAAATAATCGCCCATAATCTTTGCGATATGTAGTTGATTGGTGGTTATCGAGTTGTTAATCTTCAGTTTCATTTGTAAGGATTCTTTTACTTTTTTAGATCGAGTTCCTTGAATAGTTGTTCATGCAAGTTCTTACATGACCTAAAATTCACAACTTTTGTTTTAAATTTGACCACCCTTTCTTTCATAAAAGCATAGACAGAGGCGTGGTCGCTTAATCCTGGATCAAAAACGCCACTTTTGATAAAAGCATCAGGCAGGTTAGTTAGAATAATGTCTATAAGTGTCTCGCTGACTCGCTCTCCAATTTTCTGGACTCTGGTTGGTTTAGAAATGAGACAGTCGAGTTCATGTGTTTCTTGTAGATCAAGAAGTAGTTTTATTTCATAGGTACTGAGATTTATCCACGAAAATCATAGTGACTAAAATTGGTACTGATTCTAAATGCAGCCAATCAGAAACAATATAGCTAACGACAAAATTTCACTGTGAAGAAAAATCCTTCGTCCAATCAGCAACGCGAACGACGAAATATTCACTAGTGATGAATGAACGTATCGAATGGAACGTTATCCGACAGCCGTTGCACAAAACCCCGCGCGCTTTGAAAAATGGCCGAGGGAAGGTTTGCTTCTGTTTGCTCAGTTGAGGAATTTATTTTATTTATTTTCGTATTCCTGTGCCCCCATGATAATTCTTCGAAATTTCTTTTTAGGTCGTGCATAAGCTGCGAAGACTGTTTTGCTATGTTTTCAGATGGTCCCGTGGTCTACTTGAACACAAACTTGACAGGAACATAATAGAGCCAAATACAAGGGATTCGCTCTCTTTTCTCGTGAACTCGGAATTTAATCGTTTTAACTCTGTACCTAAGCAGAAAGGTTCATCACCCTAAAGCGAGCAGATAACCGCTTTGCTCAACTCCATTTCCACCTGAGGAACAAAATCTGAAAATTCATCAAAGTTTACGTTGAAAACGAACACTGTACAAAACGTAAATATCTTGAAATACTCAAGACGATTATGTTAACTGCACGAGTGAAGCTTGATATCGAGGAAAAAAGTGCTAGTTTTTACATTGCATGTTTTTTTTTTATTCATCTCCAAGGAATCCAGGCTTACAGGACCGCCAAACATATGAATCATCACTGTTACGACAGGTGTCATGGGCGTCAAACCCAAGCTAACTTATCCAGGATTACAAGAACAAAAGTAAGAACCGAGATTATTTGGCACGTTGCATTAGCGTTACAAGGAGAAAAGATGCACTCGTCGATGTCTATGGAAAGTAATATTTAACGGTCATGAGGATATACGTTTGGAAACGTCATGGGACAAAGGGATTGAAGGTAAGCTAGTTGGTTAGCCCGGGCTTTGGTACTAATTCGAATGCTTAGAGGAATTACATATAACGATTTGTTCGATTTAGGGTTTGACATGAATAATAAAAAGTTGTAAACGCATGGATTCCTGTCGCAAAAATTCATTTAAGTATTGTTACAGCTCTCGCATAGAGCACGTAGAACAATTGGCCATTTTAAATGGCCGCCGGTGTCATTTTCATAGTTCGATTCGCGAAATTGTTGCTAACCTCGTACTCTCAGCCGTATTGTAACTTATAGTACAACTTTCAAACAAGGTTGGCGAGAGTTGTGTATCATGTAAAGATTTACTGCGTCTTGGAGAGGACTAAGGAATAATGTCTTGATTCCTGGCACAGCAGTTCTAAGCTCCACAAAAAGGCGGTCGGAGTATCGTCCTTAAAACAGGGAGGTACTTGATTTGCCCAAGAACATTTCCACCCAAGGAAAAAAAAAACAATCTCTCAAGGTTTACATTGAAAACAGTACATTATAGAACGCATATGTCTTCAGTGAAATCTTGAAGAAGACCATGTTAACCCCACGACTGGTTCTTACCAATACATGTTTTTCCATCTCCAAGGAATCCAGGCTTACAGGAGCAAACATGTGATACATCAGTGATCCGACCGGTGGCATGCGGATCACAAACTTGGCCGGAGGTAATGCATTCATCGGAATCTGAAAAAAAGATGTTCAAGGACGATCGAGTTGGTTTAGTGGGAGACATTGAAAATCTTTAAAAACACAGTTCAGGATAAACCTTTGAGCATACTGAATTAAGGCCAAAGCAATAAATTATTGAAGTAGTGAGGAAAACGAAAGGAAGATACTTAACCAATCCAAAGATTCAACGAGTAGCCGGAGGTTAAGGGGTAGCTGTAGTAGGCATTGTTGCCGAAATCATATTCATAAATATAAATTGAACCGCTCGCAAAAGCCGGATCGTTGGACTCTGTGATTCCAATCCCGTGATCAGCACGTGAACACGAAGAACCTCCTCCACCAATCATCATCACTGCTCCATCTCCAACACTCCAGTCACACCAGAAACCAACATTAGTG
>NC_090886.1:28731890-28739390 GCF_036669925.1 Montipora capricornis
AAACTCTGTATTTACATATTCCCTTAAGGATACACTCTCGTAAACGGACGCGGGCATTTTGGAAATTAAAATTGGAGTTTGCTATTGTTTACACTCTCTCTTAAGCGGACATCCACGTATAATAATATTTTTTTCTTTAATTTTCGATACCAACAAAACTATGATCTGTGACAGAGCAACAGAACAGTGGGGTCGGAATTGTCAAATCTCCATTTGTGCGCGGAAAAGCAAGCTGTCCGTTCCTTTGACATGAACAACAACCCATTATGTATTTGTAGTGTCACGTTAAGGGAATAATTCTCTAAGCAGATACTTCTACTAACCGACACTTTTTCCAATTCCCGATGGTGTCCGCTTACAAGAGAGTTAACTGTATTCAAGGTTGCGACGCCATGGAAATTTAAAAGCGAGGTTAAGTGAATCTAAAACTCACGTTTTCTAATACAAACCCCTTTTTTACAATGACTTTCAAGCAAATTCGGTTGAGAACATTGTTACCTCTGCTAAAGGAATTCCTTATTACAAATGGGGATTCCCTTCAAGTATTCTCTTTAATTAATTCTCGTGCACAAAGAATGCATGCAACTGTTGACCCTTTTTAGAGGGCCGTATTCCATAGTACGACTCTCGAACACGTTTAGTATAGCACGGTGGTATGTTCCATTTATGTACTCTGGTGAATAATGGAGAGTTCAGAGGCAAACGTCTTGATTCCGGGCACGGCAGTTCTCTCAGGCATGCGCAGAGCAATGAAGTGACGCAATGCTTGCTGATGAGAAGAGCAAAACAGTATTAACCCTTACTCCAGCATGTTTTTGCATTTCCTGAGAATCCAGGCTCACATAAGCAAACAAACGAGCCAATTGTATTCTGACATTTGGCGTTGGTGTGACAAACTGGTGTAGATGAAAATTGCATTCGTCGGCATCTGATAAAAAAGCCGACAAGATAACACAAAGTAAGAGCCCGTCTTTCACTAGCACAAAAATCTGACACGGCACTCCAAAATCTCGGTACCGTACCTATGTTTTTCGGGCGGTTCATGGTAAAGACAAGGACACGACAGGACAGGACAAGATAATTAAAGGGGCTAGGTCACGCTATTTTAGGTAATTTTGTTTAATTTTCTTAATTATGAGCTCTAAACGTCAAATTGGCAGAAGAAGAGTCTTTCACTTGCAAAATCACGGCCACATAACAACTGAGAATGATTTTCCAGCTGTGTAAATGACATTTTGATATAGACTGATAAAAATTTGAAAAAAGGTGGGCCGACGTTTTTCAAATTTACCCAAATTCAATCCATTTCAATCCTCTCCAGTTTTGTCCATCCATGTCCCTTCTTGGCTACCCTGTGTTTTGTTAGAGTTCTTCTATAGTTTTGAACAGTTATTTTGATATTTTAGTTAATTCTATGACCATTCGATCAGTGCTGAGATTGCCTAAAATTGCATGACCTAGCCCCTTTAAGTGCGCACATCGTTAAGATGAAGATATGCGTCTTAATAGACCGATTTCGATATATTAAAATTCAGTACGAAACAAAAGACATCATCGCGAAGTTCTGGGGAATAAATATGAGGATTTGAATGAGTTTATTCCCCAGAGCCTCGAGATGATGCCTTTTGTTTAGGATTGAACTTTAATATATCGAAAATGGGCTATTGGTTGAATGAGAAGCGTTCATTGATTTTCTAGGGATTCTGTGAACAAGAAAACTTTACTGTAAAAGACAGTTTGGTTCCCTTGGTCATATCAACAAAACGTGGATGTTTTGAGAGTAAAACCTTTTTCCCTCAGGCATAATGCCCTTCACATTTCTTACCTTCTAAATCCATGTCACAATAAAGCTGAATAGTCTTCCCAGGTATAACAGAGTTAAACCAATAGTTTCCACTCACTCCTCGTTCACCATCGCTTGCTTTGATTTCTTTACAGGATACAGCTGGTAGCTCCGGAATGGATCCGAGAAGCACTGAAAAGTGAACATGCCGTTGGTTCAGAAAAGAACATCACACTCATTTGTTCCCCAAATTTCTGACCTTAAAGACGGTGCCAAAGACTAGGCCATTTTAAATTTATTTGCTTGATGAACTGACTTTTGTTAGGGCAGCAAAGAGGCTGCGGGGAACTTGTATTGAAGTTATGACCTCGATGTTTTTGAAACAAACGTCTAGTGTGCATCAGCATAAGGAAAAATCATTGTTTGTTCTCAACTCGGTCACCGGAGACTTACGCACAATTGTAAACTGCATCACAGGATGCGTGACCAAGAGCGTGCAACATCGATATCTTTGTGCCACAATGTTCTCACAGAAGGTGTCATTTTCAGATTGATTACCACGGGAAACCACACCTTTTCAGCCAAACACAAGTCCTTAAGTTGAATCCCCTGGGATTGCATGAGCATGGTCACTTAATATATAAAGCAAGGCCTTTTTTTCATGATCGTTTTAAAGTAGCTTGGTTTGTCAAAATGTACCATGACATAGACCTGATATGGACGTTTTAAGCTGAAATTGGTCCAGTTTGAACAGGAGATTTCCAGGATTGTTCACAAATAAGATGCAGAAGATATGAGTCGCACAACGGCGATATTTCTTCAGTACATTAACAAATATGAATTCTCGTAATTCCCTCTAGGTCCACTGTTGAATTCGTCATTGAAGTCCATTGAAGACGACTTGCGGTGTATCCCGGAAGCCAAAATGTTACTCTCCGGAAAAACTGAACTAAGAAATATTAGGGTGGAAAAGGAGACGAACGGTTTTTTTTAACAGGAACACCTCCACAGTCTTACGTTTGTTAAAGAAAAAGAGATAAGATCATACTACAGGAGAATAGATATGGGCCCCTTTACTTTACAAACCTTAATTTCTGTACATCGTCCCACAGATTCTAATTGAACAAATGTTCAGATTAAGAGGGAACCTACGGTTTACCAGCCATTTTTGCAGACGTTTCAGCACATTCTTTCTTGGCTCTTTCAAGACCCTGGCATTAATCCAGCTGGGGTTTGAACTAAGTACCACTCGTTGATCAAATCAGCACTCTAGTACCTTGGAAACCTGAATGGCAAGGCAAGCACTTCTTTGAAAATGGAGAGGTTCGAAGAGCCTCTTTTTTCCCATTTTGGTCACGCTAAGTTTGGGGCGGGACACTAAATTTTCTCGCGGTCATAACACGAAAAACTCTCGTCGGAGCCTGTGGTTCGTATTGAGAACTTTTGCGACTCAAGCTACCAGTCTGTTCCTTTGGTCGACTTCTGATACCAACTAACCTGCTTATGTGCTTATTTTAAAGTAATATCTGTGAACATTTGGGACGAAATTCGTGGGTCGTGCTTCTTTCGTGCGATTGTTCAGCTCACAGAGGACATGGGCGAAGACTTAGTTAAAGCTATGACACCTGAGGTCATCATTACAGGCCTGAAGGCACTCTATTGGACTTGACACGTTAACTGTCATGAAAACAAAGCCCTTGAGCATCTTACCAAAGATGGATTCTTGTCTTTTACAAATCTGCTCTGAAAGTGCTCTGAAGAACGTTTGATAAACAAACAAGCAACAATGATGTAGAGAGGCTTTACTGAGATCATCCTGGAGTGATTTTAGTCGTGGACTCATCTGCTGAACAAAAAAATTCAACAAACGTTTCAGCGATTCAATTTTCAATCGTATCTTTACACGGGTGAGAAAGAAGACAAAATGAACTTGCAGAATAGTAAATAGCCTGTCTTGCGGAATAATATATCATTTTTCAGAGGAAACCCCACTAAACGCCGTCTGTTCATTTTCACTGGCAACAATTTGATGTAATTGATTAACAAGATGGACTTTAGATCTACCACGGCGCCGTCGACTACACCGTCACCTCCTAATAAGTATTAGGGAGCTAAAGCACGAGCGTTTTTGAGACGCGGACGGTAACCGGAAGCTAGAGAACATTTCACGTTCAAGGACAATGGTGTCTCCTAGATTTTTAACCAGCTCTAATAGAGAAAAGATACTTGCAATATAAATGTGGTTGTGTGAATTCAAGTTGAAAGGGAAGGTCACTTCTGTTTGCCGTCCGCATCTCAAAAAACGCGCGTGCTTAAGGTCCCTATAAGTGTACACTGTCCGTAAGTCTCTCGCGATTATTCCATCGCTTTCACGTCGTACAATTTTGGTGAAGTTTTCTATCAAAAAAAATTCAGGACAATGGGTTCAGTCAAGAGAAAATGAGGAGACAGAGAGGGAGGCTCTCGGTCCAGCCCTTGGGATATGTCATGTCCACAAAAGTTATTTTTAGACGAGCGGAAGTCTTTGTTCTAGCGGAAGTCTGTCTTCCGAGACGTCGTCATGCAGGCCAACCTCGGTCTGATTTTTGAATGAATATAAATATTCATCATCCTTCCACGTGCGCTGCCATTTTTTCTTTTCACTAAGAACCTGAGAGCGAGGCAAGACTTCATGCAGACGTCTCGGAAGACAGACTTCCGCTCGTCTAAAAATAACTTTCGTGGACATGACATATCCCGGCCAACGCCCTGAGCTTCCTTCTCTGTCCTCTCATTTTCTCTTGGTTCAGTTCTGGTACAATAGACGACGAAAGGATAACATTTGTGTGCTCATGATGTCGTCAAAACCTCAAATTTGGTAATTTCACGTCGTTTTACGCAGAGAACCGCAAAAATTTGAGTTAAAAGGCGAACAGCACGTGCAGAACGATTTTTTTCTCTTTTAATCAATGATATTATTGTTTGGTGGCGTCAAGATGGCGTCATATTTGGCGTAGCCTTCATTGTTTCTAATTATTTCGTGCGCGCTCTTATCCAACATGTAAGAATAAAATAATTATTGTATTAAATTTCATCAAACGTTAAACTGGGGCCATTAGTTTTCACATAATGTCATAGTTTTACGGTATATGAGCTGATGACCGAGATTGAGGGAACCAAAAAGAACGCTAAAAAACGCAATATCCTAGAGTGAAAATTTGTATTCACTAAAACAGTGGATAGCGTTGAAAGCGCGCTTTGGTTGGCTACTCAAACTCCGAATATCCTTTGGTATTGATAGGCATCTCAAAGCAAATTTTAAGGTGTGCCACATTGGTCTGACGACCTGGGAAGATCTGGCATGTTACAGACCCAGATGGAGACATGCAGTCCGAGAGAGTGTGGCGCTATTTGAGAAAGAGCGGCGTCAGAAAGCAGAGGAAAAACGCCAATGTCGTAAAGAACGTGAAGTTGCCCCTGCTTTGTCGCAGCAGGCCTCCTACATCTGCCCCGCCTGTGGCAAAGCGTGCCACTCTAGAATTGGACTCTTTAGCCACCAACGGGTGCACAAGACTAGAAGTTGAATAGACAATCTTACTCGTTTTCGAGGGATACCATGATGATGATGATGATGATGATGATTGATAGGCATAGACAGATTCTGCTCGGCAACTTTTAAGCAAATTTTTCAATTCTGAGCAGCTTTTACCAAAATGACAATTTTTGATATATTTTGCCATTTCAAATCAAGCACCGAACGAAATATCTTGCTGTTGTAAGCACGATTTTCACTTTGTATTTGGGTATTCTGTGGTGTATCTTCCATATGTGGATGTCCCGTTGGATGTTCTGTGGTGTATCTTCCATATACGGATGTCACGTTGGGTATCCTGTGTTAATATTCCAAATATAGAACAGCTACCTGTATTGCTGAAAGCAAAATGGCGGAAGCTATGCAAGAAAGCGAAGACCCTATTCAAATTGCTCGAAAAAATGGGGCAGAGATGACGGAACCTGAAAGGGCTTCCATTTCGAGAGAACGTAAAGTTACTAGACCATCGGGCAAGTACAAGGCAAGTAGAATGTCAAATCCAATGACGAAAACTTCGGTTCAAGACCAAATCAAGGAATATCCAGATCATCACTTCGCTTGTGTCAAAGGGCAGCTACGATGCGATGCATGTCACGAAATCGTCTCTGTACAGAAACATGTGCAGTCCCGAAAACACTTGACTAGCATCGCCAATATTAAAAGGGACAAGGCCAAAAACCAAAGTATTGAGAAATGTCTGCAAAGGCAAGTGCGTGGGGCTACTTTACAAACAGATATGCGAGTCTTTCGTTTTGAAGTAGCTGAGACACTCCTTATGGCCACCATACCAATTGCCAAGATAGATGTCTTGCGCCCTCTTTTTGAGAAGTATGCCCATAGTTTTACTGCAAATACACACATGAAAGACATTATTCCTTTTGTGTTGGCAAGGGAACAAGAAAAAGTCAAGGCCGAGCTTCAGGAAGTTAAAGAAGTGTCGGTTATATTCGATGAGACTGCCCGACTTGGGGAAGCTATTGTAGTGCGTTATGTCCAGGACGATTTCAAGCCAACACAACGCTTTGTGTGCCTTGAGATTCTTGGAAAGCCAATGAAGGGGGTTGAACTTGCCCAAAGACTGATGTCCAATATTGCTGTTAAGCACAACTTCGGATCAGACATGGTACTTGCTGCAATGCGAGATGGTGCTTCAGTAAATGAGGCTACCATAAGACAACTGCTATTCTTTTATCCCAATATTCTGGATGTTGTATGTTTCTCTCATACAATTGATAATGTCGGATACTCATTTTAGCATTCTGGACTTATTTTTCCAACACTGGGTGAGTTTGCTTGCTCATAGTTTTAATGCGAAGTTACTTTGGAGGGAGAGAACTGGACAATCAATTAAGTCCTACAGCAATACACGTTGGTGAAGTAAGTAGGAGGTGCTCCAGCAGGTGTCCGACTATTTTGGTAATGTGTTGCCGTTTCTAGAAGAGAATGTGCATCTTTCCCCTGCTATCCGCCAAAATCTGTTGGATATCTGAGAATCCTCAAGACCGTCAAGATCTCCGCTTAGAGCTTGCCGCTATTGTTGATGCTGGTATTCATTTTGTTAAGTCAACATGCACCCTTGTAGGTGACGACCGCTTGATATCTTTCAGCTGTTGCTCAAGCAGTTGGGGTAGGCCACTACCCTTACACCACGGCTGTTGCCAGAGAAATTGCCGAAATGGCGATGCTACCCTCCAAGCTAGATTGATTGATCAGGATCAAGAGAAGTTCAGCGTCTTGTTCCGAATATAGTACGTGCATTCAAGGTAGCACGCCTTTGTTGCCCAGTTCAAGTTCAACTGTTAATGCCTAATGCTGCAGCCCTCCAAGAATTCAAGAATTTTCCCTTTGTGGATGATAACACCATTGCTAACCTAGCTGCTGCGGATGGTATTGTTGACTTGAGTGAGGAGCAGAAACTGGCATGGTGGGCAGCACGTCGTCACACCCTCCCACATTGACTTGTTAGGAAGTTACTCCTCATTCAGCCCAGCTCTGCTGCTTTTGAGAGGGTCTTCAGCTTACTCAGCACTCTGTCTTCTCAGCAGGACAAATGCCTTAGAAGACTGTATTGAAGCATCTGTTATGATCAGATACAATGAGTGCCAGAGAAAGGCATCTTAGAGCATCCGTCAGCCTCTTATTTGTT
>NC_090886.1:28744390-28756890 GCF_036669925.1 Montipora capricornis
TGTAGAGTAATTGGACGAAAGGTTACGTTTATACAAACGTTGGCAGTGTAGCACTTATATTTTAAACAGAGTTAACTGAATAGAGAGCAATGTGAAGTGATAGATTTAAATTACATGTGAACCATGTGAGCGTTAGCCCTACTGATGGAAATGGGCCCACACAAGGACAGAGAAAAACTCTGACCAGGGTGGGAATTGAACACACGACCTTCGGGTTAGATCTCCGCCGCTCTACCGACTGAGCTACAAGGTCAGACGGGAGCAGGCCGTGGAACTGAAGATGTTAAAGTCACGGCAATGAACATGTACAAGTACAAGGAAAGGTTACGTTTATACAAACGTTGGCCGTGTGGCACTTATATTTTAAACAGAGTTAACTGAATAGAGTGTAATGTGAAGTGCTAGATTTCAATCCCATATGAGCCATGTGAGCGTTAGCCCTACTGATGGAAATGGGCTCACATCTTCAGTTCCCACGGCCTGCTCCCGTCTGACCTTGTAGCTCAGTCGGTAGAGCGGCGGAGATCTAACCCGAAGGTCGTGGGTTCAATTCCCACCCTGGTCAGAGTTTTTCTCTGTCCTTGTGTGGACCCATTTCCATCAGTAGGGCTAACGCTCACCCTTTTTTGGCGCATAAGGATTGTGCAGGCTTTCTTCCATTCGCTTGGGACGGATCCACTTGACCAAGCTGTACGGATAATTTCAGATAAATAGGTGCGAGGAAACGGACATCTTTTAAAAAAAATGATTGATAATTGGCCTTAGGGACAAGGAGAACCGGAAGCCTTCATTTTTCTAATCAGGATCAGGTAAAGTTGGTATCCAGCTTTGAAGTTTGACGACATAACAACAATAAATAACTTTATTTAAGCCTTGCGATGGACTAGCGTCCCATCCAGGGGGGAGTAGAAATACTCCTAAGTCGCCTCATGCTATGGAAACCGGCGGGTAAGCTCCATCGTATTGGGTCACTTTGCTCGTAAAAGGACTTTATCTTTTTTACCTAAAGTCTCAAGGTTATTTAGCTGAGCACGAGCGCTCTACTAAATTGGGGAGAATACAATCAGCGTGCAAGATAACTGAAAAAATCAAATCAAAATGTTGCTTTTTCGATGAGAGGGGAAAAATCTCTCGGAGCAGAGTAAGAGAACCAATTGCAAAAAACCCACATACGGCGGCGAATTCGGGGCCACATTGGTGGCAAGCGAGTGCTCTCACCACTGCGTCATCCCTGCTCCACATTAGGTCGTGTGTTTGTGATATCAATTAAGAGAATATCATCGATAAAGGAAGCCCGGGCCAGATCACCAGCTTCGAGTTTACAACTCGTGATTAATGAACTAAAGATTTCACCAAAATAATAATACCCTCAAAATACTGTGATACAGCTAACTTCACAACGTGGTAGTCCTTGGGCATTTAGGTCAAGTCTCACTACGCACGTAGTGACAAGTTTGTGTAAGCGCTTAAGATTGTTTGTTATGTAACAATTTCTTGTCGAAGGTTCGTTCTGTCCAGCATGTTCTATTGAGTTATAGGTCCGTTGTTCAAGTCGTCATACACTGTGACACTTCTTGACAGGATGGAAATTCAACTTTACGGATCCTACACGCATGCTTAGTACGGAAAACTCGTGCAAGTTATCGCACTTATTTTCTAGTCTATGTGTCGAAAATGTTAACTTGCAACTTGCAGCGGAATTGCGCGGAGCACCATTGGTAAGAAAATATGGTAATCCATCCTTGCGAGATAATTAAATTTGGTTTTGGTCACCGTATAACCGTCCAATCCTCCATGTATCACTTGCATACTTGTCGTCTCCAGTTAGTTTACAGCGTGCATCTCTGATATTGGACAGCCATGTTATGGTCAATTAACACCTGTAAAAACAAGGGTATCTGCTGACCAGTTTCACATGACCATATTGCGGGCTCAAGCTTAAAGCCCGCAATATGGGCGTGCAGGGTGGCACAGTGGTGAGAGCACTCGCCTCCCACCAATGTGGCCCTGGTTCGATTCCCAGACTCGGCGACTCGGCTTCATATGTGGGTTGAGTTTGTTGGTTCTCTACTCTGCACCGAGAGGTTTTCCCCGGGTACTCCGGTTTCCCCTTTCCTCAAAAACCAACATTTGACTTGATTTGTGTTAATTGTTAATTTCAATTTACAGTGTCCCCAATTAGTGCTTCAGCGCTAGAACGACTAGACACTTAAATAAAGTTCCTTTCCTTTTTTCCTTAGAGCTCATCGAGGTCAGCAGCTTTTTTTTAAGGTCACCGCTTACCAGGTACTGGGTTTCGATTGGATCGCATGCTCATGCCAAGTTAACTTGTTATGAGAAGAAATAACCCGGGAGCTCCGCAAATCTATACATATATTAGTTTTAACCAAAGGTAAGGCAATGCGGGCGACTGAGCCGTACGATTTATTAGAGGTGTATTATGATGTTATGGCTATGGTGGCGAATTTCGATATTATAAACCTGACTGCGAAGATGGGGGAATAAGTTTTTTTTTTTATGGATTCCTTTCCCTCGATATGAGTTCGTTTCTTTTGAGTCCCCATCCTCCCAGCGAATATTAAATTTATCAGTAGGTGGTTTTCACGTTACGTCATCGCCGCCACGTTGGTGGACGAAAACAAAACGATCTCTCATTATACAAAAAAATTTGGTTTTATCAAAGGAGTTGATAATGAAAATTGAACACCGTACAGAGATTCTAAAAGCTGACGTTTCGAGCGTTAGCCCTTCGATCTCTCATTAGCTTCTTTTGTTCGTTTACCAGTAATTGTACATTGCAGCATTGTTATTTTGTTTCTCTAGAGATTGGTTGCAAACCACCCTATAGACATTTTGTGGACAAGGCAATTGAATGAGTCAAGAGGATTTGATGTAACATAACGAACATTTTACTGTAAATCTAATAATAAAGAAAAGTTGGACATGCTGTTAGCACAATCATGACATGATCTCTATTCTGATTCGAAAGATATGAACATGTGCATGGAAATTTATCGACGACAATTTGCGAAATAACTATAAAACGTCTTTTAGTCTCTTCGTTTCCTGTGTGTTTGTTAAGTGTAAGTAATTGTAGTAATTATACTTAAGTATATGCTGACGATTTCAAGGGTCTAGATTACAGGAAAACAAAGCTCACTCGCCAATTCTCAACGCTTTCGGATCCATTGTTAAACAGCTTTTCAAATGTACGAGGCAGTGATGATCAGCAACCATTAAATGGAGCAAGGTAATGTTAAACAGTCGAGCTACAAACATAGTAGCGTGGGCATAAAGAATAGGTATAAACTGTGCCATCTTTTTCGCGAAGAAAGCAAAAAAGTAAATACATTATCCATGTTTAAAAGCAATGTTTCTAAATCATCCATATTTACAACGACGCCTCAAGAACACTTTATTAATTGGCCTTAAACTTCGCACTAGTTTCAGAAGGTTTTACAAAGAGTTGTTAATTTTAGTTGTTAATTTTTAGAGTCTTGGGAGCTTTGTAGTTTAATTGTTATAAGAACTTCGCCAATTTGACTCATATCCTGGCAGTGATGCATAATTCATGAACCCACACAAAGATCTTGTATTCTTGTCTTTTGATGTCGAGTTCGATGTTGTTTAACTGTGTATTTGAATCCTTAGAATGAATCTATTTGTTTATTATCTGTTTTTAAAGCAATATTGTGTTGCAAACGTATTTGCAGCTTATACCGATTGCCTTTCCGCCGTAGGACATGACTTTCAATTTCATCTTGAATAATAATAATAGTAATAATCATGCATAATGACGGTGAAGGTCGACTTGCATCCCAACAATCTCGTAAATTAATCAAGGCTTCAAATATATTAGTACTTTGTTTACGTCAAGTAATTTTTTGTCAAACTCTTTAAGCAAGGGAAACTGTCGGCTCAATGTTTATGCGCAATTTTTACGTAGGCGATCGTCATGAAATATATAATTTTTGGTCCTGGCAAGAAGACTGATATAGCGTTCTTTGATAAGTGCAGGGTAATTTTTACTACAAAGATCACAAACTACGCAACCCAGCGGGGAGAAAATAGACAATGCCAAAGATAAAAAACGGAATTATTATCTAAATTCAGCATTTTTGTCATTGGCTGCATGCATGCAGCCGACCGGGTTTTGGATTTGATCTCGTGGCTGTAGATCTTTAAATACAAAGGCAAGAAATGTAACTTTTTGCGGATTACGTCTTTTATGAGGTAAAATTATTTTAGTTTGTTCAGGAAGTAGTTATAGATGGTTATATTTACGAACTGTCTCACTTAAATACCCTGAGAAAACTAGTTAATATTTGTGTTTACTCATAGCTGTATGATAAGCCAGGTTCTAGCAGCAGTTCTCTCCGGAATAGTACACTTTTTTGAAAAGCGTGGAAACTAGTTCGAGCTTCCTTAAACTCTCGGCGTAACTCATTGTTTATAATAAGAGAGATTTAAGATTCGCGTCTTTGGAAAACGGCAAGAGTCGGTGTTAAATTTACGTTTTGGCAAAAATGGAAATTACCTCATCTGTTGCCGCTAGCGGCTCCAGACAATTTTCATGCTTTTTTTTTTTTACCGTTCGCCATTTCACACAAAAGCCAATGCAGAATTTCTCTATAATGTTCTGAAACATTGCCATCAAAATATTGTCGTTGACACGACATGCGACTATTAGTCTAATCTTAAAAGTTAACTGTATTTTACGTGCGTTTTTAATGGTGAAAGGTAATAGTTTTAACTAGATGTGTTACTCGTGTGATGATTGAACGAGCAAAGAACTCAGTTTTATTCTACGACATTCAACTTAAATACAAATAGTTAACATGTGCATAAATTTGTAGTGCAGGTGCAAGTAAAGATGCATGTGCTCGCGCGCTGTAACAACAAATGGTTATTGGAAAACGCTTTTCACTAAGGGGCCGACCATATAACTTTTGAAGGGACGGGGGGGGGGGGGGGGGGGGGGGGGGGGGGGTGGGGGGTGGGGGTGATTTTCTGGTCAGCTAGAAATTTTTTTTTTCCTAGAAACGTGGTGTGCAGGATATTTTTCCCCTTCTCAGTGCACTGCAGGGTATATTTTTCCCTTCTCATATTTACGCAGGATTTTTTTCTTTCCTCAAAAAGGGTCAGTCCAGGTTTTTCTAAAAGGTATCTACATTACATTGTGGCTATTGCAGTAATAGTCCTAATTTGGAGCTGCAAAGCCTTAAGATTACAAAATTATACAAAATTATTCTTGTATAGCTAAGATTTGGGAAAGTCATTCTTTACACTCATGTCATACGAAGTCATTATAATATTGTCACATTTTAGAGTGATGCGCATCAAGCAAAATGTGAAAATGTTTCAATGATTCTTGATCAAACGTATCCAAAAATAGCAAAAAGCAGTTCAGAAATGCTTAGTATGGTAAATGCAGCTAGAATAATCACTTACAATTTAGTGGACTGAAATCTTCAAAACTGACGTGAAAGCAGATTTGAAAATTTTCATGAGTGGATCATGGTCTGTATATAATGTAAAATATAGCTCTAATAATTAACAATTATTGGACGAGGTTGAGCAAAATATCGTGATTTGTCAGTGGCGAGCAGATCAACTATTTGCCGAAGCTGAAGGCTAAGGCAAATTATTGATCTGCGAGAAACTGACAAATCACGGTATTTTGCGATAACCAAGGTCGGTAATTGTTTTATCATTCGATCACCGAGTTTGTTTTTTTTTTTGTTTCCGGGAAGCCGTAAGCGCGCGCTGCCTTGCAGAGTCGAGTAATGGCACCAATCAAATTGGTTTCCTTCTCAGCATAATTATTTGTAGAGACTTCAAATTTTACTTACAGTCAAACGTTTAGTAACACTAGGCATCAACAAAGCAGAAGAATTTCACAGTTTTCAAAGCGTATCCCGACAAGTGAAGCTTTGTGTAAAAGCTCGCCATTCTTTTTTCTGGCTTCAGCATATAATCTCTTCAGTACATATACATTCGCCAACTTGTCCTTCGCCTCGATGACACGAGTGACCCTTCGTCTAACTTTCTTTCCTTGAGATACTCTCGAAATACGTTGAGTGCAACTTTTGTTCCTTTCTTAGTATTCTCACTGTTCTTTCGATCAACTAAAGATGTCCCATGAATCAGTTTCCCAGGCAAGGCTGGCGTTCATTCGAATTTTCTTTAAAAAGTAAGTAAGCAAAATGGATTATAATACAAAATGAAACAAACCTCTCAAATAAACCCTGAAATCAGCACCGAATATGAAAAGGGCGTTGTGAGTTGACGGTTTGATCATGGCGGACACGATGGCGTACCTGTTGAAACAGAAACTAAAGAAAACACAATATTACATATGTGGCCATTGTTTTTAAAAATATATAACGTATTCCAAGGGATGAAGTTTTTTTAGTGGTGAGTAACGTGAATAGCCACTGGTCATTGCATGGTCTAATGTCAATTAACCCAAATGAAACCGTCCGTTCGCGACTCTTTTAATAATCAAATCAAAGGATTTTTCTTGTTGTGATAGGATAATTAAGTCACTTTCCGGCTCTCTTGTGAGAAAAAAGACTTGAGTTAAGAAGATGCTCCAACGCTCGATTCCACGGCGTGTGATGTATGATGCCCCGTGACACGAGAGAACTAGCGCTCGTGCTCGTTAAGTATTTCGTAATTATTCCATCTTGTTCTCGATGAACAATTTTGGAAAAGTATAATAGACCACTTCGATCCCTGTCACACAAAAAATGAAGCTCAAACGACTTAAGAAGCACCACACAGACACAACGAAACTGTTACCTTGCGCAACGTTCGCTACTGGCACAAATGTTTTTTTTTCAAAATCACCCCCCCAAACCCCCCAAACCCCCATCCGCCCTTAAAAGCTCAAAGGCTATATGGTCGGCCCCTAAATTAAGGAAACAAAATGGCCTCTGGTACAATCGTCTCTGCTTCGATAGTTTATTGCGATCCGTGAGTTATATAGGTTGTGTGAAACAGTTATTTGAGCTCAGTAACTCGGTGAAAGTGGCGGATACTTACTTCGAAATATATACCATCGTTATGAGCAATTACTGAACAACTATTCACCGAAGTGGAGGGCTGGCTAGTAGTGGGCATTTACAGACTTTCTCACTTAAGATATATTGACGGACATTCTCACTTATACCCTGAGAAAACCAGTTCTTTTGATCGCGTGGGTAACAGCATAAGCAGATGATTTTAACTCATTTATTCCTACACTGATTACAATATTTTCGGAGGCAGGTTGTTCGGAGGTGAATCACGTGACCAGCAGCCATATTGGATAACTGAGACAAAAGAAAGTATTTGCATAAAAATAGAGTTCAATTCCCGGAGGATTAGTTTGGTACACCATCGTGGCCGCCATTCCGTGGTTTAGGTACACCAACTTAGCCGCCGGACGTCGCGTGAAAACACTCAATAGCTAAGCATAGACAGATTCTGCTCAAAAATTCTTTAAAAGTTGCCCAAAATACCCTCAAAAGTTGATCAAATTTTAAAAAGTTGCTCCCAGAATATAAAATGTTGCAAAAAAAAAAAAAATTGACACTCTTGTTGTCTGATTTATCGAAAAATGATAAAGAATTAAGGTTCTACACTCCACAGCTTGAAAAGATCAAGCAATTATTCTAAACACCATATGGCATAATTATACTGAATCAATATGGTTGTATTAAAAAAAGAGACTCACTAGTCCGCCATTTTGTTAGCTTAGCAACATGTGAGTCAATTATATACATCCATTTCAAATGGCTGAGCTGGAGATGTGTTAAACAATTGGGAGTCTGAAGTATCAAACTCATACGATATACGATAACAGCTGCTACTATTTTTGAAAGAAAACTATAACAAATTAGAGGCTGACTGAAGCTCCTTCAGAAGTCCAAGCAGTAGCAATAAAAATTTCCCTTTCATTTCGAACAAAAACTGTAACAAATAAGAGGCTGACTGAGGCTCCTTAAGACGTCTAAGCAGTAGCAATGAAAATGTCCATGCCTTTCTCTGGCACTAATTGTATCTGATCATTACAAATGGTTCAATATAGTCTTCTAGGGTATTGTCCTGCTGAGAAGACGGAGTGATGATTAAACTGACGACCCTCTCAGAAGCAGCAGAGCTGGGCTGAATGAGGAGAGACTTCCTAACAAGTGAAGCCCAATGTGGGAGGGTGTGACGACGTGCTGCCCACAATGCCTCACTCAAGTCCACAATACCATCGGCAGCAGCAAGATAGACGGAAGCTCTGCTGCCAGGTTAGCAATGGTGTTATCATCCACAAAGGAAACATTTTTGAATTCTTGAGGGCTGCAGCATTAGGCATTCAACAGTTGAACTTGAACTGGACAACAAAGGCGTGCTACCTTGAATGCACGCACTATATTGCGGAACTGGAAGCTGAATTTCTCTTGAAAAAAGTTCGGTCCTGGCTGGATACATGCTTTAGCCTGATCAATCAATCTAGCTTGGAGGGCAGCATCGCCATGGGCAATTTCTCTTGCAACAGCCAAGGTGCAAGGGTAGTGGCCCCTACCCAAACTGCTTGAGCAACAGCTGGAACATGTTCATAGCATGAAAATATCAAGGGGCCGTCACCTTCAAGGCTGTATGTTGACTTAACAAAATGAATACCTGCATCAACAATAGCAGCAAGCTCTAAGTGGAGATCTTGAAGGTCTTGAGGATTCTCAAAGATATCCAATAGATTTTGGCGGGTAGCAGGGGAAGATTCACATTTTTTCTAGAAACGGCAACACACATCACCAAAATAGTCGGACACCTGCTTGAGCACCTCCCACTTACTCCACCAACGTGTATTGCTGTGGGGCTTCACTGACTTTCCAGTTCTCTCCCTCCAAAGTAACTTCGCATTAAAACTATGAGCAAGCAAACTCACCCAGTATATAAAATACTATAGAATGCTATAGTCGTGAGATCCAACATTATCAATTGTATGAGAGAAACATACAACAACATCCAGAATATTGGGATAAAAGAATAGCAGTTGCCATATGGCAGCCCCATTTACTGAAGGACCATTTCGCATTGCAGCAAGTGCGATGTCTGATCTGAAGTTGTGCTTTAACAGCAATATTGGACATCAGTCTTTGGGCAAGTTCAACCCCCTTCATTGCCTTTGCAAGAATCTCAAGGCACACAAGGCGTTGTGTTGGCTTGAAATCCTCCTGGACATAATACACTACAATAGCAAGTGCTTCACCAAGTCGGGCAGTCCCATCGAATATATAACCGACACTTCTTTAACTTCCTGAAGCTCAGCCTTGACGTTTTCTGGTTCCCTTGCCAACACAGAAGGAATAATGTCGTTCATGTGTGTACTTGCAGTAAAACTACGGCATACAAAAAAAAAGACTAGCATACTGTTGGTAAAGTAGCCCCACTCACTTCCAGTGATCTGGTGACGTAATATGGAGGACTGGGAAGGAAAATTTTAACGTAGTATCCCACAACCGTGCTCGGCCCTAGGTTTTGTATCCAATTTTCCTGCAGTATTTCCATCGCCAAAACTCAACAGACCATGCCGTGTCTCCCACATTTCCTGTTACTGAATGAACATTCAAGTGGAAACCGCCGAGATTTAACCTCGCCCCTGCGGCCCTGCCATGTTGAATTCGGAAATAACATTCAAGGCCGCGCGCGCTTGTGGGATACGGCGTTAAAATTTTTCTCCCCAGTCCTCTGAATTACGTCACCAGATCACCCGGTTGCCTTTGCAGACATTGCTCAATACTTTGGCTTCTGGCCTTGTCCCTTTTAATATTGGCGATGCTATTCAAGGGTTTTCGGGACTGCACATTTTTCTTCTTTACAGCGACGATTTCGTGAAATGCATCGCATCGTAGCTGCCCTTTGACACAAGCGAAGTGATGATCTGGACATTCCTTGATTCGGTCTTGAACGAAGTTTTGGTCATTGGATTTGACATCCTACTTGCCTTGTACTTGCCCGATGTTTTAGCAACTTTACGTTCTCTCGAAATGGAAGCCCTTTCAGGTTCCTTCATCTCTGCCCCCCATTTTCTCTAGCAATTTGAATAGGGTCTTCGCTTTCTTGCAAAACCTTCCGCCCTTTTGCATTCAGTTATACAAGAAGCTGTTCTATTTGGAATATTAACACAGTATACTCAACGAGACATCCATACATAAAAGTATAAACCACAGGATATCCAAGTGAAAATCGTTCTTATAGAAGATTTTTCATTCATTGTTTGATTTGAAATGGCAAAATATATCAAAAATTGTCATTTTGGAAAAAAATTTCTCAGAATTGAAAAGGTCGCTCAAAAGTTGTCGAGCAGAATCTGTCTATGCCTATATATCAATAGCAAAGGATATTCGGAGTTTGATTAGCCAATCAGAGCGCGCGTTCAACGCCATTCATTGTTTTAGTGAATACAAAAATTTTGGTTCACTCAATCTCGGTCATCAGCTCATGTACCGTAAAGCTATGAGATTATGTGGAAACTAATGGCCCCAGTTAAACGTTTGATGAAATTTAATACAATAATTATTCTATTCTTGCATGTTGGATAAGAGTGCGCACGAAATAATTAGAAACGATGAAGGCTACGCCAAATACGACGCCACCAAACAATAATATCATTGGTCAAAAGAGAAAAAAATCGTTCTATCTACACGTGCTGTACGCCTTTTAAGTCGGCGCCGTGGTAGATCTAAAAATCCATATTGTTAATCAATTACATAAAACTGCTGCCAATGAAAATGAACACACGGGCTCAGTGGGGTCTCCTCTGAAAAATGGTTAAGTAGACTATCAGAAACCCTAATCATCATCAATGTAATAAAGGCAGAATAATTCTGCATATAATTATACTATTCCGCAAGACAAGCTATTTACTATTGCGCAATTTTATTTTGTCTTTGTTCTGAGCCATGTAAAGATACGATTAAAAACTGAATCGATGAAACGTTCGTTCAATTTTTTTTTGTTCAGCAGATCAGTCCCCGTATAAAATCACTCCAGGATGATCTCAGTAAAGCCTCTCTACATCATTGTTGCTGCTTGTTTTATCAAACGTTGTTCAGAGCACTTTCCGAGCAAATTTGTAAAAGACAAGAATCCATCTTTGGTAAGATGCTGAAGGGCTTTGTCTACAGGAGTTAACGTTTCAAGTCCAACAGAGTGCCTTCAGGCCTGTAATGATGACCTCAGGTGTCATAGCTTTAACTACGTCTTCGCCCAAGACCTCTGTGAGCTGAACAATCGCACGAAAGAAGCAAGACCCGCGAATTTCGTCCCAAATGTGCACAGATATTACTTTAAAAGAAGCACAGAAGCAGGTTAGAACAAACTGGTAGCTTGAGTTGCAAGAGTTCTCAATAAGAACCACAGGCTCCGACGAGATTTTTTCGTGTTATGACCGCAAGAAAATTTAGTGTCCCCCCCTAAACTTAGCCGCGTGATCAAAAATGGGAAAAAAAAAGGCTTTTCGAACCTCTCCATTTTCACAAAAGTGCTTGCCACTCAGGTTTCCAAGGAACTAGAGTGCTGATCTGATCAACGAGTGGTACTTAGTTCAAACCCCAGCTGGATTAATGCCAGAGTCTTGAAAGAGCCAAGAAAGAATGTGCTGAAACGTCTGCAAAAAGGGCTGGTAAACCGTAGGTTCCCTCTTAATCTGACACATTTGTCCAATTAAAATCTGTGGGACGATGTACAGAAATTAAGTTTCGTAAAGTAAAGGGGCCCATCTTTATTCTTCTCCTGTAGTATGATCTTATTAACAACAAACGTAAAATTGTGGAGGCGTTCCTGTTAACAAACCGTTCGTTTCCTTTTCCACCCTAATATTCTTTAGTTCAGTTTCTCGGGAACGTAACATTTTGGTTTCCGGGATACGCCGCAAGTCGTCTTCAATGAACTTCAATGAAGAATTCAATGGTGGACCTAGAGGGAATTACGAGAGTTCATATTTGCTAATGTACTGAAGAAATATCGCCGTTGTGCGACTCATATCTTCTACATCTTATTTGTGAACAATTCTGGAGGTCTCCTGTTTCAAACTGGACCAATTTCAGCTTAAAACGTCCATATGAGGTCTATGTCATTGTATATTTTTTGACAAACCAAGCTACTTTAAGACAACCATGAAAAAAAGGAAAGGTTACGTTTATACAAACGTTGGCCGTGTAGCACTTATATTTTAAACCGAGTTAACTGAATAGAGTGTAATGTGAAGTGCTCCATTTCTATCCCATATAAACCATGTAAGCGTTAGCCCTACTGATGGAAATGGGCCCACACAAGGACAGAGAGAAAAACTCTGACCAGGGTGGGAATTGAACCCACGACCTTCGGGTTAGATCTCCGCCGATCTACCGACTGAGCTACAAGGTAAGACGGGAGCAGGCCGTGGGAACTGAAAATGTTAAAGTCACGGCAATGAACATGTACAAGTTCAATTCCCACCCTGGTCAGAGTTTTTCTCTGTC
>NC_090886.1:28766890-28784390 GCF_036669925.1 Montipora capricornis
CTGTCTTACAGATAACCAGCATAAGTCCCGCAGCACTGGAGTAATATGATCGAATTTTCTCTTTCCACTAATTATTCTAGCAGCGAAGTTCTGTACATGTTGCAATTTAAGTAAATTTTTTCAGATGTATTAGACCAGACTGTGGAACAGTAATAGAGTTTACTAAAGACCAGCGACTAGGAGTATTTATACTCCCCCCTGGATGGGATGCTAGTCCATCGCAGGGTTACCCCGGCATTACGCCGGTACCCATTTATACACCTGGGTGGAGAGAGGCACCGTGAGAGTAAAGTGTCTTGCCTAAGAACACAACGCAATGTTCCCGGCCAGGCCCCGAACCCGGACCACTCGATCCGGAGTCGAGCGCACTACCCATGAGGCCACCGCGCCTCCCGTTATCACTAGTAATAGGGGCAAAATTGGTAAGCTTGACATACGTGGAAGGGATCGCCAATGTCCTCTCTGATAAGGGTAATTCTGCAGCAAAAGAACTCGCCAGAGTCACGAGCAAGCTATTCCGCACAGAGCTGGAAGTAATTGTCTGACCGTTCCTTGCAGAGAGAGTTGAGAACCTGAAAAGCTTCTTAGAATTCCCATCACACTATGTACTCTTGTAAATAGATTTATGTGATTGTAAACTGCTTATTCTCATTTTTCTCTCAAGTTTACGTCGCTTGCCTTCAGTAGCTTAAATTGCGCACTAAACCATGAAACCCTGGACCACACAACTAGGACATTGTGCAGCAAAGGAGCATGCTCATCCAGGATGTCTCTGAAGATGTGATCGTACTTAGCATCAACTTCATCTCCGCATTTTTGTCGCAAAAACGCGATGGCTTTCAATTAGTTCAGTTCATTTCTGCCCTTTCATATCGGACAGGAAAGTATGTATACCTTAATATGATGTAATTTTCCATATCAGGCATATTGTGATATGACAAGTGATGACAAAGGTTGGACACTCGCAGCACGATTTTCAAATGCTGATGCCAAAAACTGGATGCAAGACAATGGTTTATGGTGGTATGACTTGACAAGTGCTTTAGGAGATACTACTGATCCATCACACAATACCGACATGATCTCTGAGGCATTCTGGCTCGTTAACGGAACCGAATTCAAAATCACGCGCAGCGATGATCCCCTGCACACTCCACTGTTACAGACCACAGGCAACTGTCTGGGTGGACAGACATTCAGATCGAAAATAACAAGCTTTGGAGACTTTAGGAGCATTCTTTGGGGCAGTGAAGAATGTAGAGGACGGTGCACTGTGCAATATGGCGGTCAGTACCAAAGTACGCAGGGTTTTGGACAGGCAACCTGTGACGGTCCACTTCAAAATGCCACTAATGTTGGTTTCTGGTGTGACTGGAGTAATGGAGATGGAGCAGTGATGATGATTGGTGGAGGAGGTTCTTCGTGTTCACGTGCTGATCACGGGATTGGAATCACAGAGTCTGACGATCCAGCTTTTGCGAGCGGTTCAATTTATATTTATGAATATGATTTCGGCAACAATGCCTACTACAGTTACCCCTTAACCTCCGGATACTCGTTGAATCTTTGGATTGGTTAAGTATCTTCTTTTCGTTTTCCTCGCTGCTTCATTTGCTTTGGACTTAATTCAGTATGCTCAAAGGTTTATCCTGAACTGTGTTTTTAAAGATTTTCAATGTCTCACACTAAACCAACTCGAGCGTCCTTGAACATCTTTTTTCAGATTCCGATGAATGCATTACCTCCAGCCAAGTTTGTGATCCGCATGCCACCTGTCGGATCACTGATGTATCACATGTTTGCTCCTGTAAGCCTGGATTCCTAGGAGATGGAAAAACATGTATTGGTAAGAAATAGTCATGGGGTTAACATGGTCATCTTCAAGGTATCACTTAAGACATTTACATTCTGTAATGTATTGTTTTCAATGTAAACGTTGAGAGATTGTTAATTTTTTTTTCCTTGGGTGGAAGTGTTCTTCGGCAAATCAAGTACCTCCCTGTTTTAAGGACGATAACCCGACTGCCTTTTTGTGGAGCTTAGAACTGCTGTGCCAGGAATCAAGACATTATTCCTTAGTCCTCTCCAAGACGCAGTAAAACTTTACATGATACACAACTCTCACCAACCTTGTTTGAAAGATGTACTGTCTGTTACAGTACAGCTGAGAATACGAGCCTTTTAGCAACAATTTCGCGGATCGAACTGTGAAAATGACACCGGCGGCATTTTAAAATGGCCAATTTTTGCACGTGCTCCATCTGAGAGCTGTAACAATACTTAAATGAATTTTTGCGACAGGAATCCATGCGTTTACAACTTTCTATTATTCATGTCAAACCCTAAATCGACCAAATCGTTATATGTAGTTCCTCTGGGCATTCGTATTAATACCAAAGCCCGTGGTAACCAACTCGCTTACCTTCACTCACTTTGTCCCATGACATATCCTCATGCGTTAAATATTATTTTCCATAGACATCGACGAGTGCATCTCTTCTCCTTGTGACGCTAATGCAACGTGCCAAAATAATCTTGGCTCTTACTTTTGTTCTTGTAATCCTGGATATGCAGCAAATGGAACAAGATGCGAAGGTAAGTTAGCTTGGGTTTGACGCCCATGACACCTGTCGTAACAGTGATGATTGATATGTTTGGCGGTCCTATAAGCCTGGATTCCTTGGAAATGAAAAAAAAAACATGCAATGTAAAAACTAGCATTTTTTTTCTCGACATCAAGCTTCACTCGTGCAGTCAACATAATCGTCTTGAGGATTTCAAGATATTTGCGTTCTGTACAGTGTTCGTTTTCAACGTAAACTTTGATGGATTTTCAGATTTTGTTCCTCAGGTGGAAATGGAGTTGAGCAAATCGGTTATCTGCTCGCTTTCGGGTGATAAACCTTTCCGCTTAGGTACAGAGTTAAAACAATTTAATTACGAGTTCACGAGAAAAGAGAGCGAATCCCTTGTATTTGGCTCTATCATGTTCCTGTTCAGTTTGTGTTCAAGTAGACCACGGGACCGGAAAACATGGCAAAACTGTCTTATGCACGACCTAAAAAGAAATTTCAACGAATTATCGTGAGGGCACAGGGATTTGTCCTTTCACTTTACATTCTCCGATCTAAATCGATCGCCGACTGGTGAGCGTATTTGGGTTACAGAGCAGGAGATCGTGTTTTCACTAATCAGTCAGGGGAGGGGCCAACATTCAGAATCTTTAAAAACCTTTAAAGGGAGTGATGCCTTTGTAGTGATATCTCTCTTCACGACGGCATTAAGAACCCTACAAGACGCGACACAGTAGTTGAGCCAGTACTGGAAAGACCACAATTATGAAAACTGATTCATCTTTAATTTTCCAGTCGCACTTCCCTTTCTCCCCCCCCCCCTCCCCCCCCCCCCCCCCCCCCTCCTTACCTTTCTTCCTGCATTTTCCAGTTAAGAAGAGTGGTAAGAATGGGGCACTTCACACCCTTAAAAGAATGAGCTTGTATGCAATTACGTGCATTTATTGGATTAAGGTCATCGTAAAATCTACAGCAGCCTTCATGTTTGCTGTGTTGTGTCCTTCCTATAAGCAATAGCAAGTCTTAACACCAACTCACTTCTCGAGGGTGCGGGTTAAAACCATTAATTAAGGGTCTCTCACTGTGTATCTATTTTTATTGATCCAAGGCCTTCCTAAGAATCCCGGCTTCTCCTAACAATGTGGTATATTCTGTGGTAGTGCTATCTTAATATGAAACACCAAAATCTCCATCAGTTCAACTAACGTTATTATTACGATTATGATTGACAATTTAACTATTATAAAATATTGCGATAAAATTGAGAAAACTAGAACCATCTCGGTTGAATGATAACTGAATTTCCGTTAAAAAAGGACGACGTATCGACTAGCCTGCATCACAGGCGGATTAGCGGGGCCCGCGCGATTCATGAGCTCTCGTGCGAAGCGCGAAAACGAGCGCGAATGAATCATGAATGAATTGCGCTGGCTTTGCTAATCCGCCTGTTCTGCAGGCTACGTTTCGATGTTCTCTTAACTATGTTCTCTTACCTTCTCTTCACGTCAAACTGAAAGTAAAAGAAATTGAGCTGACTCGAATATAAATGTAAATGAAGTCATTAGAGACTCAATGGGTTACGCCTGGAGCCCATGAGTAGGAGCGAAAAACAGGCTTGTATTCCTATCTGTTCACGGCGTTTTCACAGACCGATTCATCTTTTAGATTGAATTTCCCGCGAATGAGACTTCCGCAGTAGCCCGATAACCAATCACAACTTGGCGTCATAGAGTCACCGAACCGGAACTGCCTTTGTCGTTGTTGTTCTATTCACTTTTTTACTTATTTATTTATTTATTTATTTACAAAAATTTCACCATAGATGTAATCTGATGATTTGAATAGCGAATAACACTAATGCATCTAAATGACTGTATTTACTAATGCAAGACACTGCGTAGGACAATAGGTTGTTCATAATGTGATCATAAAGGTGACGTAAAGCTGCATGGCTCAGTTAGTTAGTAACAGCAGCAAAAATTGTTTGTAAGCAGCTTATGTCAAGTGTTGAAGATATCAGTATCATAGTAATTAGTAATTGCATTATTATAGGTTAAGCGATTTACAGTTATTTAAGGAGGTTTCAATGAGACGTATTATCTAGATAGTCAGTGAGATATATTTAGAGGCCCTGTGCTGCAGGCTTTCTACTAACATCATTATATAAACAATACCTTGTGGAGACCAAATCTCAGTGGCATAACCTATGTGTGGTCTTATGAAACTCAGATATAAAAGTTGCCTCAAATGACTTTAAGCTATGCCTACGATGGAATCCTAACACTTATAACCTTTAGCTTAAGTAATATCTATGTGATTGTTCCATCTTGGTGTAAGAAGGGACTGCACCTGTTGCAGTAAGCGACGCGTTCAGAGATGGACTACCTGTTTTGAACACCATGAATTTGCTAGTACCATACTCTTCGTGTGTGTGTTGTCTAACGCCCCAGACGGGGCTCCAGTTTATAGTTCGAGAGAGAGAGAGCACTTAAGTATCACAAAAGCCGCACTTTTCTCCTTGGCTCGTTGCTCGTGGCTGCCCATGCCTCAGCCAACTTAGTTTACTAAGATGCGTCGGATCATGCTTGTGCTTCTTTGAGTTTGAGAGTGAAGCTAATTCTTCAAGAAAAACTGTTCCAGTTATCACACCAGAAATTTAACAACGACTTCCGACGATCATGGTGCTCGGACAGGATCATCGGACCTCAATAATTTTATGGGAAATTATCGCTGTTATTTGGCTGATTGCAAGACTGAGTAACGTGAAATCAAATTTAAAGGTTAGAGGAGTGTCTACTGATCATTGTAACTACATAAAGACTAAAGTTTGGTCAAATCCTACCCGCCTGCTTGGATTAAGGCTTATTGTCAACAAGCCGTCGAAGGGCTATATTGGGTCAATATTAACCAGATATCCTAATTCGACGTCTACATTACAGTTAAACCGCCGGACCGAAAGCGGTCACATCAACCCAAACCCTAGACCTGAAAAGTGTGCATCTTCTAACCGAACATTTGCTAAAAACCACCGCAGTCTACGAAGTTCATTTTGCTCCGGTCACCCCAAAACGCAGACTGCAGACCGCGCAGACCAGGGGTAAAATATGGCGTTGAGCTAACCGTAAACAGGCTAACCGAATGTTATTTAGGCCTAATTCAGGCTGAATTTTCATTTTACAGACGGTCTGAACAGTCTGCGCACGGTTTTTCAGTGTCCCATTTTGCTCACAGTTAATGCATATCAAGTGTGCCAATGTACGGCTAATCAATTCACTCAATCAATCTCAAGGAATATAGCTTCACGGAGGTGTTTTCTTTTTTCGGAACTTCCATTTTGCGGTTTGGACAGTAGAGAACTTGCGAGCGAATTCGAAAGTGATGGAAATGATTTACTCGAATTTGGTCAAAATATTGCTTGTGGAGTCTGTGCACAGAGTCTATGCACAGAGTCTATGCACAGAGTCTTCGCTCTGACGAAGGGCTAACGCTCGAAACGTCAGCTTTTAGAATCTCTGTACGGTGGTCAATTTACATTATCAACTCCGTTGATAAACCAAATTTTTGTATGCAAATCAGTATTATATTATAAATCCTCTTGGGGAATCACAAGCTCCAGCGAACAATGATTTGATTACAGAAAGGAATAAATACAGGATAGGAAGAAAGCAGGAGGAGGAATTCTAGCTAACCTATCTTCTGAATTTATATGCAAAAGAATCAAGCCTGTTAAAAGCTACAAAACCATCGAGGTTATTGTATTAGACATCGAGTTGAAAGCGAAAAGTATCATTGTGATTGGCCTGTACAGACCTCCAAAAAGCTTCACATTATCATACCCCCAACAGTTAGAAGAAGAGTTAAATGTTAATGGGACAGACATCACGTCCTACGATAGTATCACCTTGTTGGGAGTTGATGTCGATAACGCTCTAAACTTCTCAACTCTTTAAAGGTGCTATTGTACCTACCGGTTGTAGTACAGTCTGGAACTTTCGCAAGGCTAGTGACTCCAGGAAATAAGAGAGGTTTCAAGAAAGGGTACTTAGGGCCATTTATTGTGATAGTAATTCAACGTATCCTGAACTGCTACAAAGGGCAAAATTACCCACTTAATATAATAGAAGGTTACAGGACATTGCAATTTTAATGTATAAGGTTAAAAACGGCTTGTGTCCAGACTACATTTTTTGGTTGTTTATCATTAGTAGCAATCAGTACAATCTAAAGAAAGAACGATTTTATAATTCCTAGAGTTAACACCTCGGGTTATGGTAAGCATACGGTCAGATACTAAGAGCCATTACTCTGGTCAAAGATTGGTAGGAAATTTAGGGAGACTTAAAACAATAGATCCATTTAAAAGAGTGATCAGTGTTTCGTTCTAACACGAAATTAATGCATGACGTTTTATGAGGCATACGTGACAATGCTTTATGTAATAGATTAATAAGATTGTTGAAGCCGACACTACTAGTCGCAGATTTGAGAGACACCAATGGGTATATGTAAATATTGTTCTTTGTTAATGTCTATTAATCCCGGCATTTGTTAACTACAAGTCTAATCTGTTGATAGATTTCGAATACTTTCCGGTAAACAAGATGATTGAATAAACAGTGAAATATTTGGAACCTTGGCGATTGTTGCGACTAGCAGTACAAACAGGACGGTAAACCTTGCCAAACGTATCTTACCTAATAACTGCATCAACTGCACTCTTTGTAATTCTTAATATTATAATAAATTTTAAGTTTGTGGGTGGGATTATAGAGAGATTATATGGGGGACTTTAGGGGTATTATTAGTTTTTAACAGTAGATAGGTGTCCTTACTTAGCGGGAAACTGCTATTTTACCTGACACTTTAATATCGGTACGACTTCTACGTATCTGATCCCCCATATATTCTTAATTTCTCTCTTTAGCTCCTGGTACTTCTCCAGCTTTTCACCTTCCTTCTCATGCACCCTGTGGTCCCACGGTGACGCAATATCCACACTGATTACCTTATTATTTTCCTTTCAAGTCTACAACAACAATGTCTGGTTTTCTGGCTGCGATGATATGGTAACACTGGATGGACATGTCCCACAAGATCTTAAAACGTTCACAACACTGTCTGGTTGGTGCTCATACCATTTCTCACTTCTTTCTATACCATACTTACAACAGAGGTTCCAGTGCACCAATCTGGCAATATTGTCATGCTTTCTCATTCTGCGCCAGTTTGTTACATTCATTATTTATTATTATTATTATTATTATTATTATTATTATTATATTATTATTATTATTATTATTATTATTATTATTAATCCTTTTGATTTCAAATGCTAGTTCCTGTTACTTTTCAACCCTTTCCTCTTCAGTTCTGGTGATGTTCTAGTCTACTGGTACAGCTATGTCAATAAGTGTCCATTTCTGTGTGTCTTTATGCACTAGAGTAATATCTGGCCGATTATGTTTCAGCACTTTGTCTGTGTAGATAGTCATGTCCCAGGTAATCCTCACTTCTCCATTTTCTGTGGTTGGCAAGTATTGATGGTCATAACACTTGTCATTACACTCTATCCCGTACTTCCTGCACATCTCCCAGTGTACCCGAAGGGCCACCTTGTCGTGTCGCTTCCTATACTCTCTCTGGGGAAGCTTCTTGCAGCCACTGATAATGTGTCGTACTGTTTCAGTGGCATCTCCACACAATCTACACAGTGATGTCTCTGAGGTCTTATCTATGCTGTACTTGATCGAGTTTGTTCTTAAAGCTTGTTCCTGAACAGCAAGAATTAAACCTTCTGTCTTCTCTTTTAAGAATCCAGTCCTGAGCCATCTCCAAGACTCCTCTCCAGCTTCATCTGATATTTGTTGGACAAACGCACCATGTAGGGCTTTCTCCTTCCAGTTTTTAACTTTCTCGTCTCTCCTCCTCCTCTCATAGAGCTGCTGACTCTCTTCTTCAACAATCACTTTCTCCTTCGGCGCAGCTTAACATCCACTCTGTGCTCTCTCTTAGGTAGCCATGAAGGGATTTGCTCTCCCTTGTTACACTCCTCGATGCCGGTCAGTCCTCTTCCCCCTTCCTTTCTCAGCAGGTACAGCCTCAAGATCTTCCTAGTTATTCTATCCATGTTGGCTACGTCCTCCATTGTTTAGTCTACAATCCCTGCACTGTAGCGTACTACACCTACAGCCCAGCTATTGATGCCATGGATCAAATCTCCTCCATTGAGTTTTGATCTCACAACTTCTTGACTCTATTATAATTATTATCATCATCATCATCAGCATCATTATTATTATTATTATTATTATTATTATTATTATTATTATTTTAGATCATGACAAACTGTAACCCCTAGGTCCTTGACAGACGACACACTGTAAGCTATCTAAGTCATCTTGCAGAGCCATGCAGTCATTGATATCTTTGATAACTCTACGACATTTTGAATCGTCAGCAAATAAGGTCATGACATTTGCAATGGCAGCTGGTAGATCATTTATGAACACTTGAAAAAGCAGTGGGCCACGTATACTCCCTTGAGGAACGCCAGACGATACAGGTAGATAAAGACAACGAATGATCATGTACAAGGCAGCGTTGGTGTCGGTTGAGAAGATAACTGCCGGAACACTTCAGAAGCTGGTCACTAATACCATAGTGGCAGAGTTTGTAGAGGAGACAAGGCTGAGATACACTGTTAAAGGTTTTCGCTAGATCTAAGCATACGATACCCGTTTCAAGTCCACTGTCTAGGTTTTGTACAATATCATGATAGAATGTCAATAACTGTGTGACTATTGAACGTCCTTGAACAAACCTATGCTTGCTAACGTTTAGCAAAGCGTAAAAATGGTATTTGATATGATTGAACACACAACATTCTAAAAGATTTGAAATGACATTTAATAATGAGATACGTCTATAGCTTGTTACAAGATGGACCCTTTGCAGTAAAAAAGGGGTCTCAACAAAGCAGTACACAGACGAGTCGGACATACTGACCCACTAAGGCCACAACGTGTGATAGTCTTTATTAGTCTTTAACATTTTGTTGTTAACTGGATCATTCCTTTCACAGTTGATGTGAGATCTTGTGCTGCGTTTAGGCATCGTTCAGAGACAGTCGATGGGAGATACCGCCTTGTTATTGGTCAATCACTACTCTCAGTAAGTTGAAAAATAATTGAATGGGCAAGTTGGAGGAAGCATCCCTGCTCTCGCATGGGAGCCATTCAGAGCCTGTGAAATTTACAATTTTTTTTTTCCAAGAGAATAACTGCTTTGTTGGAATATATCGTAGGGAGGTGCGGTGGCCTCGTGGTTAGAGTGCTGCACTCCGGATCGAGTTGTGCGAGTTCGGGTCCTGGCCGGGGACATTGTGTTGTGTTCTTTGCATTGGCAAGACGCTTTACTCTAGCGGTGCCTCTTACCATCCAGGTGTATAAATGGGTACCGGCGAAATGCTGGGGATAAACCTGCGATGGACTAGCATCCCACCCAGGGGGAGGATTACTCCTAGTCGCTTCATGCTAATGAAACCGGACATAATAAGTGCCGACCTGATGGGCCTTCTGGCTCGTAAGCAGTCTCTACTTTACTTTACTTTACTTTACTTTTGGAATATAACGTAAAATTACATTCTACCATATATATGCTAACCAGGAGGATCTCAAAGTGCCTATAAATCCCAAAACGTTTTTTGCCCAGACGAATCATTGCGTTATGCTGAGCAAAATGGCGCAAAAATGTTTGTTTTTGATCAAAACTGGAATTTTCCATCAATTTTTGCACTACGGTTTTTCTGCCCCACGACCGGGTGAAAGAACGACTGGCACTACTGACTTCCAACCCGTACAGCAGCAACAGGGCAAACAAAGCAAAAGAAGAGGACAGACAACAACAAAACCGAAAGACGTAGTATTTGAAAACTGTTCGGCTGACATCTGTTAAGAGCAGTGACATTTACTAAATGATCTCGAACGACTTCATTCCAGTTTCCAGTTCAGATTCTGAGGTCTCCCAAATACAAGATTACGCGATAGAAGTCAAAGCCTCGCTAAAGTCGAACGATCAAGCCACAGATGTAGAAGAAACGCAAGAGGCCTATGCCGACGAGCCGTTAGCAGGTGCAGAATCGCTAGCGTTACCATGACATGAGCAAAAAAGAAGGACAGAAGAAAAACAATAAAAAACACTCCAAAAGCGCTTCAATGGAGCAACTGCAAACGTTGCAACAGCCACAGACAATACATTTCCCAGGCACTTTTCCACCTCTGACTAGCTCACTCTGAACGAAGCCACAATCAGAGCGATTGAAGTCCGGGTTTTACTTCACAAATTACGCTTGACTCACACCCTTTCTGCGGCTCCGACGGTAATGTGTTTTCAAACCTCGATTTTTCATCATTTTGAGAATTCATAACAAATTCCGGTTTTGACCATACCAAAACAAAACTTTTTGCGCTATTTTGCGTGGCATGATGCAAAGATATCTCTGGACCAAAACAAATTTCGGGTTATAGACACTTAAAAGGCTAACTAAGATCTTGCATTTTGGCACCGGTCATTTTGAAGCTCCAGTTATGCTACTGATTGGCTTGTTCACGTGTGGTTGAAACACTGCGTGTCGATCTATTTGTCCCTTGCCTTGTCACACGTCCTGTCAGAGTTTTCTTTAAGTGAGTTTTTTTCCATGCCAGGCATATTGTGATATGGCAAGTGATGGCAAAGGTTGGACTCTCGCTGCACGTTTCTCAAACGCTGATGCCAAAAACTGGATGCAAGACAATGGCATATGGTGGTATGACTCGAGAACGGCCATTGGGAATACAACTGATCCATCAAGCAACATGGATATGATCTCTGAGGCATTCTGGCTCGTGAACGGCACTGAGTTCAAAATAACGCGCAGTGATGATCCTCAACACACTCCCCTGTTGCAGACCACGGGCAACTGTCTTGGTGGACAGACATTCAGATCGAAAATGACAAGCTTTGGAGACTTCAGGAACATTTTTTGGGGCAGTAACGAATGTAAAGGACGGTGCACAGTGCAATATGGCGGCCAGTACCAAAGTACACAAGGTTTTGAACAGGCAACCTGTAACGATACCCTTAATAAAAATGGCAATCATACCGGCTTCTGGTGTGACTGGGATGCTGGAGATGGAGCGGTTATAATGATTGGTGGAGGAGGATCTTCATGTTCACGAGCTGATCACGGGATTGGAATCACAGAAGCAGACGCTGCAGCATTTGGGACTGTTTCGTCCTATTATGAACACGATTTCGGCTACAACGCATATTACATCCCAACTACGGACTACTCGTTGAACCTGTGGATTTGTTAAGTACTAATCGACCTCTTCAGCCTAGTCCCCTTAGGGTATTTTTGCTGTTTTTTACTGGAAAACTGCTGCAAACACTGCAAAATAGCAGTTTTCATAAAACGTGTTATTTAGAGGCTAAAACGAACGTTTTGCACAATTTTGCAATGGCACTGTAATTTTACCTTTTTTAAAATTTGGTCATGATAAACGTTTTTGCTGGAAAACTGCTGCAAACATTGCAAAATAGTAGTTTTCATAAAACGTGTTATTTATAGGCTAAAACGAACGTTTTGCACAATTTTGCAATGGCACTGTAATTTTAACTTTTTTAAAATTTGGTCAGGATAAACGTTTTTGCTGTTTTTACTGGAAAACTGCTGCAAACACTGCAAAATAGCAGTTTTCATAAAACGTGTTATTTAAAGGCTAAAACGAACGTTTTGCGCAATTTTGCAATGGCACTGTAATTTTAACTTTTTTAAAATTTGGTCATTTTAAACGTTTTTGCTGTTTTTACTGGAAAACTGCTGCAAACACTGCAAAATAGCAGTGAGACTTTTTCCATGTCCTTTACATTAATTCCTGCCACCAAATAATAATTTTCATATAAATCGATTTGTCTACAGAGCACAGTTACGGGGTCTATGGAAAAAAGACAAACAACAAAACTAAAGGGGTCTCTTTCGTTTTCACTTCCTGGCTAAATTCTCTCTAAGATTTCTTCAGTTAGTCAACTACACGGAATATTATTATTGAAATCTACGTCTACAAAAACATGTGCCTCTGATTCTAGTGAAATATGAAAACCACGATGGATATGGGGCTGCGACAATGAGCGATGGCTCAGTACAATAATTGCTATCCGACATTAACTGTTAGTTTGTTCTTAAGTATGTTTGTATCAATTAAAATTGGCCAAAATCTATAACTGACGTGGTTGTAACACCGTTCTGCGTTAACTTTATACCCACGAGTTTTGCTTGACGTGTAAATTTAATTTTTACGGCTGTCTTTTTTACGATCCACCAATAAATTTCTGAACCTACGTCTACTGTAGCAAATAAGGCTGTTTTGCAGAGGACTGAGAATAATTGTCACACCCACTCACAATTCTTTTTCTGGGGTGAGATCGGGCGTCAGCTTGTAAAGGTGCCTCTGGCAGCCACAATCGGTCCATATTTGATCTCATTCACCCACTCAATCAGACTCAACCCACGCATCAATGTCAAAGGAGTGTGGATACCGCGGACGATACAGATGTCTATGAAAATGCTTTTACTATTCTTTCGACTGCTGTCTCTTTGTCACTTTCACTATTGATCACTATATTGGATTATTATCATACTTGAATGAACTGGAACCAAAGTGGAAACCAAAGTAGACAGTAAAGAAACTCATATATATCATGCTGTGTCTTTTAATTTTGTGAAGATCGAGTTTTTATGCAGATAAAGCGAATAAGCAACGTATTGACGAAATGAAAATCAATGCAGAAACTCAGAATGGACACGAAAAGAAAAATTAGTAAGGAACAGCATCAAAATATTATCTGGATCCAATAAAACCGAAACTTACGGAATCTGCACATGGGTGACATGCACAGTGCATTTATACTCTTCTGGTTCAAATCAATGTTTGTTTCGGAATAGTAGTTTCATCTGCCTGTGCCCTATTATTTTTTGAGAGTATGCAAACTCCTTTAGCTCTTTTCAACGGGTAAAATCGGTTTTTTTTTTTTCCGACAAAACTCGAAGGCTCAGTACAACAATCGCGTTACAACATTTACTCTCGTTTTATTTTCAAATATCAATTCAAATTGGCCAAAAGCTATAATTGACACGCTTTTAACGCAGCCTAGCGTTGACCTTACATCGAACCGACCACTTGACAGGTAGACTTCAAGGCCGATTTCAGTCATCAGCCTGGTTGGCCTGGTTTGGCTTGCTGGCTTGTTAAGCCGAGATCCCGAAACCTCTGGGAAAAACACCAATAACACGATTAGCGAGCCAGGGACCCGTTTCTCGAAAGTCGGGAAATTTTTGGTAATTTTTCGGGTGTCACTAGAGAACAGAGAAGTCTTAAGTCATCAAACTCAACAATCATTTTGAGAACTCCAAATTATTACCACTTGAAATTACCCTGAAATAGTTAATTCTGTCAACAATAATCTGGCCTTTTGTTATCTTGAAAACATGACTGTTAAACAATCAAAACAAGCGAGTGGCTTAGCTTGGATACAGTTATCTAGATGCCGGGATCCCCGCCAACTGGGCTAAGATTTTTCCACGTAAAAACGCGGCTATCTTATAAATCTTATTTTCTCCAGCGCAAAATGACGTACAAGTTGATCGATATTCCTCCTTTTATAGAGACTATGAAAGGTATAGCAGCACATGAAGTTGCATAAGTGCGAAAGCGCCTGAGAAAGACAAACTGGATTATTTGACGAATTTTACTTGGATCCAATTTAAAAGTCCCGACTTTCCGCCAGAACACGTTTGCGCCAAATCTAGCTCGCCTCAAGCTGGCTCAGTAGCTCACCCAGAGAACCTCGTCCCCAGGGTCTCTCTGCTTTCCAAAGAAGCAAAACCAAGTAGAGTCCCAGTGAAGAAGTTAAAACATCTTTCACAGAAAAGCAGAAAGCTACAGAGGTATGTACGGCGCCGTTTTAGGAAAGATATAGGAGACTATTGCTAGACCAAAGCTAAATACATACAAAACAAGTGTCAGGTTTGTGCAAAAAATGAGAAGAAAAGCAACTTTTAGAAGAAGAAAAGGTAGGTCTTTATTAAGATATAGGTATCTACTCAGACATGTTTACAATCCGAGGACAGATGAACATCGAAAAAAATGTCTCGGATATTTGAGTTAGTTTGGAAATGAGGTTATGAAAAGGGAGATATCTCTTCACAACACTCCTCCTAATGATATGCGAAGATTAAATAACACGGAATGCCAGCATGTTATTGGCTAGGCGTGCATAAAACACGTGTATGACACTACTGGATAGCTATACTTTGTGTATTGCATTTGCATTATACATAGCATTTACATTTATATGATATGGAAATACCTGGAACAAAGTGTTTTGTTCCCAAAGGGTTTGCACTGGGTACAACATTGTCAGCCGATTTGATCTATTGTTTTAACATTGTGACCCTCGTTAATTTCCCCTTAACAGGGGAGACATCATTTGAATAACAAAAACACTGTTTGTAAACAGTAATCTATTCAACGACACTCCCATTCATGCTCAATTGAACTAAGGAATGGGGTGAAATATCAATCAGTGCCCTTGCACCTATCCGTTACAACTTTACTAACCGACCTAGAATTCCGCCTAGCTTCCCGTTTCTAACTCCCAAGAAACAGAACCCCAAACCTTATCCCCAAAACTTATCCCACTCCTCATCCAAAAAGTTGGTTACAGATATGGTATCAAGATATTGTTTCGCGGAACAGGTTCAAGAATCCTGATGGGACCTCTCATCTGGATTTTCGGAAGGGAATGCGGACACAAAGCGCTTGAGCTCGTTCATGTTCTGCCAGGGATTAATCACATCCGTATCACTCTCGGAGACAGGCCGCGCAGATGCACCATCGGGGTTAAGGACTTTGGCTAACTGGAGATAAATCGCAGTATGTCGACGCGACCAGCCAACATGGTCTATTATATCGGAAAGCGCAGCTCCTTTGAAAGCCAACGTAATTGCACAGCCAGAACGCAAACCATAGAACGTTTCACTTTCGTCCGCACCCATATCCTTAAGGTACCCCTTTAGTCGGGCCTCGGCGGTGGAAGATCTCAATGGTAAATCTTGAATGCCTCCACTTGGTGCTCTTGAGCGAAATAAATAACTACGAGTTAAGTCGACTCTCATCTGGCGAGCTAGTTCAATGTACTGCTCAATACCCCGAATCGGGCAAATGGTGGTGATTCCTACGGATCCCAAAAACGTTCTCATCACCATCCCTCAACGTCTTGCCCCACACGTGGTTGAAGGGGAAACCAACATCAGTAGGGAAACGAAGTATCCCGGACACTTTAACCTAGCCGAGATCACCAGGGCGATCCCCACTAAAAGCATCGTTGTAAAACAGGCAGGGGCCCGTTTTTCGAAAGTCCCAAGAACATTTCGGGCCCGAAAAGCCATCTGTCAAATTGCCAACCGCTCGCTTTCGAAACCCGATATTTGAACATGTTTTTAAGGTAACAAATAGAAAAATAACTGTGCAGTTTGACAAATTAAATCTTCTCCGTTGTTGAGCTACAAAGGGAATTGTGACAATCGAAAATGGCCTGTAAAGTTTCGGGACCTTCGAGAAAGGTGGGATGATAACCGCGTCAGTTTATCAACAAAAAACGGAGTTGCCCGTTTAGATGTTAGTCGAGCCTGAAGCTGCTCATCCTAGGCGTTAAAATAGACTTGGCCAAAAAGTAACTTACAATACTCGTCACATTTGTTTTAACATCCATCCCCGTTTCCCCCTTCCTCCAATGTTGATTTCCACAACTACTAGTAGTCGCCCGAAAAATTCTCACACAACATTGAATTGGGGGAAGGGGGATGTGGTATTACGATCTTGTAACACGATGATTCTGACCATTCGCTAAGTGTTCCAACTAAATATGTCAAGTATTGTAGGTATCGGAGAAGCTGAACATTTACGCACGCATGTGCTGACGGAATGTTTGAAGACAAGACGAGAAAAATATGCAGTATCTCCAGACGTGGCGCTGGAGCGTCGTACCTAACGAGTCATCCCGGGATTTCGGCCCGTGCGATCGCTTTTGGACGCAGTTGGCCCTTCGCTGCCTTCTGCTACCGACCTCGCCTCCCGGTACGGCATTGAGGGAGGGATATGTCGGCGCCTAAACCATAAGAGACAAATTCCACGCCTACTCACAGCTCCAAACCGCCCTTGTCATTACAATTTAACGAAAGATTTCGATGGCTTATATATTCAAGAGAAAAGTCATTTTATCTGTCATATGGTAAGCACTAAAGTCACAAATTACAAAGTGCACGCATGCGCCCTGCCGAAGGTAACATACATGCATGCATAAAACTTTATTTCATCTCGAATTTCAGAATAATATCTTCGAGACATTACAGCTGATATACATAATATATACAGATACATAACTAAATATAAAATAATATTTAAAGATATATTAATCAAAACGAAAAGAAGCAGCACAAAATCCGGCCCTGGATTAGTTTAAAACCAGTAAACTCAGTGGTATGGGAAAAATCAGGTAGCGCATTTCGCAACGTACTTAGTTAATACGTAAGAAAAAGAACTAAGACCATAACTGGTTGTTCTAGGTTTATTGAGGGACAGAATGTAAGTTCCACGAACATCATGCATAAGAAGAGAACGGGAGAGAAAAGGTATTTTTCATATATGCAGGACAAGCCTTTTCTTTCTTTAACTACTTTTATACAATAATACGAGGAAATTTTGAATGCGCTTATTGCATAGAGATGTAGAGTTTGACTTAAGTGGTACGTAAGAGGACAGGTAATCGCCAATATAAATCTCATTACTCTCTTATTTACATTATACCGTTTCTTTGACGAGAAATTACTA
>NC_090886.1:28789390-28799390 GCF_036669925.1 Montipora capricornis
ACGTTATGCAATAAATTATACATTGGCGAGACAGGTAGACGACTTCGCGATGTTGAGAAGAATGACAAGGATGCATCTAAGCCAGTCGCTCGCCATTTTAATCTCCCTAACCACTCCAAATAACACATGGCTATCTGCGGCCTTTCCCTAAATCTAGGTACGACGGAAAGCCGCAAGAATCTGGAACAAAAATTCATCTTCCAAATCGGCACCCTTAATCCTCACGGTATTAACGAACGCTTTTCATTTAACTAATATATTCCTATTTTTCACGTCGCCATGTTACCACCAATAGCGTAGCTCCTACTCTACTATAAAAACTACACGTAACCCACAATTCCTCGATTCGCTCTGACGAAGGGTTAACGCTCGAAAATGTCAGCTTTTAGAGTCTCTGTACGGTGGCCAATTTACATTATCAACTCCGTTGATAAAACAAAGTTCTTGTACACTACTTCCCTACCGACGCAGCACCACAGTTTCTTTAGAAACTACTCCCTTCATCCTTTGTAAATTAACTAGTTGGGCGCAAGTATGGTCACATGACACTGGTCACATTGTCAAACATGAAGGGGTGGACGGACGGAAGGACAGTCGATGACGTCATAGCTAAAACTCAAATTTCTCGCATCAATGGGTTACCATATTGTCTTAACTATGGTGCGGCGCTGTAAACCCCGGGAGATTTGAAATAGGTACAGCATTGACTTAGCCGATTTGGTGTATGAATACGCAAATCTAAAAATAATCAGTTCTGAGAAACGGATCACTCAAAATGAGGTACCAGTTGTTCTCATCTAGTCTAGCATGAGCTCCAGGCCGCGTGGACCACACCTTACTGCGTCATCGTCGCCTCTTTAATTTATTCCATATCGGTTCATATCGAATTCCAAATGAGCCCGAGTTAACGCTTCTAAAGCGTCTAGTTTGCATATGACCTGTTTGATTTGTAACATCCAATGGACGTAATAAATACTCTACAATTTCCTGGGTAAGTTGCATGAAAAAACCCGATCTCAGGGTGAATCTGTTTTTACCTATCCTCATTTTACCTACAATACTCCTCACATTTGTTGGAACACCCACACCCGTTTCCCCCCCTTCCTCCAATGTTGATTTCCACAACTACTAGTGGTCGCCCGAAAGTTCTCACACAACATTGAATTGGGGGAAGGGGGATGCGGTATAAGCGACGATCTTGTAACACGATGATTCTGACCATTCGTTAAGTGTACCAACTAAATATGTCTAGTATTGTAGGTATCGGAGAGGCTGAACATTTACGCACGCATGCGCTGACGGAATGTTTGAAGACGAGACGAGAAAAATATGCAGTACCTCCAGACTTGGCGCTGGAGCATCGTACCAAACGAGTCATCCCGGGATTTCGGCCCGTGCGATCGCTTTTGGACGCAGTTGGCCCTTCGCTGCTTTCTGCTACCGACCTCACCTCCCGGTACGGCATTGAGGGAGGGATATGTCGGCCCCTAAACCATATGAGACAAATCCCACGCCTACTCACAGCTCCAAACCGCCCTTGTCATTACAATTTAACGTAAGATTTCGATGGCTTATATATTTAAGAGAAAAGTCATTTTATCTGTCATATGGTAAGCACTGGAGTCGCAGATTACAAAGTGCACGCATGCGCCCTGCCGAAGGTAACATACATGCATGCATAAAACTTTATTTCATCTCGAATTTCAGAATAATATCTTCGAGACATTACAGCTGATATACATAATAGATACAGATACATAACTAAATATAAAATAATATTTAAAGATATATTAATAAAAACGAAAAGAAGCAGTACAAAATCCGGCCCTGGATTAGTTTAAAACCAGTGAACTCAGTGGTACGGGAAAAATCAGGTAGCGCATTTCGCAACGTACTTAGTTAATACGTAATAAAAAGAACTAAGACCATAACTGGTTGTTCTAGGTTTATTGAGGGACAGAATGTAAGTTCCACGAACATCATGCATAAGAAGAGAACGGGAGAGACAAGGTATTTTTCATATATGCAGGACAAGCTTTTTCTTTCTTTAACTACTTTTATACAAGAATATGAGGAAATTTTGAATGCGCTTATTGCATAGAGATGTAGAGTTTGACTTAAGTGGTACGTAAGAGGACAGGTAATCGCAAATATAAATCTCATTACTCTCTTATTTACATTATACCGTTTCTTTGACAAGAAATTACTAAAGGCCAGGCCGAATTTCCTATGATAAAAAGTCTACGTTAACAGCACGCACCTTGGCTACTCCTTAGTATCCGCCTAGAAATCTTCTTGCTACTTTTTCCTCATTTAATGAGGACCAGTCTCCGCTTGCCTCCTTCATGCCCAAAAGGAATTCTGGGTAATTCGGCCGTTCCATGACAAGGGAAGACCCCCGATTCTTGCAAAATACAGCATCGATTGAAGTTTTTAGCTTTCAAAACTTGCTCAAATTGTATCGGTAGGTCCTGGAATTCGTCCACAGAAAGGCCAGAGAGACGACTTCACTGGTGCTGTGAACCGCCATGTTTACAACAGAGCAATTTAGGCGTTCCAGTCTGCATAAAATCATCCCTCACCTCTGCCTCGAGAAGACCAGACACGCACGGTTCTTACGTTACGTTTATGCCCCTGTAGAATCAACCGAAATTTCAACTCCTTGTCAAAAGTTAACCAGCATCTTAATATTTTTAGTAGGCTACAATACTCGTCACATTTGTTGGAACACCCATCGCCGTTTCCCCCTTCTTGAATGGGGGAAGGGGGATGTGGTATGAGCTACGATCTTGTAGCACGATGATTCTGAACATTCGCTAAGTGTTCCAACTAAATATGTCTAGTATTGTAGGTTGAAATTGAAGAAACGTTTTTGGAAGGTAAATTAATCCAAACTGAGAAAAATTAGGATCAGGGTCAATTTAATAAAACTTTTATACGTGTAAAATTTACAAGTGTAGCTATTTTTCTCAGACTCTAAAAGAATGGCTACACTTGTAAATTACACTTGTAAAAGTTTTATTAAATTGACCCCAGGTTAGGATTACTTTTGGTTATCATATATAGCTATGAATTATGACTTATATATAACAGTAAATAATGAAAAGAAGTGTGTGGGCTTGAGCATGTTCATCGTTGTAGTTCGGTGGCAAAAGCACAGGACTATCGACCTGGAGGGTCCGAGTTGAAGAACCGGTAAGTGTATAGCACAGTTCTTTGTTCTCTCTCCATAATATTGAAGATGAATGGATAAGTGTATGAATGCAGAGACCAAGAAGATGGTATAAAACCATTAAGCAGAGACGTTGAGATTCGTAAGACAGAAATGAAGGGAAGGTATAGGTGTCTTAAAACCTTTTTTTGATTTAAACTAGGTATAGTGCATATTCAGCCTAGGTAAAATGAGGATCACCAATTTAAGCTAGATAAAAACGGATTCAGTCTGAGACCGGATTTGACCTCCGACAGGTACAACGGGATTTTGCGCTGACAACTTGACCATTGTAATGTTTTCTTTGGAACACAATGTCTTTATAGAGTTGAGATGAATTAATGTGACGCAATGATCAATGTATACCGCAATTAGTAAAATAAAATTTAAACATTCGAACATGCATTTTTGCGAATACATGAATAAACTGGGAAGAAACGAATGGTATTGCGAGACTTACACATTTAAGGAACTCGTGGCATAGCCAATCGGATTACTCTGAACCGGGCACTCGAAATAAAACTGCGAAACAATGCTGCCTACACGCTCGAGCCGGGTCACATTGCATCCTTTGCATTTCATTCCGATTGTGTAAGGAACTCCAAACTGCGTTGAAATCGAGAATACGTGACTAACGATAGTAATAAACGTTGACCGTCATTAGGATTGCAGACGAGAGTTGCGATCGAACTAAATCACGATTTCAATACGTTAACGACTTTCACTACCAGAGTAGCACTTTCAAACAATATAACAACTCATCGATTATGGAACTCAGAAACGCCGGATCTAAAAGATTCAGGAACTCTACGAATCTCAGCAACGAAGGAGCTCTCAGTGAATCAGGAACTCAGCACCTGCGGAACTCAAAAACTAAGGAATTTAGTAACTCAGGAACTTGTTACTGTGGAACTTTGGAAGGCCCCGAGAGGGCTTCGTTGCAATGTATACACGAAAAATTAATTCAAGTCTTACCACATGCATCTCGATTTGAATAATCAGTTTTACATTGCACGAGTATAACAAGCATAATTCCACAAGCTTGTGATAAAGCTTGGAAGGAGCGCATTTCTCGTGCTGCAATCTCACGCGACAAATGTCTGCACAGTTGACACGCTACCAAATGATAGTCAAGCATTTGATACTTCCGGTCCCGTGAACGTCCTAGAGGATAAAAGACACTGGCGTATACTCATCTTGTTTTAAGACGTTGGCAAGGAGAGAACTCAGACGGCACAACTCACTTTAGCAAAATGAAATTTAAGAAAATTCTGCCTTTGGTTTTCATCGTAATTATCGCTTTTGCCCTTACTAGTTTAGGAAACCGCGTGGTTTGTAAGCAAAAAAAAGGTGGACCCGTGCAATGCTGTGATCAAAGAGAATTTGGCGGCTCGCCTATCTGTTGCCCAGGACAAAACAACAGTTGCCATATGGAAACTTTGAATACTGGGAATTGCTTCTGCGACGAGCACTGCGAAAGAGCTAGAGATTGTTGCCCAGACTTCAAATTGGTAAAAGTACTATGAGATAAGATAAGATAAAATTAGACAAGATAAGATACGGTAAGATAAAATCTTTATTTACACACTTGAAATCATCTGAGTACGGGCAACTGTAATTTTAAAAAAAGCAATAAACAGGTTTACATGATTGCCATGTGGGAATCTGCTGAAATAGCTTTGATTATAAGTCTTAGTCTTTTGAATTTCCCTCTTTCACTAAAACTCCCTTTTAAATAATTTGTACGTGGCTTCGGCAAGTCTAGTTTACCCTCTTTGTTCTCTCAGATTATATACCGCGCGGTGAGGAATAAAAAGACGCTGTAAGTACGCATTAACTAAGTAAGAAATCGAGATATTAATAGAGTGCGAGAGTGCACCTTACATTTGTCTGTCCACTCATTTCAAATTTCATTCTGTCTCCGTTATTTATGTTTTACTACCCTTGAACAATTTTTTTTAAAAAGTAAGAAAAGCAAAGGTAGGTTATATCAATATCCCCTTCTTTGGCTTACGTTTGTTTTTATAATGCTGAAAAACTTGAAGGAGATTGCTTAATTATGCTCAGTTTCTTTTTTCTATTTCTGCAGATGGACACAAGTGACGTTTTAATAAAATTGAGGAGAATTAACTTCCGATCTGTAAATTTATGGGTATAAATTATCAGCGTTGTGTACTGGATGTCCATCCTCTGCATTTAGCCCTACGTTTTGTCTTTTAGTTTTCTTAATATTGTTATCTTTCTTTTTTTGGTACTAATTAACTGAAATTTGAAACATTTCGAGATGGACTTTTTTCTGTATAATACAGTCAACTCTCTCTAAGACGGACACCATCGGGACCGGCCTCAGCTGTCCGTCTTAGAGAGGTGTCCAGCTTATAGAGAATTTTGAGATAATAATGCTGGACCTGTGCACAGTGAATGCCCGTCTGTTTAAAGTTTGTTTTTAAGTTATTTACTTGAACGAAACCTACCTGTTTTAGATTACAATACAATTTGGTTGTCACCTCCAAGTTATTTTTTGAATGGGACAATGACTGACAATGACTTATATTGCGCCTTTTCTATACAATATTCAAAAGCGCAACACAATAGTATATAAAACATATAACTAAATTTGCACCTCTAATATAAATCTTACAAATCTTTCAATAAACTTACAAACTATTTACATTTAAAAATCTAACATAGAATAATAACCGCTGTAGAAGAACTTCTAAAATACTAATGGATCAAAGAAAAACTGAAATGATTCCTTGTATAAAAATGTTTGAATTATAGTCTTAAAAGATTCTAAGTTCCTTGCTCCGTTCCAGTGCAGACCTATTGTATCACTTGTTCCATAACAGGGGAGCAGCTATTTGAAATGCTCTCAGTTACCCATTGCTTTCTTTGTTTTCGCAGAAGGAGTCTTACTAGCGCAGTAGCGGACATCTTTAGAAGGACAAAAAAAAAAAAAAAAACAAGCAAAGTTTGACACACATTGATTAACTTTGTTGTTGTCCGTATAATTCTTTTCACAGTGAATGCAACATCTTGTGCTGCGTATAGGAATCTTTCAGAGAGAATTGATGGGAAGTACATCCTTCGGCATGGTCAATCGGTTTTCTCGGTGAGTTTGAGGATAAATCAAAGGGCACTTTTAAGTTTGTAGGGAACCTACCTTTTTATCATATCAGCTCACATACGGGAGCCATTCGCAGTCTGTAAAGCTACAATCCAGTCGCTTTGGTTTTGCCTTGAACTGTTTGGCCCGAATATTCCGCCAAATCAAGAGAAAATGAGGCGACAGAGAAGGAGGCTCCCGGTCCAGCCCTTGGGATATGTCATGTCCACGAAAGTTATTTTTAGACGAGCGGAAGTCTTCCGAGACGTCCGCATGCAGGCCAACCTCGGTCCGACGTTTGAAAGAAAATATATATTCATCAGCCTTCCACGTGCGCCATCATTTTCTCTTTTCACTAAGCACCTGAGAGCGAAGCAAGACTCCATGCGGACGAGTCGGAAGACAGATTTCCCCTAGAACAAAGACTTCCGCTCGTCTAAAAATAACTTTCGTGGACATAACATATCCCGGCCAACGCCTTGAGCCTCCCTCTCTGTCCCCTCATTTTCTCTTGGCCAAATAGATGAACACTAATAGTTTACAAAGTTCACGATTTTTGGCAACGCGCATTATTTGGAGGCCTTTGTTCTTCAGTCGGCTTTTTCACCTGTGGATAAAGCACTTCTCACAGGATAAGTAGAGTTTTACTTATATTTTTTGTGTTTTCCATGCCAGGCATATTGCGATATGACAAGTGATGGCAAAGGTTGGACTCTCGCAGCACGTTTCTCAAACGCTGATGCCAAAAACTGGATGCAAGACAATGGCACATGGTGGTATGACTCGAGAACGGCTATTGGGAATACAACTGATCCATCAAGTAACATGGACATGATCTCTGAGGCATTCTGGCTTGTGAACGGCACTGAGTTCAAAATCACTCGCAGTGATGATCCTCAACACACTCCACTATTGCAGACCACAGGCAACTGTCTGAGTGGACAGACTTTCAGATCGAAAATAACAAGCTTTGGTGACTTTAGGAACGTTGCTTGGGGCAGTGACGAATGTAAAGGACAGTGCACAGTGCTATATGGCGGTCAGTACCAAAGTACACTGGGGTTTGAACAGGCAACCTGCAACGGTTTGCTTCAAAAAGCTAACCATGTTGGCTTCTTGTGTGGCTGGAAAAGTGGAGATGGAGCAGTGATGATGATTGGTGGAGGAGGAGATAGGTGTTTACGTGCTGATCACGGGATTGGAATCACAGAAGCGGACAATGCAACGTTTGCTACCGGATCAATTTATGATGTCAATTTGGAACATGATTTCGGCAACGAAGCCTCCGACTACCCCTTAACTTCCGGTTACTCGTTGAATTTGTGGATTGTTTAAACATTTTCTTTTCTTTTTTTACGTTTCTTTAAAGGTACAGCCAAAAGTTATTGTTTTTTTTTTGTAGATTTCAGTAGCAGCATTTTGTAGAGACAATCTGAAACGATATGCTCAGTCAAATGCCAACCATACTGCACGGCTTCTGGTGTGACTAGAGTGCCAGAGATGAAACTGTGATGATCCTTGGTGGAAGATGAGCTATCTTTTGACATACTGATCACGGGTTTGGCATCAAAGAAGCATTTGATCCTCCAGTGGAACTGATAATTTATTACATAATCTAATTTTAAAGTGCTATAAATGATCATGAGTTTTAGTTGTAATTTCCTGTTGAACTAATTTGACCGGCTTATCGTCATCTGTGTTCTTTGCAATTGATAGCTGTAATTGTAGTTGTCTCATGTCAATTAATTACCTGTTCATCGTGTGTAATTGAGTGTGACCAATGATTATTATAAAAGAATTGCCACTTGTGTCAAAAATGGTCACATGTTTAAAAAAAGTCCTTTTGCTAATAAAGAGTACGTAATCTCTCTCTATAAATTACGAAGAAGAATAGTTCTGCTGGGTCTGCTTGCAGCTCTATTCCCATTGATCACTTCAAAACTGACACATTTTATATTATTATTGCTTGATTACATTTTGAAGATACTCTTGATCCTAAATTATTTAAAGTGGCTCACTACAGTTTTTCGAGGAGAAATATCAAGATTTTGAAATTTGTGAAAGTAAAGTAACGAGATGTCTCTTCTGAAGTGTAAGTCACTGTAATTGATGTAAAATGTAATTTTACTTTACAAATAAATGCAAATCTAGGGAAAATGCTAAATGTAGTGACCGTGCTCCTGGAGGGGAAGCGGAAACTAGAAATTTCAATTTTTCTCAAACTGGCCTTACGACCCCACCTTAAAATTCAAGAATTTGGATAGCGAGGAAAAAAATAATCATGTGCAGAAATAAATAGTTAAATCTGCCAGACGGGTTTTCGGCAAATGGCAATCAATTTTCGTCTATTTTGATAATAACTGAAAAACTGTCTGATCGATCTTTTTTTTAGAAGTTGACCGTTTCGTCTTCATATTGCTTACTAATTCCCAAAATTTTAACCCTGGTCGTACCGCTAGGTTTTGAGAAAAAGGCCTTTCCAGTCCTCCCTCCAGGAGCTTGGTCACTAGATTTAGCATTTTCCCCTGATTTGCATTTATTTGTTAGCAAAAAATATAATTTAAAACAATTGCAGTGATTAACACTTTAGAAGAGACACCCTGTTGCTTTCATTGCACAGATTTCAAAATCTTGATCTTTTTATTGGCAAAACTGTAGTATGCCACCTTAAGGTGGCTCCATGGAGTATTTGCGAATACCCTCACTACACAGCACGAGTTGCAAAAGGAAACCTAGTTAATTCCTCTTGAAAGATTTAGAGATTTACCAGTATAATAAAGCTTATTTTTCTGGTGTCATTTTTTTGGATTATGGCCGTTACCATGGCAACATCACATCTAATGACAGGCCGATATATTTAATTTAATTACAGCTCTTAGTACGCATTTTGCTACGCCTTAATGCGTGTACACTACATGATACATAATGCAAAAACAAAGGCTAATAACCAAAAAAAAGGTAATGATAATAATAAAAATATGTATATATAACTAGAATAATGTGAATTAATGATGGGTAATATATGTATATAATAATATAATCTGTAAAGTATTAAGACTCAAGGATCAGTCAAACGCTTCTTTGAAAAGATATGTCTTAACTAGAGATATGAATTGTTTGACAGTTTCAGCATATTTTATCGAATCTGGTAGATTATTCCAAAGCTTAGGCGCAGCAATTGAAAATGCTCTATCACCGTATGTAGTTGTGGATGACTTAGGAACTATTAATAGCCTTTTGGTCGCAGAGCGCAAAGCGCGCTTCGGTTTATAAGATTCAAGTAAACTACTTAAATACGGTGGTGCATAGCCGTTAATAATGTTAAAAGTAATAAGTAAAACCTTAAAAACTATTCTTTGATTAATAGGCAGCCAGTGCAATTGGCGTAGAACAGGAGTTATATGATCTCTACGTTTGGCTTTTCTTACTAGTCGGGCAGCTGAGTTTTGCAGGCGCTGCAACTTACTTAGTTGCTTCGCCGGTAAACCATACAAAACGCTATTACAATAATCAAGTTTAGATGTTACGAAAGCATGTACCAGGCGTTCTGTGCTCGGCTGATCAAGGTACTTTCTAATTCTACCAATGTTTCTAATTGCTAATGAAGCTGTGCAACAAAGATTATTCACATGACCAGACGTAGTAAGATGTTTGTCAAAGATAACTCCAAGATTGCGTGCTTC
>NC_090886.1:28809390-28826890 GCF_036669925.1 Montipora capricornis
TATCATTTGTCAAGGCTCCGGTTATAAACCCGTTAGAAAAGCCTAGGTATCTTCAATAAAAGGTTTCCTGAGTGCAATGGAACTCTGCCGAGATGACGTTTTTGATCGCCTAGCCCCAAGTTTGGCCACTTTAACACACCGACAAATCATATAGCATTCATGTCGATATGAGACTTAAACAACTCGACAAAATCTCCGGAATGTGGTTGACCAAAATGGTGAACAAGCGAAAATGCCAGAGAGTACAGCACAAACGTGTGCGCCGCACATCATTCGATTACTCAAAATGTTTTTTTTTTTTTTTGCAAGAACAAAACGCGCGCACAAGAAGGACAAGAAACTTGTCAACATTGCAACCTTTGAGGCTTGCGAGAGCATAAAAAGGGAGGCAGAAGCAAAGAACGACGAGGATATGCTTCACACTCCACGAAGTGTCAACGACTTGATAGCAGCATTAAGCCTGTTATGGCTCGCGCACAAGCAAGTTCCTCGGGATAAGGAAGAAACTAAGCATGACGAAGCTTTTAATGATTTAATGATTTAATATCCATCATTACACCGAAAATCTGAAGCTGGGAATGTTGACGATATGAACAACCTTCTTAACATCTTTAAAGAGTCATTGCGCAGCGAAAGTGTCACCTGTGAAGGTTATACGAAACAGGAGCTTAAGTCAAGATTGGTGTTCTCGTGTTCTCAAGCTCAGTATCCCTCAAATTGATGCACTCTTGTACCATTCTTGTAGAATTTGTAGAAGGCCGCCACTCTCATCGATAGCTGTGAAATTTGGCGTGTTTACTGGGGAAATATGGCCCCATTTTCCCCGAAAATCCCGTCTTTGTAGCTTTAGTTACGCCTACATGAAGGGCATTTCACTTCAAGCCATTTGAAACCCCTCGAAGGCGAAATTTTGTTTCGGTCGCGGAGTGGCTTTATTTAAGTTTTCCAGCCAAAACATAACACTAAATACATTGGAAAGGATAAAGAAAAGGATTTTGGTTCATTGGATGGAATCTCAAGCCTTGAAATCGCTGAAAAGGTAAGATTATTTTCTTATTGTCCGTGCAGTCACGTTCCTCCTCTTGCTACTAATATCGCGCAGAATTTTGTTATCCCTCAAACTATTCGCATTCGTTTTCGCTCCAAATATTACATATTTACCTCAATTACATGTCCACCGTATTATTTTATCCTCTGGGATGAATGCTTCGTCGAAAAATTGGTAATTTGGATAGTTTTTGGTCAACAGACGTTAATTATTCGTAAAATGATCTGTCTCGTTGCCGTAGCAACGGGTCGCAAATTTGACACATATCGAATGAGGGGCCCACCATTTAACTTTTGACGGGGAAGGGGGTGATTTCAGGTCAGCAAGTTTTTTTTCCTAGCAACCATGGTGGGCAGGATATTTGTTTCCCTCCTTAATGCTCTGCAGGATATTTTTTTTCTCTCCTCATTTCTCTGCAGGATTTTTTTTTTCCTCAAAAAAGTGTCGTGTTTACATTTACAGAATGTATTTACATTTACATTGTGGTTATTGCAGTAATAGTTCTAATATGGAGCTGCAAAGCCTTAAAGTGTTGTAAGCTATACAAAATCATTCTTGTATAGCTACATGTTTTCGGAATGTCATTCTTTAGAATCATTTAATATTACCTAATAACAGTATTCTCATGTTATAAAGTGATGCTCCACAGGTAGATTTGAAAACGTTTAGCTTCTTAATTTAAAAGAATAGCTAGAAATAGCAAAAAGCAGTTCAGAAATGCTCATAGCATGGTAATTACTGCTAGAATCATTAGTTACAATTTAAAAGTGGACTGAAATCGCCAAAACAAATGTGAAAGCAGAATTAAAGTTAGTTGATCATGGTCTAATTTGTTATATGTTGTCTTTTGTTATATAAGACAGTGCAAAAACGTTACATTTCAATAGAAAGTAATTGCATGAAAATGCTTCAGTTGAAAAGATTAAAAATGAACAAATTATTTTTCTTTGTCTAATAAAATTTGATTCTTCAAATAGAAAAATTTACGTCCATTACTGCTTGTGATAAGCTAACGAGTTTGTATACAGTGCGAGCCAGCAAGCCAGAAATCCCTGATCCCAATAACTGCAAGCTACCTAAGGAACTGTAGGTTAACTGCAGTGCCAACTAGGCTGGCCAATATGTAATTTAGGCTAACCGTAATGGCTTGCATGACTCCTATGACTTGGAGCCATGTGAACCTAATAAAACTTGATTCTTAAAATAGAAAAATTTACCTCCATTACTGCTTGTGATAAGCTAACGAGTTTGGATACAGTGCGAGCCAGCAAGCAAGAATTCCCTTATCCCATTATAAGGGCAAACTGCAAGCTACCTAAGCTTACTGTAGGCCAACCGGTGTGATGTTTAGGCTAACCAGAGTGTTATTTAGGCCAATCAATGTGTTATTTTAATAGGCTAACCAGAGTGGCTCTCTGTCTTACAGATTATCCGGAATGGTTGCAGTTTTGCTGGGATTTTGTAAAACCCCCCAGGAATGATGAAATAGCTTTGCAACATTTTTTTTTTCTTGCTTGCAGCAGTGCAAGAATTTTTTTCTATTTCATTTGTGCTGCATGCAATGCAGCAAATGGTCGGCCCCTTAGTATGTTACACATCGATCGCTAATCTAATTACGTGAAAAATCCGAAAATATTCGTGCCGGGTCAGTTTTCGGTTAAATGTAGGTCAAAGAAAGCAGATAAAATGAGGAAGATTTTTATTTAAAACAACAACAAAAAGTTTGTTTGTACCACAAAGGATACAAAAGAATACACGAAATAGGTAATAGACTTAAGAAAGTTACAATGCCCCCTAGAAAATAACTAAGAAGCTAATCTAGCTCATCTATCTATTTTTGTATCCAAAAATTCGTAATGAACGTTAAAGTGAGCAAATTCCAGTTTCCTTCCAAACTGTGTTTTCTGTAGAAACAAGTTGCAGTATTGCAATAGTGATCGGATAGTCCAGGATCCCTTATGTTACACGATTTAAGTATTGAGTCGTTCGATTTCGTAATGACTAGATCAAGGGTGCGGCCATGTATGTGTGTATTCTCCACGACCTGTTGTTTTAAGCCAAAGGAATCTAATATGTCAATGAATTGTCGAGCATGTTGATTTTCTGAATCCTCAACATGAAGATTAAAATCGCCAGATATTGTAGTATGGCTAGTAGGCTCAGCTAGAATTTGTTCTAAGAGTGTTGAAACATCTTGAAAAAAACCTTGAATAAGATGAGTCTGGTGGTCGGTAGATAATGAAAAACCTAATACACTTTAGAGATCTGAAGCGTATATCCATTACTTCAAAATCATCAGTTAGAACAGAGTCAATCCTTAGTGTATCCTTAAAAAGCAAACCCACTCTTCCTTCTCGTCCGTATATTCTTGGGAGAAATCTGTAATCATCAAACGTCGCGTAACTAGTCACGTGATGGACTTATACAGACTATTTACCACTTAAATGATAGAATCCTTCAAGTTCTAATTGTGCACAGCCAATTTCAGCGAAAATTGTCATAAAACTGTAGTTTTACACAGGAAACATGAGTCTAGCCTCGTTTTAATGTTGTTCGTGCGATGAAGGTAACTACGGCTCTGTATCTCATGAATAATACAGACATTACATAGTACCTGACAATAAAGAGGAGATCTTAATCTACAATTCACTGTGAAACCTTTTGTGTACTGTGGGTTGTGCAAATCTGATTTCCTCTGGTCCTAGCTCCTAGTCTATAATAGATTTCACTAAACTTTATTGATATTATCCCACATACTATTAGCTTAGAGAATAAGCCATCTTACCTTATCGGTGATTTTCACACCAATATCACCGATTCCCATTCCCATATAACTCAGAACAAATGAATTAATTAATCTAAGGCATCTGAAACTCTGATTGATAACATAAATACCGTAACTAGTATTAAAGTCGAAATCAACAGCAGCGTTCGTCCGAGCATCTCCCAATTTTTCAAATTACTTCAGTGTTGACCAATGTCAAACAAGAATGGTACGACAAATTGACTCCACGGATTCGGATTTTAGACATTAATTGAAGTGGAAGATATTGATTGGTCAGTAATCTCTAACATCAACATTGCCGGTTAACGATTCTCAGACTCGGACCAGTTATCCAGTCTTATTGCTTCCGTACATCGTAACTCGTTCCTGCTTAAAGTATGAAAATTATGAATCTCCACGCGTTACAATTACATGAGTAAAACATTAGTTTATTATATAGGTATTGATGAAATACCAGGATTTCTCCTTTTACTAAAAAATCGTATCTTCACTGCGCGCAGGGAACATATCATTTTTATCTTTCACATGTGAGGATATAGGTGTTGTCATGGTAACCAACACGATTAGTCAATAAAACGCGAGCTTTCTCTTCATTGTAAGATACTTTTGTGCTTTAATATAATTCTTCTCTGCTACATTAATACTTTTATTGCAAAATTTGACATTATCATGGTTTTTTTTTTTTTCATAACTTTCATATCTTGTTTCATGTTACCCAACATGCGTGTTTTTCCGGTTGGTGGCTACTTTTCTATCATTTCGAAAATGAATAAAACAAGTTGTTTTAAATCTAGACATTTCATTTCGTGCTGAAAGTATCTCTCACTCGTTTGCTTCGCTCACTCGTGAGAGATACTTGCAGCACTCGAAGATAAAATTGGTGGGGGAGCTTGCGTGACCTTGAGAGCTTTACCGTCGGGGGTATTCCCCCAGTAGGTCGAACCTTGGCGGGCAGGTCAAAGGGTAGAGGCCAGAATAAATGGTAGTCACTGGTCCTCCAGGTTGGGGGTTGGGCATGCGGCTAATCCCCGCACCCCGTAAAAATTATCTGATTACGGAATCCGAAAAGATGATTGACGAGCTCATCCGGGGGTGTCGTCGGGCGACGTGTGAGGTGCCCGAGGATAGCTTTCTAAGCTGGAATTCTGGTATCAGGCGTATGACAGATGTGGGGCAAAGCCGAAAGGATCCCCGCGACCTGATTAAGTCGCCTGGGGCTTCCCTCCTGACACCCAAAGCTACCCTGAGACTTGGGTGTTGGAAGGTGCGAACACTTTATCAGATAGGAAAGACTGCTAATGTCACCAGGGAATTTAGAAAGTACAATCTGGACATTCTTGGTCTGAGCGAAGTGCGATGGACTGGCTTTGGAGAACTGAAAACAGCAACAGGTGAGAGCATCTTGTACTGAGGAGCAGAAGAGGAGCATCATAGAGGAGTAGGACTCATTCTGAAGAGGGAAGTAAGGAGAACACTGTTGAAGTGGAACCCTGTCAATGAGAGAATCATGAGTGCACGCTTTCACTCACGCTTTGCAAAACTCACCATCATCCAGGTGTACGCGCGCACCAATGACGCAGAGGACGAATCCAAGGAAGAATTTTATGAGCAGCTGCAGTGAGAGGTAGAAGCAACACCCAGGCATGATGTACTAATTGTAATGGGGGACCTGAATGCCAAAATTGGAGAGGACAATGAAGGATGGGAGAAGGTGATGGGGCAACATGAACTTGGAAGAATGAACGAGAGCGGAGAGAGGTTGGCGACGTTCTGTGGCAACAACGATTTGGTGATCGGTGGCTCTCTATTCAAGCATAGAGACATTTATAAGATCACGTGGACCTCCCTGAATGCAAGGGATCAGAATGAAATCGACCATATCATCATCAATGGTAGATACAGAGGTTCACTGATGGACACTCGAGCAATGAGAGGGGCAGACGCCAACTCGGACCATCACATGGTTATGGGAAAGGTTAGGCTGAAGCTATGTAGTACAAAGAGGAAGAGTAAGGAGAGGATCATCTTCGACATCACAAAGCTTCAAGATCCCTGTGTCAAAGAAGCATTTCGGCTGGAATTGTGTAACCGATTCCAGGTGTTGGCGACAGATGACGTAGAAGACATTGAAGAGAGGTGGGGACAATTCAAGAAGGTCTACAATGAGAGTGCCAAGAAGGTGTTGGGAGAGAAGAGAAGAGTGAAGAATGATTGGATCAGTGGAGAGACCTACAGGAAGATTGAAGAGCGACGAAGGTTAAAGGAGAAGATAGGACGTACACGATCTGCCCGGGCAGACAAGCGGAGAAGGCTGAAAAATTTAGCAGAAGAAGCTGAAACGGCGGCCAGAAACAACTGTTGTGGTGACCTGTACCAGCTCATTAGAAAGATAACTGGACAAAGAAGGAACATGACTACCATCAAAGATAAAGAAGGCAAGCGGCTTGTAAATGAAGACGAAGTCTTAGAAAGGTGGAGGGAGCACTTTGAGGGAGTTTTGAATGTACCTCGACCTGACATACCACTGCCAGAAATAGATCAGGCACCTGAAGTCATCACAAGCATCGAGACTGGTGACATCTCAATTGCTGAGATCAAGAGAGTTATCCACCGTCTGAAGAATGGCAAGAGTCCGGGGATTGATGCCATCAGTGCTGAGATGCTCAAGTGCTCTGAGAACGATGCTGTGAAGCAACTCCACTTACTTTTCAACTCCATCTGGAAAGATCAATGTGTACCAGAGGACTGGAAGAAGTCACTCATAGTGAAAGTGCCGAAGAAAGGAGACCTCACTGAGTGTGATAACTATCGCGGTATATCCCTGCTCTCCGTACCAAGCAAAATCTTATGCAGGGTGCTCATTGACAGAATGAAGAGCGGTGTGGACGAGATGATAAGGCATGAGCAGGCAGGGTTTCGATCTGGAAGGGGAGCTTCTGAGCAAATCTTTGCTCTACGGAGCATCCTGGAGCAGTGCCAGGAATGGCAAGCACCAGTGTTCATTAACTTCGTTGACTTCTCAAAGGCATTTGACTGCATCATCAGAGAGGGACTTTGAGACATTATGGGGCAGTATGGCATCCCTGAAATCTTTGTCAGGACTTTCAAGGCACAATACCATCAGAGCTCAAGCTGTGTTACAGAAGGCGGAAGGTATTCTAGCTGGTTTGAAGTGAAGAGCGGTGTGCGGCAGGGGTGTGTGATGTCTGGCTTCATCTTTGTCTTGATCATGGACTGGGTCATGCGGCACACAAACAACAGGAAACGCGGCCTGAGATGGAAGCTTACTTCAGTTCTAGAAGACCTGGATTATGCTGATGATGATGTTGCTCTGATCTCAAGCAGATTTGCTGATCTTCAGGAGAAGACTGATAGACTAGTAACCACCGCCGGCGTTGTCAGGCTCAAGATCAACCCGCGCAAAACAAAGACGCTTAGGATGAACCACAGATGCACAGACTGCACAAGGATAGAAGGAGAGGAGGTGGGAGATGTGGAATCCTTCGTGTACCTAGGTTCAGTACTTGACAAATTTGGTGGCACAGAAGCGGACATCAAGAGGCGACTAGCACTAGCTAGAATTGCCTTCACCAGACTTCAGAACATCCGGAGGTCAGGCAGATTCAGCCAGAAGACGAGGCTGCGCATCCTGAACTCAAATGTGCTGTCCGTGCTACTGTATGGAGCCGAAATGTGGAGAGTGACAACAGCTGATCTCAACAAACTGGATGTCTTTCACCGCACATGCCTGAGGAGAGTGCTGAGGAGATTCTGGCCTAACCATCTTAGCAACGAAGAGCTTTATGAAGCAACAGGGAGTACGCCGGTATCAGCCCTTGTACGAGTGAGAAGATGGCGATGGATAAGACACATATTGAGGACTAGTCCTAGTAACATCTCGAGGACTGCACTAACGTGGGCACCTGAAGGTAAAAGGAGACGAGGCCGGCCGAGAGAGACGTGGAGAAGAACTGTGGAAAACGAAAGGAACCAGCTGGGATGGCATTCGTGGGGAGCTGCGGTCGCATCGGCGGCAGACCGGGATGGATGGCGCAATCTTCTGGCCGGCCTTAAGCGTCCTCATGGGCCCGATGAGGATAAGTAAGTAAGTAATATTTATGTGCCGGGCGGGTATGATCGATAAGCGTTAACAAAGAGATTATTACCGGGGCTGGAAAGGTAAACATAAAGTTAAACGACTGGCGCTTATTAATGAAATTGAGGATGGTGGCTTAAAAGCACCACACTTGGAATCTATGATTTAAACCCAGACAATAGTATGTTGCAAGAAATTCGCGAGTACTGAGCCGAGAAGCTGGAAGACCATTTTGTCGTATTATTTGAAACCAGTTAAGTTGGAGACAAATTTCATCTTGTGCTGATGTAAAGAAACTGCCAATTAAGCTTCCAGGGTACTACGAGGAAGTCTAAACTACTTTGCACAATGTTCGGTTGCGAATAGGATGACTAGTTGTGACACCTTGCAAAACCGATGCACCGATGTTATCATTTGGAATAACAAGCATATCTGTGTTGATGGGAACGTAGACTTGCATATATTTCGATAGGTGATTTAAAATTTGGAAACAATGAACTGACACCTCTACCAACAAAATATCGCCAGCTTTTACACATAAATCAGTATTCAAATTTAAAGCTCTTTGACTTAGAGAACCGTACTCCCGTAATCAACTATACTTGAATGGCCAAAAAGTAGTGCTGAGTAAAGTTGTTTCTATGAACTGACAGCTCAATTGAAAGACGAAGCGGAATATGCTAATGTCGACTTTGATTGGAAGAACATTTATGGCCTCCCTTTTGCTTTTGCAATGGACACGAAGACTCGACAATTTCAGTATAAAATCCTAAATAGATATTTAGCAACGAATGCCTACCTAAAAAAGTTGGTATTAAACTATCTTCTGACTGCTCTTTTTGCGGAGATGCGGACGAATCTCTCGAACTCTTGTTTGCATCTTGCCTCTATGTTTTCACGTTCTGGAAGGATCTCTTGGATTGGCTTGGCGATCTTGATGTTAAAGTAGATTCACTTACTAAGGCGGATATAATTTTTGGTCGCTGGGAGCGGAAAGATGATTTCTTTTTTTAAATCACGTTTTGCTTATTGCTAAGCAATATCTCTATTACTGTAGATATAACGCTCTTGTACCATCTTTCCGAGTATGTATACGTACCGCCAGAATTAAAGGTATCTGTGAGTGGGAGTCTGCTATTTCAAAAAGTGCATGGTAAGACCAGGGCCGCTCATATTCATAAATGGGGCAAGTATTGTAAACAAGGACAATAACTTATTTGTAGAAGTGCTATATCTCTTGCGTCTTTTGTCAAGCTCGCTAAACTAAACTCAACTGTATGAACTCAATGCCTTGTTGTAAGCTTATGAAGTTGTAATGTAGTTTATTTTATTCATTTTGTTTGTGTGATTTGTAACCTAGTCCTAGTGTTATGTTATTACCCAACGAGAAAACAAAAATTAATCGAATACAAAAAAATCAAATACTTTGCAGTTAGAGGAGAACTCACTAAGAGTACAAAGTCAAATCTTCACCTGAGAGTTGCACTTATGTCCAGAAATGCACGCAATCGCAAAAATAACAAAAATGACAACCGTGCAAAAAAACATGCCGAAAATGACAGTTATAGCAAAAATAACGGAAATAACAAAACAAGGGAGCAACACTGGCAAATGTCACAATGCACGCAATCGCAAAACTAACAAATGTGACAACCGTGCAAAAAACATTCCAAAAATAACAATTTTATCGGCAAAGTCTCGTTAATTTTGCAGGCAGAAGAATCTTGTGGAAACGCTTTCTGGTCAGAAAATAGAATCAGGCTTTGAACAAGTTAACCTCTGCTTTACTCTGACACGTAGCGGATTTAGTCAGTGTGACAGGTGCTTCTTCTCTGAAAACGTTTAGTACAGCTTGATTTTTATTGAATTAAAAACTTTATTTTTTAGTGTTTTCGCTTTTAATATGGTAGAGGTAAAGCGACTTGGATTTGTCTTCTCCTTTTACAAGAGTGAATATTACTGGCTCTAGTAAACGAACTAAGTGGTACGGATTTAGGACAGAAGGGCACGGATGATCCCTCGGACGCGTTTCCGTTCTTGCTTTCTTTTGATAAGATAACCATAATGCAATCAAACTCTAGAATGGCAGGAAAAAACCTACGTCCACGAAGTATAACGTACATCCGTTTTTTGCCCACAAAATAATGCAGAGAAGTGTTTTCCTTGTTGTCCGGTTTTATCCTCATCAAAATCGAAGAAAATTAATGGACGAAGATCAAGGAGGACTCAAAGCTCGTAATGCACATTTAGTATCAATACTTCGTGAAAGAAATAATTGATAACGAATGAGCCCGACAAATCTGCTCCCAACTGAGTGGCTTTATAGCTCAGTTAGTAGAGCATTGCACTGGCATCGCAGAGGTCATGGAATTCTTCAGGTGTCTATAAGAGACAATTGCACACATTATCCAGATAAGTGCGTGGATCACTTCAGTTTGTCTTTTGTTTTTAATCGATAAGTCATAAAGGTGAACCCTTTCCTCCGTTCTCCTGCTGCGCATATAGTGCACGCTTTGAATCTCCTTTGCTTCGTTACATTATAAAATTATTCATAATGTTCTGTTTTCTTTGGGGGAAAATTTCTCCTATTCTACAAAGAAAAGAGGCACTGTTCTTTTTACAATACGGAATGCCACACGTTTTCTGAACAAACTGCTATACCAACAATTTCCCACGTAAAAAACACAAAACAAACAATCTCTGTCCTTCCACGTCACAGAAATTTCTTTTATCCCGTTGCACGAAAAACACAGGTCATGTCCACAAATATGGCACTTACCTTTGCTGATCAGCACGTCTCACAGCCCTTGTTCATTAACTCTGTGGGACATTAAAGATCCCACACACTATTCGAAAAGAGTAGGGGGCAGTCTTCCTGGTGTTGTGGTGTGTGTGACCTTTCCAGCATGTGGTCGGCTTGGCAGGATTGTGTGTGAATGAGACCACAATTTTGTATAACAGCCAGAAGTCAGGCTACTTAGCCAAGTGCTGGAGCCTCACTCAAAACTCAAAAAACGCACTCTTGTATACTCAAGCCAAACATTTTTTCCCGTTTCCTCAAACACCAACACTTGATATGGGTTGATTTGATTTCTGTATAGTGTCCCCAATTAGTGCCCCAGGGTTAAATACAGTTGAAACAAAGTTCATCATTATTATTAGTAGTAGTAGTAGTACCTACTACAACTACCACTACCACTACCACTACTACCACCGCCGCTACCACCACTCCTCCTCCTCCTCCTCCTCTTCCTCCTCCTACTACTACCACTACCACTACTAGCAGCAGCAACAGTGCCATAATGGTAACAGTTACCGTGTTCCTAAGATATTTTGTCATTGTTCCCCTGTTCCACAGATGAAAAGTAGCCATGTTCTCTTCTTCCCCAAAACCTCTGGAAGATCCCCATATGCGGGTACTTTCAGGAATCTCCTTAAGTTTCTATTGTCGTGTAGCTTACCAGGAAGTTCATTAAAAACCCGTGACATTTTCTGATCATAACTTCCCTCATTCTCCAAAAAGGTCAGTTGTTTCATTAGCTTCGCTCATGAATAATCCAACTCGTGGAATTTTTTAGTGCATAACTTTAGAGACTTCTCAGTATGTATCATAGTACCGAGCTTTTAATTTGCAAGTAAAAAGGTTAAAGCCGTTCCTAGATATTTCTGGCAATTGACAGCTTTATTTGCTTTGCCTTTCCATTTCCTTTTTGAAGTAACAACATTAGCTCATTGATTTCCGCGTAAGAGGGCAAAACTTAGTCGAACCTCACGAGAATAGGTTTCATTTTTCCATTCACTGCTTATAGTGCAAAAAGAGTCCTTCCCATTTCTGTAGAGGATAACAAAATGTGCTCTTATTCAAAGGAAGCGAGAAAAATATGGGGCAGAGGAAGAAATAAGGAAGTGTTGCAACCGCGATCAATTAAATTGAATAGTAAATACAAATCGATCCTGGGCCTTTTGAGGTCAAGTTCACATATAATGGACCGGATATCTTTGATTGGATTCCTTTTACCACCAGAGTCTGTTTGGTTGACTGTTCCATTACTGGCATGTTTACGCACTAGTAATTGTAATTGTGTAAATTTCGGAGCCCCAGCGTGAACACGTGCTTCCGGGCTTGGAATTAAAAGAAATGGCATCAGACCTGAAGAGCATTCATCGTCTCGTACGTGCGCTTTTCTTCTTGCATAACAAACAAATTTCAACTCAATCTTTCACCTTAGAATATTTTCTTTATTCTCCTTGCCTTAGAGTCGTAAAAGAACTCAAACATTGCCTGTTTTGTTAATTTCCGTTTTCACTCCTGTTTTCGTGAGGCAACTTCTGACTGAGTCATAAAGTTTCCTTTCGGGAGTCTCAGGAGATAACACCATATAGAAGACTTTGGACTTAGCTCGGAATTAGAAGTAGTGTCCCGCATAAGGCGTTGAAACATTTCATTTAATCACTGCAAATTTAAAGCTATAAAGTCACTTGATCCTGATGAAAATTGACCTCAGCTTTGAGGACTTTGTTTTGTTTACAATCATATGACCACCCCTGTTTAAGTCCCTTTAGCTTTTCTAACGGGAGATTTTTTGAACCGTTTCAAGCTACGTTCATTACTGACACGACAGACATTGCAAGGTTGCCACTTAATAAAGCCATTTTTTTACCATCATCGTGAAGCGTGATCTGTGACGTTTTCATCTCGTACGTGATGTACCATACATTAGGAAAACCAAATCACTTAACCGTACCTTAACCACAAGAAGTTCACATTAGTTTCATACTTTCAGGATTAGGGATGTGGCGGCCGAACACTATTCGACAAAAACAAAAAAAAACAAAAAACACTGGAGAAATTTTTGAAACTTTTAGAAAGAAAATTATATCAGTTGTGATAACACGAGATCTTTTTATCGGCAGGAATGGAAAAACAAATCTTCAACCCTGGATCGGTTTGGTTCACAAAAATAGTTTCACGTTATCATGGATTAAAGGATGGTAGTGTCATTAAATGCAAGGCTGCCAGACGTCAAGCTGGTTCCTTGTTCCTAAGCTGATTTTATCCGTCTCTAAAAATGCTTGTGAAAAGCCTATAGTTTTGAATTTTACAGAAAACCACAAGCCACAAGGTTGTTCGAAAGACAACTGAAAGGCGGTCTTTAGGATGCCTGTCTACGCAAATTTCCTGAGATCTTTTATTATGATAAACTCAACATTTCAATTATCATTCGTCATTGAATCGCACTATATTTTCTTCTAGGATGAAAAGTGCTTTTGAAGTGTAACTTCGCATTAAAATATTATAATCTTTTCCCATTGATTAGTCAGTATCTTAACGAAAAGTGGACCTGAAAATTAATAACAAGATGATCATTTCTAACAGACCAGTCCACGCACCATGGGTGTGTCGAGGGTTCACAATCCATTCAACAGCGAGACAGTCAAATCTGAATAGGATAGCCTGTTTACTCAAGGTGCTGCATTCAACAGCATCAAAATCTAGAAAGAAAAGGAAGGTTGTGTCCTTTGATCATTAGTCACCTTTTGTAGCGAACAAGAACACACGTCTTGTCTAACTTCAAGCTACGAAAATCGAAGAGCCAATTTGTGGACGTAAAAATGCGATTGGAGATTTAGCATTTCATTTGCCTCCATCAGTAAACTGTCACTAAGCTCAACTATGCAACAACTGTGCAGCTTTCTTCGTATTTTACGAAGACGTTCGATAGTGTTAAGACATTTTTAGAGTTCGTGAACAAGTTTTAAACGGCTGCTTAATTTTGTTTGTGTGTGTGAAATCATGTTAATGTACCCTAGTAATAGACCAAATCATGGTTAATGTGGTAATCAATCGGCTTTTATTGTCAAGACGAGAACGCAAGGAAGATTTAGCACTTTACTTCAGAGCATTAGATGAGTTTTGAGCCGGCCCGTGTAGCTTTGTGCCTACGTCCTGGTTTCCAGGGGAATGGCAGCCGCCACAGTCTCACTTAAATTCAGACTGGTAAGATTCTTAGTTACCCTACCCCTGATTTTTTTAAACTTTTCACTCAGTCCAAAAAGTGGCAAAAAATATAGGATATATACCTACAGACTTGACAAGATGAGTAATTCAAGGTGAAAGTAACAGCATTTAGCCGACATAATTGGAACGACTTTGATAGGAAACCCTTATTCTTTTGCAGTTTGTTAGTGAGAGCATTGAGAGAAGAATTTTGGTCCTCCAACAGCCTTGAGAGTGCAACTAAAGACACCTGGATAATTTATATTTAAAAAAAAGTTTGTTATAGAATGAAAACAATTCTCCTACTTAGATCTCGGCAATGTAGTTCATGCATTCTAATGTCCTGTCCGTCTAATTGGGTCCAGAATTATGCGCAAATTGAGGAGATAATTATAATGAGTACACTTGGCTCAACATCTTTAGCGCGGGTTTCTGACTCACCGACGAAAATTAAAGACTGACGAACGGCGGCAATGTGGCACTGATAATTTCATGGCAACACGGTACGAACACGACCATCCAATGATCATAGTGAAAGGCTTACAACATTGCCGGAATAGCACAGAGGCAAACCGTCATTGACAAAATCATCAGTGTTGCAGCAAAAGTGGTACATGTAATCATAACATCGATTGCAAAGATCTCGACTATTTTATGAGGAAAATATTCGCGTGATTTAATCAGTTCAAAAACTGGTGACCTCAGTGGTAAAAGAAATGTTGTGTAGTAAACAAATAAAAAGCCGCCTTTTTGAGCTTGCAGAGATGACCCGGTCGAGACCCGGTTGCCGAGATGGTTTGAAGCCCTTAATTTCAAATTATCGCTACTGGTAAAACTTAAGGCCGATGGAGAGAAAGACTGAGCGAGAGTGGTAAAACATTTATCGCACAGAAAGTACGCATCGGAAATTATTATTTTAAATGCCAGGAAATGGACTCGGCAAGGAATGTCTGAGATGAATTAAATTACTCTCCAATTTCAAAGACATTTGCGTGAATTATTCTTTAGGACTGACAATTCCACATTTTAAAAGTGCTTGATGTAAAGAGATCGTCTGCCCCTAAGTTCAAACTCACATGATAATCCAAGGGTTGCATTTCAAGCCAGGATTTATTTTGCAGAGGGACATAGCTAATCATTTTTAATCACGTTTACAGCTTAAGAAGTGTTAAGATTTTCGCGCACATTCTGCAAACCGCAAAATCCACGTTGTTGTCAACACCCTATGCTGAGAAACCACCCCTTCTCACCATAAAGGCACGCTAACCTTGGACTACTAGTTAATCTCGTTAAAAACGATTCTGCAAATCCTACAAAGGGATAATTACAGGAGAAGTAAACATTTGTCGCTAAAACACAGGCTTTAAAATATCGAGTCAGTTTCCAAGGCCACACGATATGGCGGCCTATAAGATACGCACGACAGAAAAATCTCCTTAAAAAGCCTCATTTCTGTCTTACGCAATTCCAAAGCTTTTAATAGCTTTATTCCTCTTTCATAATTTTCTTACTTTACCACTTCGCCAATCTTAGAACAGTGCCTTCTTCCATATCAATGGTATAGAGTCAATCATTAGTTTCACATAACTCACGAGATTTTCGTAAGCCTACCACTTAAGGCAATTCCCTTTAAATTTTTTCTACTAAAAAACTTATTTGGAAGCTTGGCATAATTAACATGCATGATATCAACATCAAAATAGTGCAATAAAGAAATGGGGTCACCGTGCGTGTTTACGCGTCAGCAGGCTCTTAAAATGGGGTATTTTTACTGGTTGCGCGTAAAAAATTCGAATCACCTTCATACAGAATTAAGTCATGGTTACTTGAAAGACACAAAATTTTATTTTGAAAATAAAGCTTCTTTTATTCAAATAAGAAGTATTGTTTCATTTACGCCGTTTTTGACTGCCTGGTTGAGGGAATAGGGCACTTTTTAGGACACTTCCGTGGTTAGCTTGAAGTCCTCGCCTTGGCCAAAATACACCCAGTACGGAACTGCTTTCCAAAAAAATTCATGTTCTACTATCAAACTTTTTTTCTTCTTCAAATGTGCTCTTTATGAGACTGTTCTCAGAAAATACCTGAAAAAACATCGAGGGGCACCGTGCTCGTTTGAGAGAAAGAGAGCATTTATTTCGCTATCGGGCTTAGTTTGAGGGAAATCATTCACGTTTTGTACGCGCACATGCTCGTGCGCGCGCGCTAATGACACCAATTTCTGTATTTTAGTTTTAAATTGTCTACTAAAAATCTTAAATGAGTCAAATTTGGGATTTGCAACTACAATCCTAGACAAAAACTGTTGAGACATCAGAAATAACACACAAAAAGCGGTGACCAACATCAGATATAAACGCATCATTTGAAATTATCTTTTTCTTGGCGTTTCGTATGCTTCTGCATACATCTTCGGAAGTGACGGGTAATACAATAAATAAACAAACAATAAATAAATAAATAAACAGGATCACTAACTTATACAACTTATTCCAAAATGGCCGCTATTTCAGTATAAAAGGAAAGGAACTTTAGTTAAGTGTCTAGTCGTTCTAGCGCTGGCGCACTAATTGGGGACACTGTAAACTGAAATTAACGATGAAAGCAGATCAAGTCAAACGTGCAGGGATGGCGCAGTGGTGAGAGCACTCGCTTCCCACCAATGTGGCCCGGGTTCGATTCCGATTCCCTGACTCGTCGTCATATGTGGGTTGAGTTTGTTGGTTGATACTGATAAAGACCACAGCTGTCCCCTGCTAAGATTGTATAGGGCTGCCTGTTGGGACTGCAATGATTTTTATATCGGAAAAACAAAAATACGATTGCATAACAGAAAAACTGAGCATTTTAAGGACGTTTGCGCTAATTGTTTGTGCGCATCGTTACTGCGCAGGTAATGTGACTGTAATATGTCACGCATTACCTCCAGCATTAGTGGAGTTGAGGTTTTAAAACCTTTGCAAAAACCGTGGACGATACGTCTTGCACAGCGTTGGAGTCAAAATTGATTTTAAAATATTCATGAAAGTCAAGTAGGCTACTGCACGACTGATATTCGCGTTGTCTTTTCAGTCGTGCACTAGTCTACTTGACTTTCATAAATATTTTTCAAGTATTAGTGAAAATAACATGCGACGAAAAACGCCGGGGAAAGAATTCCAGGCCGGCCAAAGAATGGCACATTTATTTCCGAATCATCATGAAACGTGAAAGAGAAGTGAGTGGGAGGGTGGAAAAGCTCTGGAAAAGGTAGCTGGTCGATTAGTGGCTGAAAGTTTGGAAAACTCGAGGACGAACCGTTGCGTAAGACTATTTAGACTTCAGTCATAACGTTAAAGAAGATGAGAAAACAACGGATTAATCAGCCAAAACATTCCCTCTGCACGTACTTTCATCTCTTTAGCCTGGAGATCGTCATTAAAGCTCCTTCTTTAGCTCATTCTCCATGCGAGTAAAATGGTCAGGAGGTACTGTCTCAAAAAGATTCATTTTCGCTTAACATTTTGGGCAGAAGCGGGAAACATATTAAAATCTACTTTTTTCAGCCCTGATCAAGAATATTGCTGTCTCTAC
>NC_090886.1:28831890-28834390 GCF_036669925.1 Montipora capricornis
AAACGGTGGAAGTCGTCTGCCCTAACCGTGGTATTTGGAAATGAAGGATCAATTTTCCATGCTTCTACCGGGGGGACCTCTGCATATTGCTTGGGGAGAGAAGCGATACCTTTGATAGGCTGGACAGAGGCAAGTTGTACAACAGCTCGCTCCTGGCCATGATTCTCTCTGGTAGGGTGCTGAAAAAGCGATATTGTTGTGCCGTGTAAAGAGCCAGTTGCGGTAGTGGAACTGGGGTTATGATCGATGTTATCTACCGCACTTGTAGTAAACAGGTTCCGTTTAAGGTTGAGAGGACAAACGACGTTCTCTGCTTGAAATTGTGCACTCACCTTGTTTCCCAGTTCACTTGAGATTTCTAGGACTCTGTTATATGAAACAGAAAGTCCAAGGTCGCATAGCTTGTCAACCAATCCTCTTTTTCTGGTTTCTGCATGTAACAGGCTACCTACATACATTGGCAGTGGCGTTTCACGTTCCTTTGCATGATAGTTAGCTTTAGAATCTTTGCGACGTCGCAGCACGGAGTTAAATCTTATAAGCTGTGATACTGTGAGGGCAGCTTGACTTTCTACAATGTTGCTTGATTGAGTCTTAATACTAGTTCCACCCATAATCATCGCAATTAAAGATCGTAAAGACTGCGGGACTGAGGCTTCTTGACAGTTCGTTTCAAATGTACCGTGAAACTGACTATTTTCAAGGTTAAGGAGGTCCTGGCGTACAATATTGGCTGCTTTTGCAATCACCATTGCTTCGCTGTCTGTGTTTTTCTCACTGGCATTCTTTAAAACAACCGCAACGTCTTCCCTGAAAGCAACAAGGACTTCACGGCCATCTTTATATGATGTTAAATCCGGACATTGCTGCATTAATCGCTCCTTAAGACGAGTGCAGTGAACTCGTTGTGAAATGTCAAACCCCATCTGCTCGAGTCTTAATGTATACATTCTTGAAAGCTCGGACAACTTGAACACTGTATTTTCATCTGGATCACTTCTGCATTCTTCAAGGAATGAATCCAATTCTGCCAACGCTATACCTTGGTATATAGAGTCCTCGTCATTTTGTGTGACAGTTTGATTTTTGCATCTTGCTGCTCTCTTGTAGAGGTGTGATAAACACTGAGTATGATATAAAGCATCAAGCGCTACCACGTCTCCTGCACTGAGTTTTCCGAGTAGTGATGTGTCATTAAGAATACTGGCACTTTCTCTTACGCTCCGATCAAGATTAAAAGTAGACGCTCTGTGAAGCTCACCAGAGATTTCCTCGCAGAAGAAGCAGCATTGACTGGTCTTAGTAGTATCTGTGCTCCTCCTGGCTAATTTCTTTCTACTCTCATCATCTTTTACATCAGTATCACTTGCTTTTCTTTTAAATGCTCTCTCAATCTTCAGACCGCTAAACTTATTTCTGCATAATTTATGCCATTTTGCACGCCTTTCACGGAATACCTTTGATAACTTGTCTTTTTGTATATCTAGTGTCAATAGTCGTGTTTTGAAGGGCAAGCAAGCAAGTTCACGAGACCTTTGGACGCTAATACACAATGAATCATACCATGAACCCGCCTCACTTCGCAATGAATCGAAAGGACATCTTAACTTTTCAGAAGAATTTTCCTGGCATAAAACGCACTTGTCCCAGTCGACTTCAGAAACGATTTCGTTTAGAATTTCTTCCGTTTCTGCCATTTTTCCACAGTGTAAGAAGGGCCAGCCTTTAGCGAATCTTAACACGTTCGTGGCTCCCGTGCATGAAATGAAACTGTCTTAATCTCACTCGATCTCGCTATTGTATCTGTAAGTACAATATAAATTATCCAATTTTTGTTTTTGTTTGGCTTATAAATTTCTAACATGTGAAATTCACTTTTAAAAATGTAGAAAATAATGAAATATCTTACCTATATAATATATCAAAGGCTAATGAAAAGCATAGTCAAACACAAACGAGGCAGCACTTGTAGCCGCCACGTTGAATTTTCCTTAGCAGCCGGGCCTTTTCTCGTTCCCATGCCCTCTCATATTTCAGCAGCAAGTCTCTCAAAAATATTTAATACTGACCAACTTGGAGTTTTCATTTCCGAGGATACATGTACATTTACTACTTTGAGCTCGCTGAAGAAAGTTTCCTTTTTAATTCTTCTTCATGGATTGTCCTTGTAACAGGAATCATTTACACAATTTGAAGAATGTTTTCAAGAACTATCTCCATAAAGTGTTTAACTGGTGCTTTATTGAGTTTATCTTGTAAAATTGTCAAGAAAATAGCAACGGGGAGTTATTCAGCCCATTTGTACCCTTTGTTGGGTCTTTAATATGACTAAAACCAAACCGGCCATGATCCCTACCCCCCTTGGGTATACTGTGCCTCCTCCTGCCCATGTTTGGGTGGGGTCCATAGCTGAAAATGATAGTTACAACTTGTGCTTTTACTGTGCCAAGTTTGATGCTTTTACCCCAAAGTGCACAATTCATGTATTTTTTTACACCAT
>NC_090886.1:28839390-28876890 GCF_036669925.1 Montipora capricornis
GCTTGCACCCACTGATCTTAATTTAGATTATATGGGTATTACCCATTTAGATTGTGTAACATGGGCATTACAAGCGTGAATATTGGATAAAATCCACTGACTAGAAGACAAAGTTACGGCTTGAAAATGCCTGACTACAAGAGGCTTGAGACCCAAAGACTTGGAAACGGAAAACCTGGAAACGATATTATCTTTAACACATCCGTTCCTTGGCAGCGGTACTCTTCCATCAACCATGTCCCTGAAAAACTCTCTCGCTAATCTCGCTCTTGGCGGCCTTCGAAGCTCCCCCAGATCTACTGAATGTGGCAATCATATATTGACGGATCCGGAATCAGCCCTCGCAGGTCCTTAGCCAAGTGATCCCTGGATGTTGAATAGCTAATAACTTTGCCTTTGCTCAAAAGATTGCGGGAGGACGTGGTCTTCAGAAAACTGTCTGCTGACTCGTGTGCCCACCTTATGCTACCAGTAATGAAAACGGAACATCAGCTGTGGATCCTTGAAAACCGCGGCTTACTTCCTGAGACTTTCCTGGGAAACATCTAAAGGAGAACATGACTCAAGAAATATAGCAACACACAAGTTCAAAAACCGCAAACGGTAAACCAAAATTAGGAAAAGGCCATTAATTAAACGTTCAGTTAAAGTGATCTGACAGTGATCATGAATAGAGGTCATTTTCGATTACAAGGCACACTCTTGTGCCCCACAAAACAGTAATTTGACAATACAACGTAAATATCAAAACATAATACAGAAAGATAACAAAAGACCTCTCAAAAATCGCACACTTGGGGCAGCTGCCAGTCTCATCAGTACAAAAGCCCGACAAAAACATTCTCTCAGGCAATTAAAAGCTAACGAGAAAACAGTGGTACTAGCACCAAAAATGCTGTTCCTAGCTTTTGTTTTTGTTGGTTTGTTTTTTTCCTTTCAAGTGTTTTAAAGATTGACAAGAAATGTGCGAATTTAACACAAAGATCACAATAGCCCAACTCTTGAGGTTGTTGACCATTGTTTCTGCAAAGTCAAAATTCACTCTCCTAGACGAGGTTATTTATCACCATGCTGGTAATTCCATCGTTTTGGAAATAGAAGCTGCTTTATTATTCATCAGCGTCACCAATTCATGCCGATTTTGGAGCTCATTTTGTTGAAACTCCAGCTCGCTTCCAGCAGACCTGTTTATGTTCGTGAGTTATGCGTGCGCTACGGGCCTATTTGCCACCACGGTCTGACAATCACTTAATCACTCACTCACTCTTACAAACCCGGTGACATAGTGTGTAGTGCACTTATAAAGTGCACTTATAAAGTGCACTACCGCAAAAACAGGATGATTTACCCAAGGGAATCAGAAGGGTTCCTTCGGACTTACACGTTCTCAAATGAGGAAGAACACTAACAACGTTTGACACAGGTGGATGTAGCACATAGGTCGAGTCCCAATCTTGAGTAAACGCGTCAACCGCCTCGGTCCTGGTACGGTAAAAACTAGAATAAGAGCGGGCTAATTTAGCATAATAGCTGTAAGGAAACCTAAGAACTGTGCGAGGCCCCAATCTTGCACTATAACATCGTGAATACTTCATCATTAAACGTATAATCATCAAAGTCGAAAAGTCTACTCAAGCAAACAGCGATAAGATTATACATACCCCAAAAATCTACTTAATATAAAGAGAAAAACTAAATCCGAAGCAGACGGGAAAGAAACTGCGGTTCAGGCACTTAGCTGCCCTAATGAAGAATATTCAACGTTTGTGTTGTCTGTAAACCATGCTGGACTACCACAGAGGCGAGAGAAACTTGGTATAAACAGCCATACAGTCCGGCGTTCCTAAAATAGAATCAGTGTGGCTTTTGAACTGAGAGATTCTGCGCTCAGAAAGAGACATACACTCTGAACCTTCATAAGTATCCAGTACATTACCCAACCAAAGTGATAACTTGTGTCGGTTCCCACTGGCACGCTTCCTCATAAACAACAAAACAACGCTAAAGCAAGGTAGTGTAAACTGACAAACTACTGATGTTGGCTTCGTTTTTGTTAGCTCTGATCCCGCTCCAAAGCCATCATCGAGAAAACATTCAATGCATGGGAAAACCATGTCGTCTCCACTAAGTCGATAAAGGCTAGTTAAGAGTAACTTAAAAAATAAATCATGATACAGAGCAGAGGATAAGCCGAAAGGCAAAATTACTAACTGAAAATACTTAACTTTTCGGTCCCCAAAAACGCAGGAGAAAGCTTGGAATTTTCTATGGTCAGGGAAAATTTCCATGTCACAGTAGATATAATCAGACTTGAGGTAAAAAAACTGACAAATAAAAAACCTTTGAAACGATCTTCAGGGCTGTGGAAATATCTTCACACTAGTAGTATTTGCTTAAGAGACAAAAATTAACGTGCCTCAAATCAAGTATAAATCTTTTCTTCCCGAAACTTGCACAGAAACTGAAAAGGGGATTAATCATCTCAGGTGGACAAAAAAGCGGTTCAATTCATCGCTACGGTTAAATACTCAGAAATAACGTCAAAAACAAGTTCTCCGAGTCTTTCGCAGGGCTGAATTATTGTTAGCATGGACTCGCCTTTAGTGGATGCCAGGCGGTGCCTGAGTGCATGCATACCAATCATCACGTCTGATACTGAAGATAAATCCCAGGGCACATAATTTAACCCATTCATCATAACATTTCGACAAAATGCTGGTAACCATGAGCTTACTGGGATGGCTCTTCAATATAGCCTCCGGGAGAACAGTCAAGAGAAGTACTAAAAGCAAAATTGGACAGCACTACACCTTCCAATGGACTTGGACATCCGGCTATAGTCATCGACCGGTATTAGACTTGGGAGACAGAAGGACACAAAGTTTGCGTTCTCCAGAGATTCGTTGACCTAAAAGAAAAACTTATAACCAAGCAAGGGGTCTTGGCTTCTTCTATCGTGTCAGATAGCTTCACATTAAATCGAGAGTGGTCCTCATTTGCATTTATCTTGAATCGAAGTGACTCGTCGAATATCAGCTTCTAAATTTCTCTCAGATATGTGCCGGCAGACTCAGTGTTGCCTCGATTGAAGACGGACAACGATCTCTGCGCTTCATCAAAACTGAAAAACTTCATTAACCTAAGAAACTGTTGACTCAACTATTCTCACAACTGCAGAATTCGGAAAAAGGGAAAGACAGTTCGGGTGATTTCGAAAATTGCGGGTAAACGGTGTTGACCTAGAATGACTAATCACATGCTACACCTACTTGCTTAAATGAGGAGGAGGCAGTGTGGCCCAGTGGTTAGGGCGCTTGCCTTGAGATTCGGAGATCCCGGGTTCAAGACGCGCTCTGACCACTCGTCGAATTTCATCCTGGTAGTCCCTGGTTCAACTTCCCAGCCGCACTTGTAAATAGCCAACTGGTTTGCCTCCAGCCGGTTGGGATTCTTAACAGTTGTTGTTGTTGTTCTGTTCTGTCGTTTCGTTGTGTTTCATTAGCCCTGAAAAGCTCCTATGGGGAGCGGTCAATTAAGTATGTATTGTATTGTATGTAAATACACCAGTCACTGTAGTCCCTCTCTAGCACCTACTGCAACCCAGGCTCTGTCCCTCTAGTGACGCAGAAATATTCAATTTCAGGCTTTCTCGGTCCTCTCAATCGCGAGAAATTCTATAAGGCTCAAGTACTTGCAGATGTTGAAGCATTTGTCTGCAAGCCATATAATAAGGGAACTAAAGAAGTTCATATCAGTAAGTAGAGCGCAACAGTTAACTGTGTTTTGAAAGACCGTGACAATGAAGAAAGGAAGAGGGACTCTTGCCAGTAGATCACCTGAAGACTCCATTGAACAGAATTCGTTCTCGTCAAATAAGATTACCCACTGGCCAGTTACATGACTCCAGTCATGTAGTAGCTCTCATAACCTACTATTGTTTGGTATTGTAAGCAGCTTCTATTGTTTTAAGTCTAAGTCACTGTTTCAATTGTTTAATCTTTTGCTTTTAGCTTGGGTATAGGGCCAATCAAATTATACGTTACAGCTGTTGCATTATTCCTACTGACTAGTACACCATATCTCATGAGCTTTGTTAGTTTAACAATTAGTTTGTTTAATTTATTCGCCACAATTCATGGAATGACAGGGGAGAGGAACAGAACTTTTGTACCAATTGACACCTAACCCCTCTCCATGCCCTACTCTTCTCGAATAGTGTCTGGGTTCTTTAACGTCCCACAGAATTTATACCCAAGGGTTATGAGATGGGACCTCTGGCTTATAGTCATTATCTGAGAACACTTGAAGTCTAACCATTCGCAATGTCCTTTCAAAGGCAGCACTTTTTTCTCAGTTATTTAAAGACCTTAAGTGTTGGTCCGGCCGGAGTTGAACTCAGGACCTCCCGCGTGACAGCCCAGACTTTGGTGTCTGTGACAAACCAACCACCTCCATGACAATAGCTAAGCTAATCCCTCACACGTTATTAACATGACCTTGAACAAAGCCAAGTGACTGTGTCCCAGAGAAACGTCTATCTCCAAGTCCACGCTGTAGAGGGTAAGGAACATGATGATACATTATGCCTCGCACATGCGTGAGATCATTCGCTTGTTTGCGCGGTCGCATTCTTGCCTCGAACCCTGGCCTGGCCCTTTTCTTTCCTTTTCTTCCTGGTATTTCGTCGGCAAGAGTAGAAGCTCCCACCACCAAAAATGTGGGAATCATGGTACGAGTGCTGAATCGTGATATCCATGCAGTTCGGATAGACAGTAAGCAAGTCTTCATTTTTCTTTAACTCCGACCAGACACGTGCAAATCGAGAGAACAATGCTGATTGCACGGCTCCTGCGAGCCGCTTAGACCGGGAAATGATAAGTTTGATAATTTCGAAATCTATTTCAAGACATTTGAATACTGTGGTAAGGTTTTGAAAAGGCCAATTCGTCATTCACGTACAGTGTATTTTAGTAACCGTCCACTAATTCACATGCTGTTAATGAGGCAGCCTCACATTTGTCTCTGATGGTTGTTCCTTTAAGGGGCATTTTCTGTGACACAATACATTGACGTATGGGCTGATTAAGTAAATTTATCGTGTATAGATCACTTTCGTAAATGGCGACCCCTTTTACATTCTTTTGTCTTTATGTTAATTAGACCTACTGCCCTCATTTTGAAACAAAAATTCTCTTGAAATTTGCTCGTCGTAGCGAGGCTAGAAAGGCTTATTAGCATTAAAACAAAAGAATATTTTATTTGACCGCCATTATGAAAGAGGCCTATAAGGAGAGGGAGGAGGAGGACCATCATGCTTAGATATGCCAGTTAGGATATCTTTGGTTTCATTCGTGAGACAAATCCCAAGACAGAGGTCATCCAACTACAAGCACCCAGCGAGCAAACTAAGTTAAAAGCCTTTGAGAGATATTTCTAGGCTCCTTGTTATGTTTAAAGACTGTCTAAAGAGATGTTTTTATCACGTAGAAGATCTGTTCAGATATCGATCGTAGCTGAAAATTGAAGTGTCCGAGAATTTTAGGGAATGATGTCTTCATTTTATAAACTGTTGCTAGCTGGGCGTTACCTTCTAAAAACTTCCCAGTGAACCACTTGCCTTTAAGTGCCAAATATTGCAATAATATCCTTTCCGAAAACTTAAGAGACTACTTTTCCAGCTGTTCCCTTAGGTTTTAGTAAAGAAATCTATAGCTGTCTGGCAACGTAAAACCGAAATTCTCAAAAATTTGAATTTCCCGAACACACATTTAACCGGAGATTATCGTTGGGTGCCCCTGCAACAAGTCAGACAAATGAAGCCATGCAAATCTTTGGGTCATGAGTATCAGGGAAATTTAAATGTAGTCCTGATTGGCTGCGTTTTTTTCTAATTCTATAGTAAGCTTTCCTCGTGAAACTAGTTAACAAGTGGCCTACAATGAGCATCGATATGAAGTGTCTTAAGTCTAGCATACTCTAATTCCTAGTTGCTTTTCCACCCTTATTCAGAGATACCTCAGAGAAAAATCAAGATGTAGGATTTCCTTCTAGCGAAAAAGAAAATTATAAACAAATGAATGAAGACTAACAACCAAGGGCTCCCTGTTTCATTTTGAACAATTATTTAACGAGGGCTCAGAGTCGCTTGATATGACTCAGAATGAAGATAGCTGACATGAAAATAATGTGTATTACAAGGAGGCGGCTAGCAACGAATTGCTATAATGCTGTCATTAAAAAAAAACTGATTGTTGATCAGTTCCTGTTCTTTTAACGAAAGCTACCAGTGATCAAAACGGCGATGTACTTTTGTGCGTGTTGCTTGTGTTTAGATTCTTCTAGGATTCTTTTCGACTAGCGTTGGCTATTTGCGGGCGGAACTGCTCTGTATATTTTTAAGTGTGAAATGATTTCTTCTTCTCTTATGGGCTTGCGTCGTAAGCGTAAACCAGCCCCTACTAGGCCCCCAAAAAATAAAGCCAAGTCAAATGCAAATTTGGCCCACCAAGCTGACTTTCCTGTCATATTCCCCTCGCATTTAGACCCTCCAAATACCACGAAATACCGTCATTCCAAACAGGTTTCGACTGCATGAGATGGTTTTGACTGCGGCAGCATGGGAAGTCCTGGAAAGGTAAAACCCCCACCAAAACCCCTGGCAAAACCCTGAATTTTTTGTCTTTCAACCTCGTTACCAGGGCTTTTCAATCTGGGCGGAGAAACGCCCTGATAATGTGCTTCACACATGCAAACGTTGCATAATCAGTCTCTCCTACTTCAGTGTTTTTCTATACTTATCCAACATCCCAAATTATCCTGTAGAACCCACATCTTTTGTGCCTTAATAATTTAATCAGGCTTTCAAACGTATCTCTTGATTGGCCTTCAGGTGCTAGCGTTATACCAAGTATAACCCAGATCAATAGATAAGTAGAAATTCTACCTTTTAGCCGAGTTGCGTTCCGTGCTTTTGATAAGACAGTGATCAGTCTATGCGCCTAATCATTGAGTGACACTGATTTGTTGCTGATAACTATGTCGGGGTGAACGTTTTAGAAGGCTAATCTCAGCAGTGAAAACCCAGTACTTGAAAATTGGGACATATGGCTTCACAGGTCATGAATGTTTTTCAGTATAGGAATGTGCTTCAGGGTTCTTTTATAAGGACATTATTTTCTTATAAGTGGTCACACGTAAAATACGAAAGCCTTTATTTGACTCTCAGAATAAAAATCCCAATGCTAAGGTCATTGGCTGTTTCCCGGAAAGAAATTCGAGATTATCCGGACCTATAAACGTATTTTTCCTTCTAATACCAGGCAGATTACATTTCTTGAACAAGACGATCGAAAAGCTGCATGATTATTACTTTAAAAGCACACTGATCTCCTTTCTTGAACAAAAGTGTTTGCATCAACTAAAAGTTCAGAACCAGGGGGCTACCTATTCGTGTGCCTGTTTGAGGCTTAAACTCTCTTTCACTACACTGACGTGAAACCTTCCTTAAAACCTAGACATCAAGATTAGCGGGATAAGCTTTTCATGTTGAATACTTGGCGATTTTCTTGGAACTGCTATATCCCAATTTAAAAAATAAAATGCCCTCTTTTCTTGACGTTGGGGCTCTCCATTCTTTCAATCCCCTCCATCCTTTGCTCCAAATGACCAAACAAAGACGTCGTTTTGAATGTAACGTAAAGCTAAAATTAAAGTGACACTGCCAGTTTACAAGGTGCCATTACGAATCGAGTAAAGGTTAAATTCCACGAAGAAAAAATAAAAACGTTTGTCCCTTCATATCCTAATAACTTCGTAATATTTAACCATTGGTCAACGGGGAAATATCGGCGAAATACACTCCGAGATGAACTTAAGTGTGATTATTCCGGAGGACGACACTAACTAAGCTCGAGTAGCTTATCATTCTCTAGTGAAGTGGTTATCTTGCAAAGAGACCGTATTTTGTTTCATTTGGTTTGTTTAGAGCATAGGAATACAGACGCCTCATACAGTTATTTGTATCGTCATTTAGGTTATCTAAACTATGACACAAGTGCCTTTACGTTTTGGCTTCAGGAATTTGCAACCTAAGCAATATTACCCTTTCTCGTCAAACGCAGCTGTCAAGTGTTTCCTTTAAAAAAAAAACACACACACACACAAACCGCGAGGATGGGAAAAGGGAAACCACCTTCAGGAAATCCGGCATTTCTCGCCTTTGTGTCTGTTCAACTTCAAGTCATCAATCTCTCATTTCAAAAATAGAAAAAATGAAATATGAAATAGAAACGTGAGCTGATGCAATCATTTAAAGCTTGAAAGAAGAGAGTCGTGTCTGAGTTGGCAAAAATACGACTTGGCTCGCATTCTGCATGAAGTATCTTTTAAAGCTGAGAATGCCTGTGAATGTTTATGAATTCTTAAAGTTACTGATAATAAAGACGATTACGATTTGTTTTGCAAAAATTATCCACATGAATTAGTAAATGAAATAAAATTTCACTGTACCGGCATTCACCAGAAATCAGAACTTGGAAAAAGCAAGCATATCATTTTTTGCTAAATGTTACAGCAGGTGTGACTAAGCCACTGAGGAGAATATAGTGCTATACGGCTTCTCTCTGAGCTTTTTTTAGCATTTTAGGTGAAAACATGCCTAAACGAGTGAGTTCAGAAAACATCTTCAAATGGGACATGAACTTTCTCTCTTCAATCAACCTGTTTACATTTTTTTTTGCTGATGTTTGGCCCACAGTGTCCTCGGTAAATATCATGCTGTCTCCACGCCACAGGTGTCCTTTTCACGATTAACAGTTTAAAACAACTTGAAAGAAGAAATGTGATCAGCTACTATTGCTTGGCATTTAGATTAGCAAATGGCAAATCTTCTTAAAAGGTCTTGACAAAAGACGGGCTTTTTCCCATTGCGGTGCCAAAATTGCCAAAGGTTATTCTCCTTATTTCTTTCACTAGACAAAGCGGGTATTGTATGTATCGGCAGCACACGAAGAGGTTATACGCGATACCAGGTGCCAACAAAACTATGCTGGTGTGTCAAGCAAATAACATGTTTTAAAATGGGCCATGCCACTTTTCAAAGCCACATAGTTGGTTTTAATTTGCCCATTAGTTTTAACCGAACTCAGTGAGGAGACCAAATGGAACGATTCGAATGGCGTTCTTGGATGACTCCAGGTTGGGGGTTGTGTTTAAAAATGAACTTTATTTTAAGTGTCAAGTGCATTTAGGGCTAAGGCACTAACTGGGGACACTGTATTTACACTTTTATATTTCTTAACGCAGGTGAAAGCATTAGATAATAATGTATTTGCCATCATTAAAAGTCGCTGTATTTTTTATTTCTCTGTTATAATATGGTCTCTTTTAGGGGTGAAAAAAAAAGCCTGGGCCACACCCAGATGGTCTTCTTTAGGGGTTTAATGTAAAATTTCCGATGGAGCATCCCTCCATCTTTTATATGGGAGGCCCCCCCCCCCCCCCCCCCCACCCCCGGGATCTCAATATACTCTCTCGCAATCTCGTGCATTCTTAAAGTAAATATTCCTGAGGGAAAAACATATCCACCTCCTATTGCCTGACAAGGTTTCCTTAAAGCCGTTATGCAAACAGAGTTTCGCTGATGCAAAACCTCTTTCAACTGGAAAATTTCATTTGTTTTGCCATGATAGTAAATAAAGGCTATGGATGGTCAAAATCAGTATCGAGAAGACAACAGCAGACTAAAGAAGCCATTATCTTCTTGAGATCTCTCACTTCTACGAACAAAGTGAGGCTAAAAATACTGTTCAGTGTATGCTACCTTTTGAATTAAACTTTTTAAATAACAGGTTATTAAAGACTGACGAAATTCATTCTCCATGTGCCATTACAGCGATCTCCATATCCAAGTGTCAACGCTCACTTCCTAGATTCATGAGATACACTTACATTGCATGAGTAAATCTACCTACGTATGCCTATGACATAGTGTTCCTGATACAAAGTTTCAAAACTTAGCCGCTAACCAGCTTGTAGAAAATTCAATTGCTCGACTTGCAGTAACCGACCTAAAATTGTACAATTATTATAAAACATTTGTACTTCACTGAGATCCGTTTCACAGTTTCATCAATTGTAATAAAATTCACGAGGAAGAGAAAAGCTTCGATCCAGAACGCAAGCGTGAATCACAACTGAGCATTCTTATGACGTTGCTGGCAAATCTAACCTTCCTCACATAACAAAGAATTAACCATTGTTTTCAACAATTCACTTTTTGTTTTCGCAACGAAGACAATTTTTGGATGATGTAATGAGAGAAAAATCAATAAAGCCTTTTCTGACTCACGCTAATTCTTCTCAGAAAAACTCTCGATAAACAACGAACCGATTGTTTAGAAAAAAAACTTGTTTTTAAAAACGGAAGTAATTTATTGATCACAAGATAAGAAGAAGTCGAAGTTAATTGGGAGACATATTTTGTGACCACAGGAAGCGACTGTGACGACTGTGGAAGAGAAGCTATCCAAATGTTTGCAAAGTATTCAGTTTATCATGATGCACCAGCCGATCATTACGTTAAGTTACAATTTGATTGTTAATAAACTAACGTTTAAAGTAAAATTAACTACAGTTCTCCAGTGTGATCTCAATATTTGGCGATTCATTAATTTCGTCGAAAATTTAGGTTTCCCATCGTGTCAAATTAGGTTTCCTGTCTGCATCTATAAACAGATACCTTATCATGACATGGAAGGGTGTATCTTCCTTTTAGAAACCAACTGTTAAATCGTTCTCAGAGTGTCTTTTCTTGTCTTTCTGGATCAGCAAACAGTTATCACAGTCGCCACACCCTATATTCCTTTTTTTCCTTTAGATCAATGGCACTGTCACTTTGGAGGAAAAGTTCTGAAGGGGTAGTTTGGTCAGGTTTGATCATTGCTTGACTAAGAAAAAGAATATCCTGAATTAATGCACTGCTGAAGGGGTTTTCGCAAAAATGTGTTAACAGAAGATGATAAACAGCATAACTTTTTCATTTTGCCACAACAAGAATACACCATGGGTGGTAAATATCTGATACCAACCACCGAATCGAAATCTTTTTTCGCTCAAGCAGCAGTCAAAGAGCATTCACAGACGTAATTAGCAGCTTTGGGAAAGTGGCTGAAACACGTGATTCGCTCTTCGCGTCTCAACAGGAGCAGGTCGGTGCGGTGGAGGAAGCATTCGACTATCACCAACGAGTCACCCTACACCCATATCCAAAGACACGTGATTTTCGACCTGTTTCGCGCGGACGTTTGTCTAGAGTATATCTGGTTTTTTATCCTTTAAAGGATCGTTTCTTTACAAGTGATCACCGGAGCCATTTAATGCGAATTTATTTTTCACAAGCCCTTTGTTAAAGAAATACCATTCTCTGGAGACGTTCTTCCACGTTTGTGATATTGGAAACGTAAAAATCTCCTCTTCCGGATGAGTTATCACATGGCTGTCCGGCTAATTCACATGTCCGTCCACACTACGCTTCAGGCGGAAGTTTTCCTAATTGAGGAAATCGCAGTTTAACAAGCTAACATCGACAGATTTCTGAAATCACAGGAAATGGTTGTAAAATTAGTTTATATAACCTAAATGAAAAACTAGCGACAGTTGCTCTCCTCTGAATTAGTGTGACTTCTTATTATTTACAATATCTGGAACCAGGCTAAGATCACGCAGAATGTAAAAATATATATATATATTATAAAGGTCCGGAAATGAGATATCACTCTTTCCTCTGTACATGTATTTCTTTTTCTCATTCCCTCGTTCTATTGTATCCTAGCCACCAAAATACATAACTTCTTCGTTCTTTTACTGGCACATTTTTTGGTATCCCCACGGACCGAGTCATCAAACAACTTGCAAAGTGCAAAATGCCTTTCCCCTCGGTTGTGCCTTCATCGCATAAACGTCGTCAATCGGAAAGACAGCCGTCATTGTCACAGTCATCAATTTATTTTTCTTTATGATTCATTTAGTTGCTGTTGGTTTCAAGCGTGGAAAAAGTCCTGAGTTTCTTAAAGTGCCAAAACACCTCGTCTAGACGAACAACGTAAATCTTCCCACAATGGTTCAGTGAAGGAAAGAAATAAAGAATATTGACTTTGGTTGTCACCTTCAAATCTTAGAGAAACTACTGAGAAAATAGCCTTTTGCAGAACGCACCTTCAAAGTGATACGTTCTTTTAGGTTGCATGCCAAAACGTGTTCCAAGGCGAAATGTGATGGACATCACGGAACACGAACAACATTTTAAGTGATCTGTTTGTACACCCAAACAGCCTTCAAAACAATTTTCTAGACTTGTGGGCAGTTTCAATACGAACTTAGGGACAGGGGAAATCTACAGCGAAAGCGTAAGCGTTTCACTGTGAGGTCGAGTCAAGGATCAGTTCTTTCTATGCTATCACCCTCGCTCAGGTATTAGATGTTTACAAACTAAAATACAAAACCGCAAAAGGAGCTTGAGTCGCCAAAACATGACAACAATCACACGTGAATGAAATGACCGGGAATTATCTCGCAACTCAACATATCACTGCCGCCCTAAATCAATCTCTCCTATTATTAAACAAAGGAATCCGTAACAATGGTGACTCTTTGCAAAAGATCACTTAATTGCGTGCAGCTGTTTTCTCTCAACTGTTCACTAAATGGGATGGACTTCATTAACTGAGAAGTACACAGATCGTCAACCACAAACACGTCAACCAGAACTTAAAATTTAGTCATACAAGAGATTACCTTTTCTTACCGCACTACTTTTATAATTGTTCATACAAAACTCATCATTATTACGCGTGATTGACCTCCATCTTTCCAATTATTTTCTTGGTATATTTTCATTGCATGTTATAAACGACGCGCACGATCTTTTGGCCTTTCGCCGAAGTACTACAAGGTTCGTTAACCACAAAATTTGTTATTTTTTTCAGTTACATGGCTTTGGCTGGAGCTGGTCCAAAGCAATCTTGAAACGTTTCTTGTCATCAACAACGGCGATTTGACCTGATTGCAATCAAGGACTTTCCCTGCCTATCCATCACTTGTTTTTTATGCATTGATGTAGTTTAAGACCCTCCATGACCTCCGAAAGAGTTCAGTACCAAATTCCTTCACGAACAGATAGTGTTAAATGCAAATAAACGTTCTGTTAACATTGAAACAAATAAACATAAGCGTGAATCATTTAAGTTTTCCACACCCACGCCAACACGCGGGGTCTCTGAAGTAATTATGCAATCATGTCACTCATATCTTGAAAATCCTGAATCTCTAAAACAATGACGTTTCTTCCCCGCAACAGAGAACTACAAAAAAAAAACGACAATTAATCGTACATTCCGGAACGTCTAACCAATGTTTCAATGTATCTAAATCATACACAAAGCACTTAACTTGTTGGGATCCTAGAAAAATTTAGGAAAAGGTTCTCTCTCGGTGGCAACACAAACCCTGGAAACATTGTTTGCTGCCACTATTATTATGTAAATAACTGCTTTAAGCTCAAACATACATTTATTTCGACGTTCTTCCGGGAGCTGTTTGTAAACGGTAGTGGAACAAAATTTTATCAAACGTCCTCCTTTGTCTTTGACAATACAGCGGTTGTTCATCTGAACAATGCCTTGATTGAATTAGTGACTCACATGTCACTCAACTTTGTAAAACAAGACCTTTATTTTTTCGCTTTGGCCAAGTTCAACTTGCAATTGCGTAACAGTCTGTTTATTTTATCGAAGCAGCGATTGTGCTCCGTATCACATTGCAGCTACAACTGTAGCCCCGAGTGCTTTCTGTGCTGTTTCCTTGCAACGACATGCACCTCCAAACTGTGCCTGTGTCTTTCGCATTCTTCACATAAAAAAACCTTCACTAAGAATAAGTTGATAACATAATAAACGAAGAGAAATCAGATCAGTCCCCTAAATCAAGGATAGGAAAGAAGGGGGGAGGGGTGGAGGTTTATTCGTTATTTCAGTTTTTTGTCCAATGTTGTAGACAACAACAACATCGATCAGCATTCCCATATGGTTATAAGAAACAAATACAATAAATCATGTACGGAAAACAAATAGAACTAATCAATAATTTCGCAAGAGTCTCAACAACTATGGTCTCAAGCTTAAAAAATGGCCTACTCGTGAACAAATAAAGGAATCTTAGTGAATCTTGAATGTATGCAGACTAAGCCGTCCACTTCTTCAACAATTAGATTACTGTAAGTTGCATTCAGATTCTTGGTCAGGAAGGCGGTGTGAAAATGGACCTTCAAAAACAACTGTAAAGTTTACTCGGTATTCATGAACAGAAAAAGCAAGTAAGAAAATGATATGACAAAGTTGCCATTTCAGTTTTGCAATAATCTGGGGAATCTTCTACTCTCTCTTTTGTTGATCAAACTTACATTTTCGTCCACTAAAAAGCCACCGCCTTTTTCCCGTAGTGTTTTTTCTCTTTGCGATCCGGAACTTGAGAGTCTTATAAAATCCTTCCAGGAGCTGCTTTCCTTCAAGGTATGGCTTACGAACCCTAGGCCTCCGTCGATCTACCTCGACGATCTTTTTATTAATTTTGTAATGCTTTTAGATTTTTATACTTTGCAACTGCCAACAACAAACGGTTGAAATTCCTTTTTGCCTAAACCTCTCAATGGAAGATAAATCAATACGTCATAAAAAAAAGTTGCTTTTATGCTTAAAACCATGATATCGTTTTCCCGGGTTGACTGAGGGCAATTTTAACTTAGGAATTTTTGTGGCATCTGCTTTGCGGTTCTGCTCAGGGAATTTCTGATATAAGTAACGAGATTAAAAGTTATTTGCATGTTAATCAGGTTTACGTATCCGTTTCGTTCTCCAATTGAAACAAAACGCTCGGGCTTTCTCCCGATTTCCTTCTTGGGGTAATAACATAATCTCAAATTAAAAAGAGGAGAAACTTAAAGAATTTAGGGGAAAAGCACGAGCACATCCAACGTTTCAAGAGAGCGTATCCGTTTAATTTGTGAAATATGAACAGAGCAGGTGTAGTCAAGTGTTTACCCGCGCCATAGCAGGAGGTCCTGCTCAGGCAGAACAAAGACGTCGCACCAAACACAACCATTTTACAGAAAATCAATCCGGAAACGTTATCTGTTCAGAGCCTGCGAATTACGAAAAATAAAGCAAATTTCTAAGTATATTTTTCTCAAGGCAGGGGTAAGTTTTGGCTCCACGTCTTCTTTATTCAGTTTAGAATTTTGTCTTCACCAAAATGTATGTCTCTACGAATTTTGATGTCTACAAGAAGTGGTACCAGGCCCGAATCTGTATTACCTAAAACAAAGCAAGTGTTCAGCCGGTACAACTCATTCCCCAACTGATGCAGGGCGTGACACGTAAAATCCACATTTACATCTTGGCAATTGCTCGTTTCTTGCCTCTTCGAGGACAAAATCGTCTAGACAAAACTTGTAAAGGAATTTGAGCTTTGTTACGAATTATACCAACTACCATCAAGGACTGTCGAATAGACCATATTACCTTAAAGCAAGTCCCTGAAAGACTATCTGCACAGGAAAGGTCAAGAATTTACTTTTAGCACTCAGGGTAGAGTATTAAAGAAACTTTCGAAAGTTTACAATGCATGTATAGACTACTTTAGATGACATCTCGAATTATTTAAATGACAACGCAAAAACTGACGCTGTCAGCAGATGAGGGTTCTGTTTTTTAACCGCGTTTACACCTCGATTAAGCTCTTCCTGTTTTGTAGCTTTCTAAGTGGAAGGTTTTGAACCTTTTTCAAATTTAGTACGTAAGTGTTATTACCTTTGGAAGACAGTGTAACGTTAGCCCCTAATAACGTCATCTCTTGATCAGTGAAACAAATGATAGTGAAGCACTGGCAATATTCTTTTCTTGTACGTGATGGGTAATATCATTACAAAACAAAAATAGCTCTTTGAGTGCACTTTAACCTCAAGAAGTTGACATGCGTTTAGTCGGAATAGCAGGGGTCTGGATATTTCCACGTTCCTGAACCACTACATGTGATTTGGCTTACTTCATTTCCAGAAGCTGGACAAAGTTCGCAGATCGTTCAAAGCACTTTTATTTGAACGGTGACAGATCCAATGAAAACAATTTCTTTTTAATCCATTGGTTAAAATTCGTTAGCAGACGATTCAATCATCAAAACCAACTTGCGGCAGTTACTTCGCCGATTGCACTCCTGCCAAAATGATTTACATTTCTGTCAACTTGCGCGTTACAAGCCTTGGGCTAAGTCGATTTCATAGACAACAAACAGCAAGGTTGTTTTAGTGGGCGATGGAAAGGCCGGCTTCAGGAAGTCCGGAATTTTTCGCCCTTGTGTCCTTGAAAAATCCAAGCAGCCAAAATGGCACACTTGAGATCGATGATGATTGATTGTCAAGGACATTCAGAAGTTATTTTTTATTCAATTTTGCAGTTATAAGAACACTACGGAAAACGAAAACAAAAAAAATATTTTTGGCCTCAATTCCCCTTTTTTGTTGCCACTGAGATTTGGGGAGTGTCCATTGTAAGAAATTTGTTACGATACTGCAAACCCAATTTTTGATCGTTACATAATAATATTTCGTTTTACTCGAACCAGCCCTTCAATATGCACTTGGATCAATCATCCTGACTAGGAATAGCTTTTCAACAAATAATTGCGCACCATTCCTGCCTGCCGTCGCCAATATTGACGTTGGACTACGATGCACGTTTGAATATATCATCATACCGGTGACGCTTTACGTGCCGGCAACTTTGGCACAAAAAGCTTGTTCAGTACCCTTTCAAACGTATCTTCGAAATAGGTCAATATTAGGTGTGTTAAAGTATATATTTTGGAATAGTTTTTTTTTTGCCCCGGAGTAAACTACCGAAAATTACCAAAGGTTAAGTGTTCGCACAATAAAACTTCAAGTCTTTGAGAAAACAATTTTAATTAAATACTATAACGACTAAATGTTTTAAAACATTTTCCCAGTCGATGATACCCAAACTATGAAGAAATGTTGAACATAGTGATTTCCAAAATTAGGAAGTTCAATTGACAAACAACAGCGATACTAAACTTTGAATACAGTTATTGTATTATCTATGCCAAGAGCAACTGAAATGGAAAGAGGGAAGCGTTTCACTGCCCAACCTCGTTCCCAGGGTCTCTTGTCGACAATGGAGACCCTGAGAACGAGTTTGTTCACTGCCGAGGAAAAGTTTGCGTAGACAAACTCTAAAACATATCTTTTTTTTCTGGAAAGTTGGTGTACTGCAGCCGACGGTACTGATCACATAAATCAGGCTATTGCGGCGTCTCAATCTTTCACATTTTACTGAAATCAGGCAGCTAAGTGTTCCTTCCGCATTTCTGACCATTCTTCCACCCGACCGAACCAAGGGGAGATAATTTACTGTAGTGGCAATGTCAACTTCATGTGAAGAAAGGTTTAAGTTTGAAAACTTCAAAAAGCCTTCCATTATAAGACTGAGAACTCAGGTCAATGCATCTTTACTTTTATTTAGTTTATTGGCCTCTGCGTTTTGTTTTTGCCGGAAATGGTGAACTCCAACTTGCCGCAGAGGTAGTTTTCCTGCATAAAACGCCCAAAATATGTAGAGCATTTCTTAAGATTTGTCAACTCATAATTTTAAAAGGCTGCGGACACGTGAGATAGCATTCTTGGCAAGGCTTGAAGAGTTTACAAGGCTCCTACGCAGTCGAGCTGGTTTTAGCCAACTGTCAGTATTTCCTTACAAAAATATGTACCCATGCAAACACAGCTTATAAGGAAAATGGTTACGTTAAAGGCACGTTCCATCAATAAGCTAAATCTTGACGAAATTGTAAGTCGACAATCATCCTGAGCAATACTTCCTTTCTTAATGACTTAACAAGGTCTTGTTAATAGTATTACTCAGTGGTTCGTCTTCCTTAGAGCTTTTAAAAATCTTTTACGCGTGCTGTCATCTGTGCATATCATTTTTTACCCTGCCAGGGCCCGGATGTACTTGCGGTGACCTTTAACATAAGATTACCAGTGACAGAATTTTTTGATGGGAAAACATATGGAAGAATACCCACCAGTTTCTCCCTAGCTTGATGGACCAGAAAATGAAGTTAAATGGCAACCTATGGACGTTTGTAAAATTTGTTGCAAGGGTAGAAGATATTAACTCATCAATCCATCTGAGCTGTTTTCGATTTTACAGTTGACTGCAATAATGAAGTGGATCAATGCGAGTGTCCAATAAAGAAATAGCACTCACATTCCTCAAAGAAAAAGCATGGTAACGTGACTTCAAAAAGGCTCTTAAATAATGTCCAGATACTTACACAATTACGCATAAATTTTACAATCAAAACTGTTATGTTCGAGAAAAAAGAAGCGAAAAAGGCTATTTTTTCCCAAATGTCAACGAGGCATGTCATTCACTTTAGACATCTCACATGCGACTCTTCAGCAACGCATGAAAAAATATCAGATGCTAGTGATTCAATGCATATAAACGAAATTAAAAACGCGAAGTCCATCCATATGACATTCAGAACTTTCATGATTGCTGGCACTTTCAATAAGTATATACTCTCGACAAGAGTATTTTTCATGAACCACTGAATCTGCCACTCTTATCATTACAAAAACCCTAAAATCATATCATTATTAAAGAGAATTCCGTGGATCAAGTTATTTTTAAATTTTATTTTAATGGGCATAACTGATACTTCTTGAAATCGAAGAGGCAAAGAAACTTATCAGGGCAAGCTCGGATACTTGAAGGAAATGTGGTCAATGATGCCGGCCTACTGTGTGAGAAAGAAAGAAGGATAAGTTCGCACACATCTCGCACAAAATTAGACGATCAATTGCAGTCGGTTTTTGATAAGCTGAGTCTCTTAATCTGCGGCAAGTACATATTTTGTGCACGTGTTTTTAAGGCATGCAGATTGCATAATTTGTTCACCGTTACTGTCAACATTTTCAACCAACATATTCGACAGTCAGAATATCTTTCAAATGGCTTAAACTTTAGGGCTTGTGTTCTCTGTGTAGTGTTCTTGGAATAATCTGGTAATGAAACACTGGTGTTTTAAACGCTGATGGCTTCAGCTTTTAAAGACTGGTGCTTCCAGCGGACAACGAAAAAAAAAATTAATGTCTGCTATTTCAGGTTTTCTGTCATTCTAGGCACAGTTTCCTTTTCCGACTCTTTCGGGTCTAGCTTGATCATTATCTTGTGTTTTAAAAGGCCCAGCCCTCTAATAGGATTGCAGCTTAATAAATTTACTCTGCTCGCGTGGAACAAGTAAACTGGAGATGACTGGAATCCGGAATGGTTTCCATAACCCACAAGACAGTTCAGTTTTGATTCTTGCGAAACAACAAAACAAAGACCCATGGCTCTGTCTGTACAATTCACACTATTCAAGTTCTGGCACGCCTAAAATAATACGCGCGAACGCTTCCATTTTTTCACGACGAAAAATGTTTGAGTAAATTCATTTTCAGGAATTTAATTGAAATTCTTGAGGTGGAGAAACCGGATTTCTTTCGTTTTTTATGTGATTATCAATGTCATCTTGTGGTTATCCCTCTTCGCGTTAAACCTATAATTCTTTAAAACTGCTACAGCCTGGATTCTCAGACCACAAAAAACACTCTCGCAATCCAAGCATCAAATTTTGAACTCAAATTAATATCTTCAAATCACTCGTTAAGAATCTTCAGGAAAAAAGATAAGGGAGAGGTCGAAGGTCCCAGATTGATGTCTATAATTGGTAACAGATGGAGTTTACTATAATAACACTACCAAGATAAAACCAGAAAATCGCTTTCCTTCTGATGGGCAAACACGTTCCAGATTTTAACTCATGCGGCTGGCTACTGAAAGTCAAATCTGAGTAAACACAGTGAAGAATCTACCTATCCCAAGTAACTCATCCGGAGAAAACGTAATGTCAATATTTAGAACGAGAGGGAAGACAGACATATTACCTTAGGCGTGTTAATGAAAAATTAGCTTAGATCGCTGTTCCTTTGTTAAGATTGATGTTCGAACAAGTCCAGCTTCCGGTGTGGAAAGAGATTATCACTAGGAGTCAAGAGAGTATTTAACTGTCTCAAAACAAATTTTCGAGGAGAAAACTTTCCCGGACGCGAAAACCTTTCACAGAGAATAAAGAGCCTTTTGATTTAGTCTGTAGGAGTCATGTGACTGCAAAAGACCGTCGATTGCTTACAGAACAAGACAAAACACAAAGTACGGTTCAGTGATTAAGTCACGGGGTTGATAAGAAACAGTCGCATTTAATATTTCATTGCATTTAACGAGCGATTTCAATGTCTGGCACTAACGTTTTGGGGGGATGATTTCACGAGGTCAAACTTTTGTGCCACATTACAGAACGCGCCTGATCATTGGAAAAAGTAGATCCTGACAAGTGTTGACATGTCTCTTTGTGTACTTTGACTTGAATGAGCCAATCGTTTTCACCAAAGATAACAATCTGAATGTAAGCTGCTTTTATGAGCTGTCAACTTGGAAAGAGAGAAGTGGTGCCCAATTTTGGGTTCAAAGCAGTTTATGCGCGGCTTGCCGGCCTAAACAACTCACGAATGGCTGTACGTCGCACATCACTACAACAATTTATCTTTACAAAATCTTTATTTCGAAAACCACCCAAAATAAATTTACACCCAGATATCAACTACGGCAACGCTCCACCATGTATAGGTATAATAAACGAATTTTAAACTCTGCGGGAATCCTTCGTACTGAGCAATCCCTTATGTAAACTGTACAGTGACAAAAAAAAAATCGAAGTCTATGCATCGCGCATGAAAATACTAAGACAACTAATAATAATTTGATAAAAGAAGAAATGTTCGCTTTCATCAATTCTTGACGGCATCGTAAATCCGTCACATAAAAATATCAACAAAAACAGCAAGATTGCCCCTTTTGATTTTTTTTTTTTTTGTACAATCACGAACGAGTTAATTCTCCCTCGAAGCTGTCATCCTCGGAGCTCACATCCATGCAATGTTCGCTGTTTCTGTTCCATCGAGGTATTGATCGAACTCTTCTCGGTTGAAATCCTCTTCGGGTATTAATTCTGTGATGTGAGCGAACGGGAAAAGTTGGTTTGCACTGGCATCGCTGTGTTGCAGATGACTTGCGTTAACGCTGCCAGTAATCGAAGGGTTCAATGTCAATGCTTGTAAATTTCCGTTTGGAAAACAAAGCGGGCTGACAGGCGCCGAATTCGAGGCGGATACACCGACATACGGAGCTGCTGAGGGCGAGTGCGCCTTTGCTTGAAGATTTAAAAGCGCGTTTTGAAGGTCTTGCCAAGTGGTTGGAAAGTTGAACGCGCTTCCAAACTCGCTGGAACCAGGACTTGATTCAGGTGTAGGGAGACTTATCTCGGACAAATTTGGCAAGGCAGGCGGGCTTCCGAGATGGGACAGCCTTACTTCTCCACTAGAAAACCCTGTCTGTTTTGACAGCGGCCCAAAATCCATAGAATTTCCACCTGGGGAGTTAAACGGGATTTGGCTGCAATCAGGTCCTGAATTCAAACGCGTTGCGTCTTTGTGCTCTCGCACCAATGCACAGACTCCAGGAGACGTAGATGTCATTTTTTTGCAAACTCTCTTCGGATGTTTTCTCCTTCTCGGCCGGTATTTGTAATCAGGGTGATCTTTGATGTGCTGTTGTCGCAGGCGTTCAGCCTCCTCGACGTATGGTCTTTTCTGCGAACTGTTCAACGCTCTCCAAGCTTGTCCTAAGATTTTACTGAGCTCTGCGTTGTGAAGTTCTGGATTTGCATCCGCAAGTCGCCTCCGCTCCACTTGGGCCCAAACCATAAAAGCGTTCATGGGTCTCTTAATTCTATCAGAATCGCTGTCCATGTTAAGCTCTTTCTTTTGACCACGTTCTTGCTCCGTCGACCCGAGTAACTTAACATACCTTTGGTTCTGTTCAGGCTGAACTGAGTGACAAGGGATGGAATTATTAAACCCCAAGGGGCTTACTACTCGCATTGAAGCCAGAGGTGCAGGGATTCTCTTATTTCGCACTGTCCTGCGATCGGATAGCAGCATTCGGTCAAAATCGTGCATGATTCTGGACTTTGTGCTCTTTCACGTCTGTGATCGCCTCGTATTGGAATAAATTTCCTCTGATAAAGTTTTCACTGCCGAAACTCCCCGCTGATATGCTGACTCTAGATATGCATGAACACGTGTGATCGATGTGACAGAAAGCGAGTTGGAAATATGCTATTTTATATCACGTGGGGAAAGCGGAGACGAGTTTATGCCGTAATTTAATTGGCCAATCACAGTTTTAGTTTCGACAGGTGTCAATTTTTTGGAAGCGACAGCAATTAATCCGGTGCCAGTCTGTCTAGTAGCCCTTGACAGGACTTGTGGATGTATATTTCACGGGTATTTTACTAAATATCGGGTTACTTTGGGTCAAGATTGATCGGAGAAATCAGGAAATGTGACGTCCTGGCTCCATTCTATGCCTGCCATTTAAAGCGCCAACTTTGTAACATCACGTCGTCAAGTGTCCTAAATAAAGCGAAACTGAGAAGATAAAAGTTGTTTCCGTCCGACTTAACCGCCTCAATGCCCAGCCTTTCTTTTGTGCTAGACAACTGCTTTTCATTCCCTTAAATATTTAACTAAAAACAATTCAAATTCCATTCTCAAAATTTTCTGAACGAGACACATCACATGGACGTTCCATCATGGGGCTTCTTATGCCCGTCACGCTATGCACCTTACGAAGCGAGAAATCTGAGAATTCAAAAGGCTAAGAGACCCATTCAGGTCGCAATGTAATCGATGTACTAAATGGTACTGAACATTAAGAACGATCTTTCTAGGACGTGACGAGCTTTTCATCTTTTAGTATAGTTTTCTTCTTCAGGAACGTAACGATTCGGCAGATTACAGGTCATCTAGAGTTTCGTGAATCCACCTTCACTAAGTCAACATAAATGTCAAACACGTTTATGCAGTAGCGAAATTGGACGTGATCACAATATTGACTTAAGCATTAGACATTGCAAGTCGTGGACTGAAATTTTTTTAAATTTAAAACTCGGGCGCTTTTTTGTGTCGAAAGAGAACGGTGTGAAAACTGGAAACAGGTCTGGATTTCTTATCGCCTACACAAGAAGCAAAATTAGAAAATGAGCTTTGATCTCGTTAAAGAACTGCAAAAGAGATTTAAGTTCCAAAAAGGTCAGACTTGACGGTTTCATAACGCACAACGCAGCCACGCCAGCGACCAGAGAGTTCTTTCTTTAACCAGACCAAACTACTGGCGCAAAATATGTGGTATAGTGTATTTGAGTCTGCTTTTACACCCTCTCTCACAAGCTATCGATGGTGCAAAAGCGTGTGTTGACTGGCTTACATGTCATCAATTTGGTCCAGTGAAGGTCATGTTCATCGAATTCATTTCGGGTCAATGCTACAATGTAGATAAAGATGGCTCTACTGGAATGTGGGGCCTACTCAAAACCGGAACCGAAGTTTTTTTTAAGGGTTCCTTTGCAAGACCTTTATCGTTTTCTAACGGGATGTGCAAGGCCTGGACGATTTCCCACCAAACTTCGCATTCAAGGCTCTTTCAGAGCATTTCCAGAAGATCGTGAGGTATCTCACGCCAACCGAGAATCGAAATAGCAATTTTTTGCGCTCGGGCAAAGAAAACATTGGCGGTGTGCAAGACTGTTTACATTTTTTTACCCTTAGAAATGCGATAAACGCACAATAATCTGATATGAAACCGTTATATAGTGCGCTAAAATATCAAACGATGAGCCGCAATATTAAGATAAGCAGGGCAAAAGCTGATTTACGAGAGGTTCACAAAGAAAACCGAATGCTTTGGCCGGCAAAAAATGAAGAGTGCGAAGTTCAACCCTTTTCTCATGACAGAATTTTGATAGGAGTAAAAAATAATAGTGAATAATAATTCCCCTTTTTTATGGCTTTATTCGAAAACCACAGACGTTCTGCTCCACAAATGTTACAAATCGTGGAACCTAAAGTACGGGAGAGTCTCTAATAATTGCTTCCATATCACACTTGCCACATCCTCATAGCTTTTTTAGTTCATGACCCGTCTTTTCAAACTATACGAAAGGGTGTTGACATCACCAAATCCGCCCCAAAATATTCACAGAGTCTGTTATGGCGCCAAGCAACAATCACATCCTAAGCATGTTTGGGAACCTTTTCAGCAAGGCGCGTTCGCAGCAGATATACTATGTTTCAACTTAATTTAAAACAAAGTTATCAGTAGTTGCAACGCCAGAGACTGACTGGCGCCCACTAGGTAAAACCAAGGCCCAAATACAAGGCGTAGATTTGGTGTAATATTTACTTATTCCCTAACATAACTTATCTGCCAGTTCCGGTTACATGAAAAGCACTCAAAATTGGGAAAATAAAGCTGACAGCTTGGCCAGACCCTCTCATCTGTATACGATTAGCCTAGGTTTTGTTTTTCTTCCTCAAAAGTAAATCATTTCGATAGCCAAATGGAAAAAAAGGCCCTTTGTTTTATGCTTTGCTTCGTGCGTGTAATTGAAGACACGTGCCGTACACGCGCGCGATAAAACAAAGCAAGAAAATCGGTCGTGTATAGATAGCAGAAGCCTTTTCCTTTCAAAGACAACGAGAGCAAAACACGCCCGCTCGCTTTGGTACTTTCCCTTTCTCCTTTTCAGTTTTGTTCGCTGTTTTGTTTTGACATGGATAAACAGAAATGGACCAAACCCTTTAGCTTTCCAAGCATTCCTGTCAGTTATCGTTTATCTGGAATTTTCCGTTTCCTCAAACATTGAACACTGTCATCTCACCCCGGATGTCTCGAAACTCCTATTTTGGAATATTTCCGGTAGTCCGGCTGTCTAAGTAAAGAGTGACATGTGTTATGCTCGCAAATAGAGAGAAAGAGAGAGCTCGGATATTTGCGAATTCAATGTACACAAATACACTTAAACTGACTGATTGTCTCTACAAGTGATCTCGAGTCGAAATAAATTGCGTTAAAAATTCCAAAAATAGTAAATAGTTCACCTAGTAGGTTTACTACTTGAAAGTCAAAAAACAGTGAGGACTAAATTCAAAGTAAAAAGACGATGAAAGAAGAACCAAATCGATCGCAAAGGAAACTGCCACAAACGCTAAACCACATTCTTAGTTGATTCACTAATAAAGACTAATGAAAAGAAGTCGTACACTTGAACAGAATGGTATTTCGCTGGTTGAGAGAAAATTATTGAAAGGAATGTGAAGTCTGGGACTAACCCGCCAAATGGTAAAATGAAGCCACGCCCTTTTTGCCTTGCCACGGCTCTCGCGCGGAAGAGCCTTATGCGACCACAAAGAGTCAAAATTGCAAACAAAGTAAGCCTTGGTCGAGCACAGGTGACTTGGCAATCAGGTAAACAAACATCCTTAGTTGATGGCAAAGAACTTAAAAGCGGTGCTTGAGGCCTAAGCGGCTAATATTTCCTTCACCCGTAACCTTTTCGCGATTAGTTTATTGTATTACACTAACGAGATTATTTATGTCGTATTTTTTGGCGTCTTGTTGTAGCACTAACTAAAGCTTCTGTTTAAGGTACTGTAGCGCATTTCTTTAACTTGCTTACAAAGTTACCGTCATGCCCAGACACAATATGTCACAAACATATTCTCGGACTTGTGTGAGTTTTCGAATAAAACATCAGTTAAAACGTTTTTGTTTTTTTTTTTATATATATAATTTTTTGTCTATTTCCCACAAACTTTAGCACATTGGCATGAAAATAGCCCTGTCTGTTATGCAGAAAAAAATGTTTTAGCTGTTTAGTTACCACAAGTTTCTTTGTCTTCAAATCCGTTCTGTTTCAACCTTTAACGTTCAAATATATTTTGGGATCGAAGATATTCCTATTTTGTGCAAAGCATTTCCGATCTCTGCGGCAAAAAGAAATCAGATGGTCCGATAATTTTTTCTCCAGGAATTCGTTCTACTGATACACCTTACAATTTCCGCTGCGCCTGGTAGCTTAACCTTGGTGCATTTCCGCGCCTGAAGACGGCTAAAAGTCTAAACACTGCAGTTTAGCATTTCTCTAATCTTTATAGGTGATCCTGCTGGGTATTTCATGCCCAGTCATGATTGATAAGCAAGCTTAGGACATGGCAGCAGGAGAGAAACAGTAACCACTTGAGATAAGTAAGATATACCCTTGTTTTTATGAGTATACTCATTTTTTTGGCTGCCGCTCAATCGTGACCAAAGTTACTTATATTTTGCTCTTTTAGATCCTCAGTTCAAAATGTTCTTGAGTTACACGCTTATTCAGAAAATCCATGTTTATATTGAACACTAAGTGTGTACCTTACAACTGATGCTGAGGCGACAGACACACCTTTTGTGCCCGTCTAAACACGAAACAATGCATCCTCCAATTTTGGGTGCATTTGTGCTATTCGTATACATCTGCTTAGACAAGGAAAAATTGAAGGACTCCTTAACTAGTTCTTAACATTTGCCCTTTATTTAACAAGTTCACTTAAATCTCAGTTATTAGAGACCTCGTCATTCTCCAACAGTACGTTTACGTGCACGTGAAGTCAACAAATAACTGATTTCATTTTGTTTCTCCACATTGTACTATTTTGACGTCCATCCCCAATCTCATAGCTTTATGTAGATGTCATGCCATGATTCACCAATACATGCAGTCTCCAGTTAGTGTAAACATGTAAAGAGGATTAAAACGTAAGTATTTTTTCCAGTTGTGAAGTACCGTGGATCGGTAGAAGCACGCAAAGGTGGGTTTAGATGCCACAGCAGAAAATTGTTTTTTGCACAGGAGGAACCAACTGATCGATGGGTAGCACATAAATCTCAAAGAACGAATTAGGCTGTACACTCTCTGATAGGAGACACCATTACATGTACCCATGCAGGACCATGAAAGCGTACGATATTTGAGCCAAAGAAGTAAGACATCGTGGTTTTCTTCGGACTAAGAGTCGGTCAATGTGATAGTGAAATACATGTAGGTGGTGAAGACGAAAAGAGGTCGAGCTAACACCTACGTACTAAATGACGTTTTGCAGCACGAATTTGAAACAGCAAATAGTTTTCTTGAGCATAACGTTTACATTTGATACCGACTTTCTTTCCACAACCGTGATGACTAAAGTACCATCAACATGATTTTTGTTCCCTGTATGCATACTCACTACACAGCCCCTGCAAAAGAGCAAAAAAAAAAAAAAACAACACCTTACTAACTAAAGAAGTACCTTCCTAGATGACATGCACAAGCAAATTCTCCTGGAAGAAAAGAAGGACTATAATAGGCAAGCTGTTTCACTTTGAATTCTCTTAAAATATTGTTTTCATTAAACTCTTCCTCAGATATAAAAAAATACGTCACCGTTTTATATGTTTGTCGCATGCGGTTCAGTATGTAAGTACCACTAAATCGTCATATCAGGAACCCCATTCTTTGTGAATCTGTTATCTTACGATGATTCTCAGACGAACACAACTGAGCTACAAAGTTTAACACACTCAAAACATGGTTATTTTTCCTTTCATGTTTTTCCTTCTTTTTTTTTTCTTCGTTTAAACTTCATCATCACAGTCTAACCCTGCGATATGGATTTCCTTCGATCTTCGGCCCATGGAGTACTTAAGTTCCGGCTGAAAGCATTGGACTACCAATTTTTTTGATTCCTTGGAAAAGTGGGCTTCGATCATATGTGTAACTCTAAGAACAAAGTGTCCCTGTCTAAAAACAGACAAAGTAAAGTAATTTGACAGGGGGTAGTTCAAAGAAAGCGAAATATAGGTGTGAGAATATGCGATGATATGTACATCCAATCATCTGCAGTCTTTTGGTAAATGCAAAGCAAAAAGGGAAAGTATACTCGATCATAAAAACGATATAACTTGCACGAATTATCATATCGGCAAACAGAGGGCTAGCAAAGTAAAGACCATGTATTGCTGTACTGTTTCAATTAAATGTAATCTAATGTAAATGAAATGGTTTACAGCCAATGGATTTAAGTGGATTACGTGCGGATCAACTAATTCTGCACAATATTGGATTTGCACCATTGCGGCATCTGGGACGAAATTGTTCAAATCATTCCACAGACTCAAACTGGTTGGAATCATTTGATTGATTAAACTGTGACTCGGATAAAATTTAACAAGGCTAAACGAATAAACTTCAACCATAGCATGAGAGTGAAACCGTTTGAAGACAGCATAAGTTGTGCATGATTAACATGTTAACTATGGGTGCACTCGCTACTAGGGTTGTGAGGAAATGTTAGCAGCTGTTCAAGATGAACGACGACCTATATGGATTTAATGCAAATCAGTCTCTTCTTCATCCCGTACACTTTCTAACATCTGATTATTTAACCTTGCTAGACAATTTCCACGAATTTAGCATGGCAAGGAAGAAAATCTCAATAACGCTTTATCACAGAGACGTAAAAATGCCAGTCGAAATTGAAAACTAATTCAGTGAAATCAAAATAAAAAACCAATGTTTGATTTCAGCTGATTTGAGATAAATTGATTTGACTTTTATAGTGTCCTCAGTTTGAGCCCCGCGGCTTGAAAACTTGACTCTTACATAAAGTTCATTATTCATTATTATGTCAGACATTACAGACTAATGCTTGACTCACGACCTGGAAACAACTGTTAAGAGCACGACAAAGACAAAGGTGATATACTCGGTCGACCTAGTGTGATCACAGCTTTGGAAAGAACTCCAAGTGGTGACAAAGGGATCGGCAGGACTTGTGCAAGAATGCATGGTGTGCATAAATTTACTACTATTTAAGGCTGGCTAACATAATTGGAAGAGTCTTTTGATAAAATCATCGAGCTCTGTTGTTGTAGAATTGAATAGTGAACTGTCCGGTCTTGAATTTAACACATGAAATAATATTTTGTAATGCGAACCTTCGAGACAAAACAAATACCATCCAGTCGAAATTTTAAATTAAATGAGGCATTTTTGCAATTTTTAACACAACCACCAGCTTCTAGGACAATCTCTACAGGTTCCAAAGGTCTATAAACTGTCCAGATAAGTTGAACGATCATTCCGTTATTTCATCTCTGATACGCATTTCATCTGCGTCCTTTGATTTCATTGGGTGTAAAATTGGTTTAAACCCAAAGGGTAAAATTTGAGTAGGTTCGTAACTCAGCTGTTTACGTTAAACCAGGTAATACTGTGATACATGTGTGAAATGACGGGTTTTGGAGGCTCATGCACGTCGTTCTACCAATGACTTGTGCCACTGGTTGTTCAAAAGGCTACAAAAGGAAGCTTATTCTCACTTGGCCAGCGTCCAAACAGCGCTGAAGGCTTAAATTTAGTTCAACAGATACCGCAGGGTTCAGTTCCAATTTATATTTCGGTATCTTAATTACGCAAAGACTGTGATAGTACGTCCTTGTCAACAAAGCTGGAAAATCATGAGAAAATTACACAATAAACCTTTAAGAACGGCAACAACTAGTCTAGCAAGGCTTTCTTTTGTGGTTTCCTCCATGACATTGACTGGACCAGAATTAAAAGGGCTCATCAAAAATTGCAATTCTATAATTTTGTACTCAGTAAACAGCGAGGGAAGCAAACGTACTACCTCTTTTGAAGAAGGTAAAACAAACACCATACACAAGAGCTGCATCTAAGGATTTTCAAAATGCCTCTGATAATATTGATCCATGATACTCGAGTGTTAATGAGGAGAAAATCGTAACTATACTATGACTATGCAACTCTGTCATGAGAAACTTCTGTGTTTACAGTCTTTTCATAGCTAAAAGTACTCAAGAATTAAGATCCATCCAGCACCACCACCACCACCACCACCACTACTACTACTACTACTACTACTACTACTACTACTACTACTACTAATAATAATAATAATAATAGTAAATAATAATAATTAATAATAATAATAATAATAATAATAATAACAATAACAACAATCTCAGGTGGATTTGGAAATTGAATAAACCAACCGGGAATGTCTTCCCATCTTACCACATGGAACTCTATCAGCGGGTGTACTTGCTGGGAACAGGAAAGAGCGTGAGAAAAGTGCTGGGCACTTGAGGGCAGGCCTGATGGTTACGGCATGATCAGACGGTACAAGGCATCCTAGGCCACAGGCAGAGACCCGACGTTCTGCATTATTTCCTGTATGAGCAGTGACTTAGCCACAATACTACTACTACTACTACTACTACTACTACTACTACTACTACTACTACTACTACTACTACTACTACTACTACTACTACTACTACTACTACTAATAATAATAATAATAATAATAGTAATAATAATCTCAAGGTTACTGATCCTGAGATCGATGTTTGCAAGCCGTTATGCTCGTCACTTTAAATAAATCAATAACTTATAAAATCGTTAGCTCTACCGTCTACCTTTCAAAAGGCTCAAATTGCAAAATAAATAGGCTCGAATAAATAGGAATTCTGAGTTTTCACAGAGTGGTCCAAACAAGGGAAACTCGCAAAACCATGCATCAATAATACGGCGGGTTAAAGTTCGCTAGCAATACTTCGAATATATCAGATATTCAGACAGGAAACTGATGAAAGCTACCTTCGTGTGAGGGAACCCGAGATAAACGTTTCCTTAAAGATAATGAAGCGAAATTTCCTGTCTTCATAACCCAATATTCTCAAGGCGTTAAAACCGTTACAACAAAAATATTTTAAAACTATTAAATAGTCACGGTACGCGTGGGAGTGTCTGGGTCGTGATAAGTTATGCTTGTGAGGTATTAAATACCTTGCTCCCATGTGCTCACCTTAACGTTCTTTTAATATCCATTTCTCGAGGGCAATTTTAAAAAGTCTGCTTGGAAGTCTAGCCCTTCGCCAGCCATTCAGCAGCTAAAATAATCATGAGACTGGCTAAACATCATGTTTATTCGAAAACTGATCGTCAGAAATGATATACCGTTTTCAGTGTAAAACGCAGACTGCAGACTGCGGACTAGGGGTAAAATGAAGACTGAGGTTATAACGTAACTGTTGAAAAAGCCCAAACCCCTTAGAATGCTAACCTTAGGCCTAATTAGGCCTAAAACAATATTTAGGCTTAACTGTTAGCATTTCTAATGGGTTTGGGCTTTTTCAACAGTTACATTATAACCTCAGTCTGCATTTTACCCCCGGTCCGCAGTCTGCAGTCTGCGTTTTACACTGACTGGTTTTCTTAAACTGAAGTCACGGCAACAGTTTCCAGACACTTCCAGCATAAACATTCAAATGCAAAGTTTTGATGTTTGCCCTGAAGCTCAATAGTCTACGCGATATTCTCTGTTTAGGATTTCAGTCAGACATTTTCACGGCTTTTGTGGTTGTGAGGGAAAAGGAAGTTGTAAGCCCTAAATGCTGTGCATTTCCCTACGTGGACTCTTATCGTCGCATGCCGCGATATAAAACACTTCCAATTATCTTTTTAAGTCGCAAACAATTGGCTGGATCGAGTGTCAATAATCTATGTGTTTCAGCTAACATATTGTGCAACTTCTGAAGGTATAGGAATGTTTCGAAAGTTAAAAGAAGTGAATTACAATGAGCTTCTCCCTCAGATTAAAAAACCGTTGGGTACGTACCAGCGTCGTTAACGTTGAGAACGGAACTGGAGACCCTGGCTAAATTTTTCCTTTCTAATTCAATGCTTTGAAAAAGCGAATGAAATATAATCACTTCGCTTGAGTTTAAAATTTAACTGGGAACTTCTCCCAACAACTTGACCTTATTTTAGTCGGAGAATTTGCATATGACAACAGTGATGCTGCTAATAAAATTTACGTCGTGGAAGGAGAGACAGAATTCATGAAGTCGAATGGAATTAACGCAAACCAAAAGTTTGGAAACCACTGATTTATAAGAACGCAATGATTTTAAGAATGGTTAAGGTCGCTAAGGGTACAGTAAGAAAATCACGAAAGAGAAATAGAGCTATTAAAAGCTTCGGAATTGGATATGACAAAAGTAAGGGTTTTTTAGAGATTTTTCTCTATGCATATCTCTCATAATCGGCAATATCGTCTGGTTTAAGGAGACTGAAGATAGGAAAGAGTGAGCTCATCGAGACTGAAATTCAAGACTTGATGTTGTAAAATCTTTGCTTTAGCGACTAATGTTTCCTTCTCCTGTAATTACCCCTTTGCGGGAACTGCAAAATCGTTTTAACAAGATTAATTAGTAGACCAAGGTTACCGTCATTGCCTGAATGTGAGAACGCAGTGCTTTCTCGGTACAAGGTGTTGATAACAAGATGCATTTTGTGGCTTATACTAACGTGCACGAAATTTCAGACATGGTTTAACGCTGATAAACCATTATTTCGCTCTACACTCTACAAGCCAAATTCTGTCACGGATTCGAAATTCAGCCCGTGGAGTAATCAGGAATGGACAAGGGGCGGGCGATCCGTGGAAATAAAAAAACACCTTGAAAATATGGATTGTCAGTCTAATTAACAAGAAATCACTCAAACAGATCCGTTCGTTCACCAGAAATTGACTTCCCCGCTGTTATGTCCACTCTTCGTTTCAGACATTCCCTACCGAGTCCATTTCCCGCCGGGCAGACTATTTCAAAACCGTGCTTTCTGTGACGTTAATGATTCAGTTTTACCACCCTGCCACTAACGGAAATTGGAAGGTAATCGTTTCAAATCATCTCAATGATCATTTTTGCAAGCCCAAAAGGCCATCCTTTGATGAGTTAATTATTTATGAAAACACTGTATCAGATCATTAGTCGCGATACAATATTTACGTTTTGAAAGAGTCGAGACTTTTGCAATTTACGTTATGACCAGCAATCTAAATTTTAATGCATGCGTTTAGTCAGTGATGGCATCATCTTGCTCGACTCCTCATTATGTACATTCCACCTTTCAATCTAAAGAGTTAGGACTCACGCATTTAACTTTTTGACAGCTTCGTCTAAGCATTTATCGGACATTACCGTACTTTGTTGCTATAAAATTGGTGCCCTATTGTCTCGCGGTAGGAAATAATCTTGACCACATTTTCTCACTCAACGAGACTTCACTGCTGTCAAAGTGTTTAGAACCCCGCGCTAAACGGATGGGTCGTCATATGAAAGTGAAAACGGCATCGAGGAGCCAACTTCAACTCATTATCTCCTCAACTTACATAAATTTCTGCGGGGACCTAGGACCCAGTGAGACCAGCAAAATTCATGAATTACGTTGGCGGTAACTGAACACTTCACAGTCGTAGTTGTTTTATTCACCAAACAGACTGTTTTTGACAATAAAATTATTCCGGTGCAAGTAATGTGCAGGACTTGGAGTACCAAAATTCCTCTCGCACTGCCCCCGCGCAAGAGCCGAATACTGCTCTACCGTCCCAGTCTCATCTTGTCAAAAAGAAACATCCGCTTTCCGCCTTGAACATTTCTCCCGTGAAAAGGCCCTAGTTTCAGACTATATTTTCATGCGGTTTTACTGTTACATTCACCATGAGTTATTCATCGTGTGGAGCGTACTTTAGTTTTTTTCCTTTTTTGGAAATGAAAAAAATCATTAATACCTTTTGGTGAGCATAATAAGCCAGTGCAGATGTTATATCCTTCTTGAACTTTATTGGATTTGATTTTTTTAACCTTATCACACTGAACACACCAAAAGGAAATCCAAGCCTTACAAATGGAATTTAGAGGTCAATTAATGCGCAGCCATGGTTATCCACATACCACGTAGCGACACGCGACATTATGGTTTGGGGCTTTCAAAAACACAGCACGAGAAAAGATGGAATCAAGGAGGCCCTGGATTTTGAACTTTGCACCTTTGCATTTTTATGTGACTGACTACATCCCTCTCAAGTTGTCATATACGTGTTATGATTTGCAGGTAAACAATTTTCCACTCCATGCACGCAGTGAGATAACAAATATGGCCAATTGTTTAGCTCATGCATATGAACTTGTTAAATAATCGAGCACAAAAAACCGTCAACGTAAAAAAGCGAACTGAGTGACTTTAGAGCCTACAGAATGTAAATGATTGCACTAAAATAAATTGATCACACCCAGTGAGTTACTTTTGCCCAACAAATTCAAACTGAAAATAATTAACTGAAGAGTGAGTTTGATGTTTACAGTCTGTTTTGCAAAATATTAAAAACGTGCAATGGAATACAAAAATTTAATTGACGTAGCGACATTAGCAACATTAGGAAGTCCTCGAGAATGTTTTCTCCTATCGGCACCGATGCCTCGAGTCTGGCGCCTGTTGGCGCCCACAGAGCGAAAAGAATTGTCGTGGGAAAAGGACAAATTCTCAGAGTAAGAGCTAAAATTTGCCTATCAGAATTTTCCCTCGGCTGGAAGCTATAAACGATGTTACAGTATGATAACATAAAGAATTATGAAAACGTTGCTGCTTCGCTTTTAAATCTTCAAGGCGGCAAAACAATCCATGCCCCTTCCTTCCCCTCTCCGTCCTGGTCTCGGCGGTTTTCAATGTGGGAGGTCCAGTGGGTTCCACTCCGCCAGCCGGATAACTATTAATTCTTAGCTGAAACGAAATCGCTGTCGCACTGTTCAAGAAAACTAGGGCGTGGGGTTCCCGTTTCTCTGGCACACTTTTACAAGTGGGGCCCTCTGTGAATCCTATTTCAAAACGATTGCGCCATAACAGAAGACCCCATAAACTTTGAGTAGTTACATGTAATACGTAATACTGCGCTACATAAAAGTTTCAGATTTATCAAAATGATCATCATTCAAAATCTTTTTCATGTTGACATTACCCATTCGGTCTATTACTAAACTCAAGTAGGCTCACATGTCCACTTCTCTGAGTCATATGATTCGGCACCCAAGATTTTGACAGTTGTTTAAAAATTAGACCAGACGTGTGTTGTTATTCGCTATGAACGCTAACTAATAATCGCATTAGCCAAAGGCTCTCAGAATTCAAACTATATTCTAAAAAAAGCTGAAATATCAACGAATAGATGATACAAACCATTTGCGCAAGTACCTCTTTAAAGGAACCAAAAGTAAATTAGCAATGGTCTTCGCCCGGCCCAAAAATGGGAAAGAGGTCTCTGAATATTAAAGCTTGTCAACTGAGAAACCCAAATCAGATGCACAATTCATAAGGGGTAAGATCTTCAACTAATTGGTGACACAAGTAAGTTTCAGTCGAGATTTCGATGCCGTTAACTCCAGCTAGAGTAAACAGGATTATCCGATTCGGGTTCCACTGTCAGTCCTGTTCGCCCGATTACAAACCCCCGAAACCCACAGTGTACGTATGATCTGGCAGTTACTGCTACTAACTTCTCAATATGTTAAAACAGGGAGCAATGTTGGTGCAGAAGCTGTAGAACACTCAGTCGCCCCTCACCAATGTGGCCTGGGTTCGATTCTCAGACTCGGCGGTTGGATCTCCCAAGATCCGGCGCTTCTTCTTTGTCACTTTTAAGGGGGTGAGGCCCTTGCGGAAAAAAATGGCGTACGTGGGTTGAGTTTGTTGGTTCTTTACTCTGCTCCGTGTGCTTTTTCCACTCCCCTCCCCTCAAAAACTACTTTTGATTTAATTCGGTTTGAGTTAATCTGAGTTCATGTCCATGTATCCATCCATGTACAGGGGCTGTGCTATAGGGCTGTGCCCTAGCGCTAAAGAACTTGACACCTAAATAAATTTCATCGTCATCATTATTATTATTATTATTATTATTATTATTATTATTATTATTATTATTATTATTATTATTATTATTATTATTATTAACGCTTTACAGCCAATCGCTATATATTCCATGATGCGCAGCTAAATGACAAGAATCAAACACTGACAAATTGCCTCTGGTGTGGTTTCTATTAATCAAAACTTTTAGTAGACATGATCTTTCCACATTTCTGAAAACATCCGGATTGTCCGGTTGACAAAATCTTCTTGTTTTAAAAGGCCACTTCGAAGATTCGAAGATTTTGTGGTGGTAATTAGTTTTACTTTACATATGAATGAAAACTAATTTTTATAAGAAAAAACTTCGCACTTAGACTCGCTTTGAAGAGGACACAGACACGAACTCGGAAATGGCCCATTGTCAAGTATATAATAGTTTCAATTACCAAGAGGGTGATCAATAAATAAATAGTATTGATAAAGGTGATGTTACGGGTAAATACCAGTTCCTAATGGACTTTCAAACACTTTCCCATCCTGGAGGTAAATACAGAGCGATTGAACCACGAAAGATAAATTTTGACTTTGGACCATCAACATGACCTCAGGAAATTTGCGTGGATAGTTCAAGGTGAGAAACGCCGGATTTCCTGAAGACAGCCTTTCAGTTGCCCTTGGAACAACCTTGCGGTTTTTTTTTTTATTTTTCATGATAAAGCAAAACTTCAGGGTTTTAACTGGTAATTTGACTGACGTATGAAATCAGCTTAGGTGCAAGACTTCAGCTCGAAGTAAGCAGTCTTGGAATTAATGAAAGTGCCCTCTTTGAAGATAATCCGACTCTTTTTGTGAACCAAACAGAGAACACCGTTGGAAAACGTTCCTCACTTTCTTTTGACAAAAAGATCCCGAGTAATCGCATTTGAAAAAAAGGCTTCCTTTGAAAAATCAGAGCAATTAATTCAAGCTGTTTTTAGAGAAAGGGAAGTCCATCACAAGCACCTAGCAAAAACGTGGAGATATCCAGACACCTAGTTCCGAAAATACTATACTTACTTAAACTTCTTGGGGTTAAAGTGTCGTTGAAGAGATAATTAGTTTGGTTTCTTTTATATTTGGCACATCACGTACGAAAACTATGATTGACGATGATGATAAGAGTTCATAACCATGATATGGTATTATGAAGTGACAACCTTGCACTGCCTGTCCTTTCAGCAAAAAGCGATGTTTGAAACGGTTCAAAGATGCTGCAGCGACACCAACTGCGGTGGCCAGAAGACCGTAAAAAAACAAACCACTCAGTCGTCAAGTCGGGTCACGTCGACTCTCAACGGGATCAAATCATTTATCCCTTTGAATTGAGAGTGATTCAAAAAGTGTTTTCAACGCCTTAGGTTGGGTACTACTTCCAGTGTCCAACCTAAATCCAAAGTCTTCTCCAAGTTCTAATCTCCTTTCCTTCCCAGAAGAAAGTTATAAAGCAGCAAGAAATTCTCACGAAAACAGGAGTAAATCCGAGAATTTTCAAAACAGGCAATGACTCACATATTTAACGACTCTAAGACAAGAAGAACAAAGTTCATTTATCTTGCAAATAAAACTTACTCTCAGCGATCTCTTAATCATGCAAACATTCTA
>NC_090886.1:28884390-28886890 GCF_036669925.1 Montipora capricornis
CCAAAAGAAGAAATATGATAATTGGATGAATGGCCTGACACTACGAAATAACAGTAGAAGCGGAGAAATGAAGTTAAAAAATTCAACGTTCGAATTGAAGACGACAATTTGGAGAGGGTAGCGAGAATTCGCTGGGCCTGACCTTGATTTTCGGGTGATTTACATTTCTTCTAAACTGATTGCGTCTCTTTTTTTCAACAATTCCTTGTCCTCTTGCCTTGCTTTCGATAAGACAATTCTTTTATCGTTAGAAGAAAAAATATGCCTAAATGGTCATCCTTCTTCTACACAAAGTAAAAACGGATATATTAGCTTGTTTAAGCCACTGCTTTGGGCGCATTAAAGCATGGCCTTGTTGCCATTAAAAGTAAAAAGATTATCTCCTTATTTGAAAGGAAATGAGATAGAATTTTCAAGCGCCTTTGCTGTGAAAATAAAACGGATAAACTGAAAGATTTGAGAGATTCCAATAGTAAATCTCCTTGATTCCCATCAATTAAACACTAGCCTAGGTTGAAATACTTCGAATTGTCCAGATAAATATATCGGATATATCTATGGTAGGCATATTTTGCCCTTCTGACCTCCACGTTTCACCCTACGTTCTGGCTACGTGGTACGCACAAGTTATGAAAATTCACAATACTCATAGCATTCATTTGTCCCAAGCGAATGTGTCCATTCCCTTGATGACAACACTGCTCTGCAATCTTGCTTGCAGCCCCCTGACTAACAGTGCCATAGAAGCGGAAACAATGCCATAGAACAGGGGCACCCAACGAGTAATTTCGGTAAATATCTGTTCGGAAGGAAGGTCCGCTAGAATTTTCGAATATTTGGCGACTTTCGATTTCCGCGATTTTTGATCCTCGATTTCTAAACCATTTTTCTGGAACAGATTTCCTAGATATTTCGCATTTTCTGAGAGATTTGCAAGACATTTCGCAACCGCACTGGAGAGGGCTAGAATTTTCGCAAAACATTGAAGAGGGCTAGAATTTTCGCAAAAAAGGGGCCTGAACATTGAAGAGGGCTGGAATTTTCAAAATACGCCTGAAACCCAAAACTGTCGATGGTGACTGATGTATTCTTTACTTTTAATTGACACCTTTTTCTGCATACTAAATTTTTACTAGGCTGCAAAAATTAGTTTTTCAAGGCGCGAAGCGCGCGCGATTGGCTTCTATGGCTTCACATTTTACAGAAGAAAAGCTACCGGTAAGTGAAGGAAGCGAGAAAGAGAAAGCGAAAAGCTTGCGCGAAAGAGAGTACAACTTAACTCCTTCCAGTGTCCAAAATTGGAAAATACCGTGGCTAGTAACTAACGTCTCAAGTAGATTTGCTTTTCTACTATTTTTATAGATAGAAGTGGAATTACTCGTGGAATTACTTTTGCAATCATTTCCCTTGTGTTGTGAGTCTCCTGCATGGGAATAGATAACTCGTGCGTTATGACAACTCGGTTGTTTTCTTTGAAAACCCGCAATATCATCCACCAAATTTGGGCCTCAGTCATTAAATTATTTGTTTGATACTCTCTGCGATTAATGAACATCATCCAGTTGAGAAAGAAACCGTAAGATTTACAACGGCTAGCGTCAAAGCTTGCTTGCTCGCAAAACCGTGAAGCTGTCTTAAGAACTTGGATTTTTCCATATATTTTCGATTTTCCTTTATATTGCATACGCTCTCGCCTTTTCTTTATTACCTTTTTGCAAATTGTTTTGTTTCTTAATTTATTTCAGTATTCCTATTTCTCACCAGTATGATTTAAACGTAATCTTTGCTTAGCATTCTGTAACGCAATCATGTAACGTTACTTAATACCGTCGTTTTATGTTCAAATTTAAACTGTGCAAGTTACTGAGACTGAAGATAACAAAAATCTCAAAACATGTTTTGCAAAATAAAAAAGGTTCTTTTTTTTTTTTCTGACAAAAAAATTGGAATTGCAAAGCATTTGTGAGATTAATTACAAAACGAAACAGTTCTATTCCTGGAAATCAAGTGTAGCTTTTCCCCGACTTTATAACACATCAAGGTGGCTCGAGCCGGTTTCAACACTATATCAGCGAACAGCTATATTATGGTGCCACGCGAGACAACAATTATTGCTTGGAGCAATCTTTAAATTTATGCTTCAACATTTCTGACAACAATCCATGCTTAGTTGTATCGAAAACGCAAATACACAATAAAACAAAAATAAAATGCATCCAGTACACTCGTATGGTTCTTATGACCGATACTAAAGCACTCTTTTTTGTCTCCGACGCCGGATATGAAGAGAGAGAAAAAAAGCAAGGAATTTGCACGCACGACCCAAGAATACAGAATTGATCACTCACAGCAATCGATCTTTGTGAAATTAAGTCAACGTATCCTCAGCCGGATAACGGTATAATAGGAAAGCCCTCCCTAAACCCTACATTTTATCTTTGAACTCATTTATCTCAAAAACAAACATGGTGACCCCCACTTGTTAGGTTGGGAAGTGATA
>NC_090886.1:28891890-28899185 GCF_036669925.1 Montipora capricornis
CAAGGGTTGGACGGGTCTTAACACTCGGTATCTCAAGCAATAAAGACTCGTTTGATCTAAGATAGTACCTGGGTTGCTTTTTGACACTAATTGAATCAATCAAGTAATTAGGAGCTAGACCATATAAGGGGCCGACCATTTAACTTTTGGGGGCGGGGGGTGGGTGATTTTGAAAAAAAAATTCCTGCAAGCGCTTGTCGGAAGAAGAAAATTACATGCAGAACAAATTTAACAGAAAGCTTGTGGGAAAAAAAGGGGAAAAAAATTCCTGCACACCAGATTGCTAGAAAAAAAAATCTTGCTGACCAGAAATCACTCACCCCCACCCCCCCCCCCCCCAAAAAAAAAAAAAGTTAAATGGTCGGCCCCCTAAGCACTTAAATGTCAAAAGTAGAATCTTAAACTTTATAAGGTTATTAATCGGGAGCCAATGAAGATGGAAAAGCAATGGTGTAACTTGACAGAATGTTGGTGTTCCCATGACCAACCGAGCTGCGGCGTTCTGTATCTGTTGGAGTTTCACAACATGTGAATTCGGGAGGCCATATAGTAGACTGTTACAATAATCTATTCTACTGGTTATAAAAGCATGAACTAGTGATTCGGTGGTTGGACGACTTAAATATTTTCTAATTCTGCGTATGTTATGAAGATAATGGAAAGCCGCTGAGAAATTCAAGTGCTATTGAGATGAGTTAGCATACACATTTTCGAATCAAACCAGGTTCCTAAGTTTCGAACTTCGCATGATGGAACAATTTGGGAGACGCCAACTGATAACATATTGATGTTACTACTAACTTTCTGAAGTTGTTCTCGCGTTCCAATCAGAAGATACTCTGTCTTATCCGAATTCAGTTTTAACGTATCCATATGCATCCACTGCCTGATATCAACAATACATGATTCCATGGCAGTTAAGGCAGCGGCTTTATCTAAGTCATTTCCTGGTCTAAACGAAATGTACAGTTTCTATTGGCTCTATTGAGATCCCTTGGGATGCAACGGTTATGCTGTGACGTAGCGTCACGCCACGTGCAACGACTTCGGCTGTACATTTGAGCAGACGTTTTGGGATGTTGTTTGTTAGCTTTTGTTGCAATTCTTTAGTGAGTGTCATTGAATATGTCTGTTTCAAGATATGCTTGTTTAAAAAATTCCCAATCCCGGGAGAGCGACATGGAAAGAATTTTGCCAGACCTGACCCGCTTGAACTCGGACTGAGATGTTATGGCATCATGAAGGTGGATGTTGTTATTAAAATGGTTTTTACATTGAATTTATACCATTTTGCGCGATTTTTAGGCTCATTCATGGAGTGGACGAGACATTAATTTCATGGGAGATGTAGATGGAAGTTTGCAGGGCGGGAACTTGACGGTAGTGACTTCACATTTCATCTTTAGAAAGAGTCGAAGTTAATTTTGATGAATCCCAGGCGAAGATAAGAAATTTTGTGTAGTCTAATATATAGTTAACGTCAAATCACAGCTTCGGAACTTCTCAGTTAAATTTGCAACATGGATAGAGAAGCCGAAACGATCACCCCTGACAGTGAACAACCGAGTTCATAGCCTGTTCCAGGCTCTCAGATAGTCGAGAAAACGAAAAGAACTGCGTGTGAAAAGCGAGTGGGGGCTTGGGTCGAGGCGAGGCGGGAGAGCCTGTAAGCATCTCTTTAAATTCTTCATTCCGGTATACCAGCTCCTGGTATACCCTCTGATTGGTCAATTTTGACAGTTTACATCAACACTTTCGTCATCATTTTGATTCACGCGCGGAGCACGAAAGAAAGAGGTCAACTCTGTCGCCGAGTGTCTTAAAGTATTCCCAAACGTACAAGCCCTCAGATTCGAGCAAAAGTTGTGTCTGTTCAACTTTAATAAGTCGAAAAAACGATCCATTTGCAATGCTTCCAACAGGTTTTGGTAAAAGCATAAATTTTCAGTTACTGCCGCGCGTTGCGAAAGCGCTTCAATGTTGTGATACGACATCTCTCCACGCCGCTTACAATATAGGGTACGATATATAGTTCGCATTTGACACAACTATTATGTCTCCTGCACGCCACAATTGTTAGCATTCAACGGCGGTCTCTGAAAACTCTGACGACCGAGAAAAATACTATATTTTGTTATTCTTTCTTATGCAAATACTTGGCTGCGTATTCGAATTCACCAGCTAGGGTCAATTAAATTTCTGCCTTCATCGCCTTCGAAAAAATGAGAGCAAAAACAAAAAACCAAAAAAAATTGCCGAAAACAGGCTTGTATTTCCGTTGTATGTCTTAAAGCTTTAAAAGATCAAGCGATTTTCAGGAAGCGAAGGTGATGGCTACGTGTCTGTATACTGTAAATGCAATTGAAGCCATCCACATGAAATATCAATCTTTCACATTCAATATCGGATGTCCTGATGCATCAGAGCTTAAGTTTATTGATGACACCATCTTATCATCTAGGCCAGAAACTTCGATGGTCAGGTTTCTGTTTTCCTCGGAAAAGTCAACAGAGAGTCGGGAACTCGCAGCTTTCGAACTGGTCGTGTCTTTTGGTCGAATTTGCTAAATCTCCCGTCGGTGATTTCCTTGACACTCGTTTCCCGGGCGCTTTGACAATGCCTTCGTTCGCTTGTAAAGTTATTTTCCTAAAAGTGCCTTAAATTCTGGCTAACGTACTCGCACAAGCGAGAATTAACGCATCACCTTTGAACAACAATAAAAGAATCGCGCTTGAACTCGCGTGGGACCACACAATGCCGCCCTTTTTCAACACTTTGACATTGAAATTTTGACATGCGAAAGGTTATTTGCAAAGTGGGCGGAATGAAGAATTTATAGAGATGCTTACAGGCTCTCCCGCCTCGCCTCGACCCAAGCCCCCACTCGCTTTTCACACGTAGTTCTTTTCGTTTTCTCGACTATCTGAGAGCCTGGAACAGGCTACCGAGTTCAAGTACAGCCAATATTTTCAGTGTCCAGTCGGAGCTGATCGATACAATCCACAAGGTTTACAGTTCATAGACCTTTTTGCAGATACGACGGCCATTTTGATTCCTATTGTTTCAAATAGCTATTATTGGATGCCCAGGGGGCAAATACATTTCAATTTGCCCCCTGAGCATCCCATAATGTCTTTTGAAACAATAGAAATCAAAATGGCCGCCGTATCTGCAAAAAGGTCTATTAGACATAGTACGCTTCCCTTTTATGGAGAATCACTAAATTGTCATCAAATTCTAAAATTAACATCGCTAGGTCTTCTGAATTTTTATCTACAGGAGGTTGAAGATGACCTAGAAATAAATCTTTTTTCAAGTTTCGCGTTCCGCGACGTCTTTCGTCAAGAGCACCCGGCGAGTAATTAAGCCAAAAACCTTTCTCTTTCTCTTTGAAAGACGTTTCTAGGCTCCTCGCAATGTATAACGACTGTCTAAAGAGGGCAGCACTAAAAGCCGGAATCCAGAATCCGGAAACCAGAATTATCCACAATTCGCGAGAATTGAAATTTACCATCTTTCCGTCGATCCTTTGATTATGTTCTAGCTATTACCACAGGCTCCAAATAGATTATAAACGGGCTATGTCACGTCGTTTTAGGGTGTTCAGGGGATATCTTTTGTTAATCACGAGTTTTATACTCGAAAATGGTAATGCGGAATTCATTTTCTGATAAAATTATCGTTACATCACACACATGATGATTCTGAGCAAAAGCGACCTGCCATAAACTTGGACTGAAAAGTCGGGCCGATTTTTTTCAAGATTACCTAAATGCAATCCGTTTCAATCTTGTCCATTTGTGTCCATCCATGCTTCTCTTTCCTTTTGCTGTATTTCTTTTAAGTTCTGCAACAGTTTTAACTGGTTATTGAATATGTTTCCTTAATTGGGCATTTTGGGTGTCATGAAATTACATCATTCTGAAGCCCACGGTATGTTCAAACTCAGGTTTGCGGATTCCGGATTCCGGATTCTGGATTCCGGCTTTTAGTGCTGCCCGTCTAAAGAGATGTTTTTATCACCTAAAAGAATTTGATCTGCTCAGTTATCTTAGCTGAGAAAAATTTAGGGAATGATACCTTCATTTCAGAAATTGTTAGCTGAACGTTACCTTCTAAGAACTTCCAATCGAACCTTTTGCTCATCCGAAACTAATAGGTGAGCTCTTTAAGTGCCAAAATTGCAAAATACCCCTTCCGAAAACGTAAGGGACTACTTTTCCCTGGTGGCGGAATCTTTAAGGCGATGTTTTAGTATATAAATATGTAGATGTCTGACAACGTAGAACCGAAATTGTTAGAACGATTTGACTCTCCCGAATACATATTTCACCAAAGATTATCGTTGGGTGCCCCCGTTTCGTTTCGAAATACAGCGTTTTGAATTTCCGAATTGTCACCTTGCTTGACACCTTGATACAAAGATACTTGGTTGGAAGAAAATGCCTCAGAACTTTGAGGCTTTCAGGTACATTAGGAGATATATTCATACAACTGTATTTTATCTCATGAGCAAAAAGTAAGCTCTTTCATCGCAAAATGAACTTCAGATGTTTTCGTCGATTTCCGGCCACCACCAACTCAGAAACGATGTACCGCACAGACCTGAGGATAGGTGATTTATAAATTTGTTTCCTACAATATTCCGAGTTCTTGACCTTTTCCAATGAACGATTTTGAATTGTTGTTGTTGTTGCGCGACAGTGACATTGAAATGAGGTATTGTTAAACATTTCAGTGTGCGTGGAAATTCTTAATTGCATTCATTTAATTTTCTATCGGATAGGCCCAGTTAGAGCGCTTATGTTGTTATCATAAGTGGAACCTTAAGTTATTGTTTTATATCAGCTTGCATCAGTTAAGAATTAGAAAGGAATGCAAGGTCAATTATTGGAAACATTTGGACAATGACTAGTATTGATCAAGAAGTTACAGTCGACCTTAGAATATATTTAAGAAGCAAAAACAAGTTTAATTTTGTTGTTTCGAAAAAAAACAGTTCTGTTCTGAGTGGTTTTCCAAAGTGGATAAGAACAATTGAAAATTAGTTGTTCCTGGTTGAAGAAATTCGTTTGAAAGCACAAAGAATGCAAATGTGATTAGTAGACATTGATACATTAATACACTGTCTTGCAAATACTGTAAATACTTAAATGCAAGGTAATCAGTTTGGGTCAGTTTGAAACTTTATTTTTATTATTTTCTAACTTAAGGCTGGTTCACATTTGACATAGCGTCATGAAAATTGTTGAACTGGGAAAACACCGTCCAGCACGAAAATTGAATATTTTCAATGTTCTTCAGCGTTTGCTCTCTGAGTTCAAACTTACAATTCTTATTCTTGTAATGCTCACAGGAGTATGGTTGCTTGTGTCACGTGTAGCCCTGAGTTTAATTCTATTATTACTACTTTTCATTCTGCTAACTTTGAATAAAAAGTGTTATAATAATTTACTATTTACTTACATGAACAGTTGTGGCCATACTACAAAGAAAACACCTATTAACCAATGCTACAAATTCTCAGTCCAAAATTATGAAGCCCCAGACCAATGTTATGCACACAACATCACAAAAACCAAAAAAAAAAAAAACATGCAAGACCCTTCACAAATTCATACATTCGATTATATTTAAATTTTGCTTGTTTTGTGCAATTCTTAATTTGGGTGCAATGCAGTTGAAGCGTTTTTGAAATGTTATGGAGTTTAATGGCTATCGCTAAATGCAGTAAAATAGTGTTGTTTTTAGTGTTTTTTTTCATTCAGTATTCGGCAAAGAAATATCCAACGCTTCATATTGCCTGACATTCCTCGATAATCTTACAGTAAAAGTAAACTCTGACTGCTGCTTTACTGAGTGTTTTCCGTTTGGACAATTTACTTGCATCAATTAATAGATAACCTTTATTTCTCTTTAATGCAACAAGTAGCAGCTAGTTAAAGTTACAGGGTTATCTGTCTCGTAAACTTTCGACACTTTCAAAATTTACATGTGATTTTCTTCGCTCTGACTAAGCATGGTGGTTTGCTATAACTGGACAATTTGTTTAACTGTTAGTGCATCCCACGAAAACGCTATTAGGGGTCTTCTTTCAAATCAAACGCTGAAGTGGTGAATTTCAAAAATCCGGATTTAGATTTCATCCGAAGTATCCTCCTCGAGTGTGGATACTTTGGATTCATGATCCCTTTTTGGATTTCGCCAAAAAAACGCAAAATCCGGTTTTGGATTCAAGAATCCTTTTTCGGATATTCCCAAAAAAACGCATCCTTTAATTTCGAGACTGAAGAAAAGCATTGAGGTATACCTCGAAATTTAACTCGGTGGCCAACATACATTTTCTTTAGTACAACAGTTTCGGTTTCCCTTCCGAAAGTATCGACAGTGTTGCAATCCTTTTCCATTGGAAAGCTGCTGTTACCTGTGGGGACTCCGTTAGAGCCTCTTATATTAATAACTTAAAAGTAAGGCGATTACAACGTCTCTGTATACGTACCAAATGCACTTTGATTTTCAAATGCAATTAAAGAGATCGAGTCTTTCTTGACAGAAAGCCCAGATGCACTCAAGAGCTCTGAAAACCTTACAAAAGAGCAATCTTCTCCTGGAAATTTCACCAGATCGTTCGTGGCCATGACGAATACTTGCAGCGATTGATAAAATTACGTTTAAGAAAGTAACTCCGTTGACAAGAAAGAAAATTACTTACCAAATCGACATCAACTCACACTCGAGATTCACTAGCTGGACCATGCGGGATGCGCACGCATATACCAGGCAACAACCTCCGCTGATCTTCCATACAGTAAAACATGTGCGGCCTTCGCAGGCGATCAAAAACTTTTCTTTGCCAGTTTTGTTTTCGTTTTTTTCGCGATCTCTCAAAAACAACAAAAAACAAACCCCAAAAATATAAAAAACAAAAAAAAAAGCGCGCCTTGAGCGCTCAGAGCCCGTTAAGGTCGCAGCAATTCGTATTCCTATGGTATGGTAGGCCACAATTTGCCAATCAGGGAAGTTTTTGAGTTGATTTTGACTACCGTTCAGGCTCCAGTAGTTCAAAGGGTGGATAGCGCTATACACTGGTTTTGCTAGTGTTTCATCCGCTGGATAGTGGTTTATCCGGTAGCCTACATGCGTAGCGGCCGTTTCCTTCCCTTTCCCAAACGCCCGCGAAGGGGACGAAAACTGCGAGAGATTGCGAAAAATAAGGAGTAGGGGGAGGGGGTGAGGAAACGCTGCAATCAGACCCAGATATTTTACCGAACGCCTCCAAACAGACCGCATTCCGT
>NC_090886.1:28908458-28913458 GCF_036669925.1 Montipora capricornis
AGTGCCATAGAAGCGGAAACAATGCCATAGAACAGGGGCACCCAACGAGTAATTTCGGTAAATATCTGTTCGGAAGGAAGGTCCGCTAGAATTTTCGAATATTTGGCGACTTTCGATTTCCGCGATTTTGATCCTCGATTTCTAAACCATTTTTCTGGAACAGATTTCCTAGATATTTCGCATTTTCTGAGAGATTTGCAAGACATTTCGCAACCGCACTGGAGAGGGCTAGAATTTTCGCAAAACATTGAAGAGGGCTAGAATTTTCGCAAAAAAGGGGCCTGAACATTGAAGAGGGCTGGAATTTTCAAAATACGCCTGAAACCCAAAACTGTCGATGGTGACTGATGTATTCTTTACTTTTAATTGACACCTTTTTCTGCATACTAAATTTTTACTAGGCTGCAAAAATTAGTTTTTCAAGGCGCGAAGCGCGCGCGATTGGCTTCTATGGCTTCACATTTTACAGAAGAAAAGCTACCGGTAAGTGAAGGAAGCGAGAAAGAGAAAGCGAAAAGCTTGCGCGAAAGAGAGTACAACTTAACTCCTTCCAGTGTCCAAAATTGGAAAATACCGTGGCTAGTAACTAACGTCTCAAGTAGATTTGCTTTTCTACTATTTTTATAGATAGAAGTGGAATTACTCGTGGAATTACTTTTGCAATCATTTCCCTTGTGTTGTGAGTCTCCTGCATGGGAATAGATAACTCGTGCGTTATGACAACTCGGTTGTTTTCTTTGAAAACCCGCAATATCATCCACCAAATTTGGGCCTCAGTCATTAAATTATTTGTTTGATACTCTCTGCGATTAATGAACATCATCCAGTTGAGAAAGAAACCGTAAGATTTACAACGGCTAGCGTCAAAGCTTGCTTGCTCGCAAAACCGTGAAGCTGTCTTAAGAACTTGGATTTTCCATATATTTTCGATTTTCCTTTATATTGCATACGCTCTCGCCTTTTCTTTATTACCTTTTTGCAAATTGTTTGTTTCTTAATTTATTTCAGTATTCCTATTTCTCACCAGTATGATTTAAACGTAATCTTTGCTTAGCATTCTGTAACGCAATCATGTAACGTTACTTAATACCGTCGTTTTATGTTCAAATTTAAACTGTGCAAGTTACTGAGACTGAAGATAACAAAAATCTCAAAACATGTTTTGCAAAATAAAAAAGGTTCTTTTTTTTTTTTCTGACAAAAAAATTGGAATTGCAAAGCATTTGTGAGATTAATTACAAAACGAAACAGTTCTATTCCTGGAAATCAAGTGTAGCTTTTCCCCGACTTTATAACACATCAAGGTGGCTCGAGCCGGTTTCAACACTATATCAGCGAACAGCTATATTATGGTGCCACGCGAGACAACAATTATTGCTTGGAGCAATCTTTAAATTTATGCTTCAACATTTCTGACAACAATCCATGCTTAGTTGTATCGAAAACGCAAATATACAACAAAACAAAAATAAAATGCATCCAGTACACTTGTATGGTTCTTATGACCGATACTAAAGCACTCTTTTTTGTCTCCGATGCCGGATATGAAGAGAGAGAAAAAAAGCAAGGAATTTGCACGCACGACCCAAGAATACAGAATTGATCACTCACAGCAATCGATCTTTGTGAAATTAAGTCAACGTATCCTCAGCCGGATAACGGTATAAAAGGAAAGCCCTCCCTAAACCCTACATTTTATCTTTGAACTCATTTATCTCAAAAGCAAACATGGTGACCCCCACTTGTTAGGTTGGGAAGTGATAAGTAGATTAAGTTGAAACCCACGTTTGCAGAAGCAAGAAAAAAATGCTCAGGAGCGGATTCACTGGCACCAAAATTATATCCAATTTTGAAAGTAGGTGAGGTTTTTTTTTGTTTCTGGAAAGAGTATTCTGCCGAATCACTTTTTAGCAAATAATTGGGATTTTGAGATAGTAAGTGAGAGGAAAAGACCCCATTAAAGATTTTTGCCTCTATTTTTTAACTGAAAAAGGAAAAGTCTCGCTGTAACTCCAAATGGCTGAATGCTATCAAATTCTATCAGACTGAGACAAGACATCAAACGCATAAGGAGACTATGAAAAAAATTCGGCAGAGAAGGATCTATTATCCTCTACAGCTATCTGAAGAGATTGCAAGCCCACTTGTCAAGACGTCTTAGCCCGATATGGCATTCTTATCTCTGAGATGTCTTTTCTACCCTTTATCAACTCTGAAAAGTATCGGTCGTCAAATTGCATGAACTGTCTAAATTTGGACTGTGCCAGGTCAGGTTTACTAGGACAAATTATAGCTTGGTTACAGCCAGCTGGGAGGTTGCGAAAGAGATAAAAGACAAAAGGGACGCCTTCGGAAAGCCAGTGGATAAGATCCCACGGCTTTTGAGGCCACACAATAGTCGAGAGCTGGCATTAAGACAGAAAATCAGAAGAGCCCTAAACGAGGGCCAGTACTCGCCGGCTAGAGATACATGGAAATCAAAACTCCGAGTTGTATTGCAATCAACGTTTGATCAACTTAAAAAAATTCTGACTTAATTGGATTCTTATTTTTAATTACATCAAGGAGGATAAAGTTGGTTTTACGAAGCCGTCGGGAATTTTTTGTCGTCTGCATTAATATCAGACAGCTGACCACAGCGCATCATAAAGTCTTGCATAACTCCATCAAGCGCAGAAAAAAATGAGTGTTTCTGCCTTACAAGCGCTTTTAATTTCCACCATTGCGATACTGTGTTAGTGACAACTGAGGCCCTGTGAAGTGGATGCATGAGAAAGAGCGACAACAATAATAAATGTTTATTTTACAGATAATTATACCTCAGAGCATGCTCAAGTATCACGAGCCATTGCGAAATCAACAGAAACATTCTTGTTTTATCCTTAAGACAGATTAATAATGTCTGAAGAAAAAGGCCCAGAAAAAGGTATGAGGCGCAAAGAATAGAGCGCCTAGACCTCTTAGAGCTCCTTTAATTCGCTTTTTTTCAGTCCGTTGTATCCGCAAACATCCTTACAAAACCCAAGTTCAGGAGAGTAGCTCCGAGAGCGGTTTACATTGCTTGCATACAGAATCACTCAGTTGTTACAAATCGTAAAGGACCAGAGTCTCGCGAAGAGTTTTCCTAAGCGCTTTTCTTGATGTACATGCACTGATATGAAGCAGAAAGCCGTACAGCCAAAAATTAATTCCCGTCTGCAAATGCTAGCTATGCTAAACATTTGTCGGCGTGTCTTATCGTCTCTAATCAACGCGTGTGCACAAATATCAAATGATGCAAGCGGATTAATCTATGATCCGTTTAACTTAACTCCAAATCGCGACCACGTAGACATTAAATGACATTAGTGCTCACTGAAAGGCGTTTGGATGACAGTTAAGAAACCGATGGCTGAAATACTTTGCGATAATTTTTTAAATAACCTTCATTGGATAACACTTAACTTACGTTTTTATCAATAGGAACTAAACCAGCAAACACATCATGCTACACATCTGTTTTAGTGTAAGCAGTTACCCCGATCTTGTAATTTAAGGTTGACCATGTTTTAAGTTTCTTAAGATACTGGGTTGTGGTGTCGGTGGGGAAGTGAAACAGAAATGGGTTTATCAACTGGGTTGATATGGCACATTTGCCACCGTAAAGAAATTTGAAAGCTGATATTTCGAGCGTTGGCCCTTCTGAGCGAACACTGAGAGTATGGCGTATACCCCCAGTCATACAAACGTCTGTAAATTTGTCAAATTTCAACTTACACTTTCCCATCTGATATACCTCTAAATAAGCTGAAACTTTGCTAGGGTACTAAAGAGAAAGCCCTCTTTCTAATTTCTGGTATCCGTCTTTCATTCAATTCAATTTTTACTCAGTCAAATCCGTTGCCGCCATTTTGGCGAAGGGTCTATTCTTCGATATCACTTATACTGTGGGCTGCGTTCAATTTGTAGGGTAAAAGTTAAGATAATTTCTTATTTCATGCATAAAAATGAAATTAATCACATATAAACTTTAAAGGTCACTCATTACGGGTCATTGTTTTACCTACACCAAACTCAACCCGAAACCTTCAAGGCCTAAATATCGTTTTAGGCCTCATGAGGTCTAAGTTCAAAATTAGTAAAGGTTTTGTGACGAGTGACCTGTGGAAAGTGACCCCTGTACTTATATATTATAGTTATGATCTGACCTCTGGTGATATCAACAGCTTCAAATGCCTTTGTCTAGTCATACATTTGCCAAAGATCTACTGCAACGTCTATGGCACCCAGTGTCTAAGAGCAACACAAGGTGAAGTCAACACAAGGGAAGAACACGATGATGCATCGGTCTTGCTGTCTCCATTACTTGCATTCCTCTGCTGAGGGAAACAATAATTATTTATTATATGGCTAGTGTTTCTGGCCGATATAACGCGCTCTGTGACTGGCTAAGACCAGCTAAGCGCTAGGGCATTATAGATTATGCAAATTAGTTTTTTCGTCTTTAGAACCGTTTTATTAGCCTATAATAAACAACTTAATAACCTTGACCGTTCAGCTCTTACAGCAAAATCTCAAACCTCGGCCTAGCTGTATTGTCTGCATTGGCCTCGCTATCCCTCGGTCAATACGGCAAGGCCGCAGTTTGAGATTTTGCTGTAACGACTTCACTCTTGGTTATTAAGTAGTTACAGTGTAATATTACTAGTATATCGCCATTTGTAACTGTACACTAAACACACGGTAAAAAATATCAAAGTGTAAAGGATAAAAATCTGGTTTAATTTTACAAAAACAAGGGAATAAATGAGATAGCTTCAACGGATAGAATCTTTACGCTTGGTAGAGCTTCTACTCGAGTTTATAGGGCCAAGTAGTGGACTTGGATGAGTTAATGTTTGAACAGCCAAACGCAACTTTGCCACTTAGTTTATTATGGAATTCTTCACCCATTTTGCAACGTAACTAATTAATAAACTAAACGATAGTGTTTTTTAAAATGCTAAAAGTATTTTAAAGAT
>NC_090886.1:28915958-28943458 GCF_036669925.1 Montipora capricornis
TTCGAACTTCGCATGATGGAACAATTTGGGAGACGCCAACTGATAACATATTGATGTTACTACTAACTTTCTGAAGTTGTTCTCGCGTTCCAATCAGAAGATACTCTGTCTTATCCGAATTCAGTTTTAACGTATCCATATGCATCCACTGCCTGATATCAACAATACATGATTCCATGGCAGTTAAGGCAGCGGCTTTATCTAAGTCATTTCCTGGTCTAAACGAAATGTACAGTTTCTATTGGCTCTATTGAGATCCCTTGGGATGCAACGGTTATGCTGTGACGTAGCGTCACGCCACGTGCAACGACTTCGGCTGTACATTTGAGCAGACGTTTTGGGATGTTGTTTGTTAGCTTTTGTTGCAATTCTTTAGTGAGTGTCATTGAATATGTCTGTTTCAAGATATGCTTGTTTAAAAAATTCCCAATCCCGGGAGAGCGACATGGAAAGAATTTTGCCAGACCTGACCCGCTTGAACTCGGACTGAGATGTTATGGCATCATGAAGGTGGATGTTGTTATTAAAATGGTTTTTACATTGAATTTATACCATTTTGCGCGATTTTTAGGCTCATTCATGGAGTGGACGAGACATTAATTTCATGGGAGATGTAGATGGAAGTTTGCAGGGCGGGAACTTGACGGTAGTGACTTCACATTTCATCTTTAGAAAGAGTCGAAGTTAATTTTGATGAATCCCAGGCGAAGATAAGAAATTTTGTGTAGTCTAATATATAGTTAACGTCAAATCACAGCTTCGGAACTTCTCAGTTAAATTTGCAACATGGATAGAGAAGCCGAAACGATCACCCCTGACAGTGAACAACCGAGTTCATAGCCTGTTCCAGGCTCTCAGATAGTCGAGAAAACGAAAAGAACTGCGTGTGAAAAGCGAGTGGGGGCTTGGGTCGAGGCGAGGCGGGAGAGCCTGTAAGCATCTCTTTAAATTCTTCATTCCGGTATACCAGCTCCTGGTATACCCTCTGATTGGTCAATTTTGACAGTTTACATCAACACTTTCGTCATCATTTTGATTCACGCGCGGAGCACGAAAGAAAGAGGTCAACTCTGTCGCCGAGTGTCTTAAAGTATTCCCAAACGTACAAGCCCTCAGATTCGAGCAAAAGTTGTGTCTGTTCAACTTTAATAAGTCGAAAAAACGATCCATTTGCAATGCTTCCAACAGGTTTTGGTAAAAGCATAAATTTTCAGTTACTGCCGCGCGTTGCGAAAGCGCTTCAATGTTGTGATACGACATCTCTCCACGCCGCTTACAATATAGGGTACGATATATAGTTCGCATTTGACACAACTATTATGTCTCCTGCACGCCACAATTGTTAGCATTCAACGGCGGTCTCTGAAAACTCTGACGACCGAGAAAAATACTATATTTTGTTATTCTTTCTTATGCAAATACTTGGCTGCGTATTCGAATTCACCAGCTAGGGTCAATTAAATTTCTGCCTTCATCGCCTTCGAAAAAATGAGAGCAAAAACAAAAAACCAAAAAAAATTGCCGAAAACAGGCTTGTATTTCCGTTGTATGTCTTAAAGCTTTAAAAGATCAAGCGATTTTCAGGAAGCGAAGGTGATGGCTACGTGTCTGTATACTGTAAATGCAATTGAAGCCATCCACATGAAATATCAATCTTTCACATTCAATATCGGATGTCCTGATGCATCAGAGCTTAAGTTTATTGATGACACCATCTTATCATCTAGGCCAGAAACTTCGATGGTCAGGTTTCTGTTTTCCTCGGAAAAGTCAACAGAGAGTCGGGAACTCGCAGCTTTCGAACTGGTCGTGTCTTTTGGTCGAATTTGCTAAATCTCCCGTCGGTGATTTCCTTGACACTCGTTTCCCGGGCGCTTTGACAATGCCTTCGTTCGCTTGTAAAGTTATTTTCCTAAAAGTGCCTTAAATTCTGGCTAACGTACTCGCACAAGCGAGAATTAACGCATCACCTTTGAACAACAATAAAAGAATCGCGCTTGAACTCGCGTGGGACCACACAATGCCGCCCTTTTTCAACACTTTGACATTGAAATTTTGACATGCGAAAGGTTATTTGCAAAGTGGGCGGAATGAAGAATTTATAGAGATGCTTACAGGCTCTCCCGCCTCGCCTCGACCCAAGCCCCCACTCGCTTTTCACACGTAGTTCTTTTCGTTTTCTCGACTATCTGAGAGCCTGGAACAGGCTACCGAGTTCAAGTACAGCCAATATTTTCAGTGTCCAGTCGGAGCTGATCGATACAATCCACAAGGTTTACAGTTCATAGACCTTTTTGCAGATACGACGGCCATTTTGATTCCTATTGTTTCAAATAGCTATTATTGGATGCCCAGGGGGCAAATACATTTCAATTTGCCCCCTGAGCATCCCATAATGTCTTTTGAAACAATAGAAATCAAAATGGCCGCCGTATCTGCAAAAAGGTCTATTAGACATAGTACGCTTCCCTTTTATCGACAATCACTAAATTGTCATCAAATGCTAAAATTAACATCGCTAGGTCTTCTGAATTTTTATCTACAGGAGGTTGAAGATGACCTAGAAATAAATCTTTTTTCAAGTTTCGCGTTCCGCGACGTCTTTCGTCAAGAGCACCCGGCGAGTAATTAAGCCAAAAACCTTTCTCTTTCTCTTTGAAAGACGTTTCTAGGCTCCTCGCAATGTATAACGACTGTCTAAAGAGGGCAGCACTAAAAGCCGGAATCCAGAATCCGGAAACCAGAATTATCCACAATTCGCGAGAATTGAAATTTACCATCTTTCCGTCGATCCTTTGATTATGTTCTAGCTATTACCACAGGCTCCAAATAGATTATAAACGGGCTATGTCACGTCGTTTTAGGGTGTTCAGGGGATATCTTTTGTTAATCACGAGTTTTATACTCGAAAATGGTAATGCGGAATTCATTTTCTGATAAAATTATCGTTACATCACACACATGATGATTCTGAGCAAAAGCGACCTGCCATAAACTTGGACTGAAAAGTCGGGCCGATTTTTTTCAAGATTACCTAAATGCAATCCGTTTCAATCTTGTCCATTTGTGTCCATCCATGCTTCTCTTTCCTTTTGCTGTATTTCTTTTAAGTTCTGCAACAGTTTTAACTGGTTATTGAATATGTTTCCTTAATTGGGCATTTTGGGTGTCATGAAATTACATCATTCTGAAGCCCACGGTATGTTCAAACTCAGGTTTGCGGATTCCGGATTCCGGATTCTGGATTCCGGCTTTTAGTGCTGCCCGTCTAAAGAGATTTTTTTATCACCTAGAAGAATTTGATCTGTTCGGATATCTTAGCTGAAAATGAAGTGTCCGAAAATTTTAGGGAATGATACCTTCATTTCAGAAATTGTTAGCTGAACGTTACCTTCTAAGAACTTCCAATCGAACCTTTTGCTCATCCGAAACTAATAGGTGAGCTCTTTAAGTGCCAAAATTGCAAAATACCCCTTCCGAAAACGTAAGGGACTACTTTTCCCTGGTGGCGGAATCTTTAAGGCGATGTTTTAGTATATAAATATGTAGATGTCTGACAACGTAGAACCGAAATTGTTAGAACGATTTGACTCTCCCGAATACATATTTCACCAAAGATTATCGTTGGGTGCCCCCGTTTCGTTTCGAAATACAGCGTTTTGAGTTTCCGAATTGTCACCTTGCGTGACACCTTGATACAAAGCTATTTAGTTGGAAAAAATGCCTATCCCTATGAATCTCAGAAGTTTGAGGCTTTCAGGTACATTAGGAGATATATTCATACAAATGAATTTTATTTCATGACCGAAAAGTAAACTCTTTCATCGCAAAATGAACTTCAGATGTTTTCGTCGATTTCCGGCCACCACCAACTCAGAAACGATGTACCACACAGACCTGAGGAGAGGTGATTTATAAATTTGTTTCCTACAATATTCCGAGTTCTTGACCTTTTTCAATGAACGATTTTGAATTGATTTTTTGTTGCACGACAGTGTCAGTGAAATGATGTATTGTTAAACGTTTCAGTGTGCATGGAAATTCTTAATTGCATTTATTTAATTTTCTATTGGATAGGCCCAGTTAGAGCGCTTATGTTGTTATCATAAGTGGAACCTTAACCTTGGAATTGTTTTACATCAGCTTGCATCAGTCAAGAATTAGAAAGGAATGTAAGGTTTATTATTGGAAACATTTGGTCAATGACTAATATTGATCAAGAAGTTACAGTCGACCTTAGAATATATTTAAGAAGCAAAAACAAGTTTTAATTTTGTTGTTTCGAAAAAACAGTTCTGTTCTGAGTGGTTTTCCAAAGTGGATAAGAACAATTGAAAATTAGTTGTTCCTGGTTGAAGAAATTCGTTTGAAAGCACAAAGAATGCAAATGTGATTAGTAGACATTGATACATTAATACACTGTCTTGCAAATACTGTAAATACTTAAATGCAAGGTAATCAGTTTGGGTCAGTTTGAAACTTTATTTTTATTATTTTCTAACTTAAGGCTGGTTCACATTTGACATAGCGTCATGAAAATTGTTGAACTGGGAAAACACCGTCCAGCACGAAAATTGAATATTTTCAATGTTCTTCAGCGTTTGCTCTCTGAGTTCAAACTTACAATTCTTATTCTTGTAATGCTCACAGGAGTATGGTTGCTTGTGTCACGTGTAGCCCTGAGTTTAATTCTATTATTACTACTTTTCATTCTGCTAACTTTGAATAAAAAGTGTTATAATAATTTACTATTTACTTACATGAACAGTTGTGGCCATACTACAAAGAAAACACCTATTAACCAATGCTACAAATTCTCAGTCCAAAATTATGAAGCCCCAGACCAATGTTATGCACACAACATCACAAAAACCAAAAAAAAAAAAAACATGCAAGACCCTTCACAAATTCATACATTCGATTATATTTAAAATTTGCTTTTTGTGCAATTCTTAATTTGCAACAGTTGAACGTTTTGAAATTTAGGAGTTAATGCTATCCTATCAGTAAAATTGTGTTGTTTTTAGTGTTTTTCATTCAGTATTCCAAAGAAATATCACCTTCATATTCTGACATTCCTCGATAATCTTAAGTAAAAGTAAACTCTGACTGCTGCTGTACTGAGTGTTTCCGTTGGAAAATTTACTTGCATCAATTAATAGATAACCTTTATTTCTCTTTAATGCAACAAGTAGCAGCTAGTTAAAGTTACAGGGTTATCTGTCTGGTAAACTTTCGACACTTTCAAAATTTACACGTGATTTTCTTCGTTCTGACTAAGCATGGTGGTTTGCTATAACTGGACAATTTGTTTAACTGTTAGTGCATCCCACGAAAACGCTATTAGGGGTCTTCTTTCAAATCAAACGCTGAAGTAGTGGTGAATTTCAAAAATCCGGATTTAGATTTCATCCGAAGTATCCTCCTCAAGTGTGGATACTTTGGATTCATGATCCCTTTTTGGATTTCGCCAAAATCCGTTTTTGGATTCAAGAATCCTTTTTCGCATATTCCCAAAAAAACGCACCCTTCAATTTCGAGACTGAAGAAGCATTGAGGTATACCTCGAAATTTAACTCGGTGGCCAACATACATTTTCTTTAGTACAACATTTTTAAAAAGACTTGCGGGAGACTCAAAAAATTGTCCGACAACTGTGTTAGACAAATATAAAAACGTTTCGGTTTCCCTTCCGAATGTATCGACCGTGTTGCAATCCTTTTCCATTGGAAAGCTGCTGTTACCTGTGGGGACTCCGTTAGAGCCTCTTATATTAATAACTTAAAAGTAAGGCGATTACAACGTCTCTGTATACGTACCAAATGCACTTTGATTTTCAAATGCAATTAAAGAGATCGAGTCTTTCTTGACAGAAAGCCCAGATGCACTCAAGAGCTCTGAAAACCTTACAAAAGAGCAATCTTCTCCTGGAAATTTCACCAGATCGTTCGTGGCCATGACGAATACTTGCAGCGATTGATAAAATTACGTTTAAGAAAGTAACTCCGTTGACAAGAAAGAAAATTACTTACCAAATCGACATCAACTCACACTCGAGATTCACTAGCTGGACCATGCGGGATGCGCACGCATATACCAGGCAACAACCTCCGCTGATCTTCCATACAGTAAAACATGTGCGGCCTTCGCAGGCGATCAAAAACTTTTCTTTGCCAGTTTTGTTTTCGTTTTTTTCGCGATCTCTCAAAAACAACAAAAAACAAACCCCAAAAAATAAAAATAAAAAATAAAAAAAAACGCTCCTTGCGCGCTCAGACCCCGTTAAGGTCGCAGCAATTCGTATTCCCATGGTAGGCCACAATTTGCCAATCAGGGGAAGTTTTTGAGTTGATTTTGACTACCGTTCAGGCTCCAGTAGTTCAAAGGGTGGATAGCGCTATACACTGGTTTTGCTAGTGTTTCATCCGCTGGATAGTGGTTTATCCGGTAGCCTACATGCGTAGCGGCCGTTTCCTTCCCTTTCCCAAACGCCCGCGAAGGGGACGAAAACTGCGAGAGATTGCGAAAAATAAGGAGTAGGGGGAGGGGGTGAGGAAACGCCTGCAATCAGACCCAGATATTTTACCGAACGCCTCCAAACAGACCGCATTCCCTTAGGGCACCAACGGTTACATTACAGCCAATGATCATTAACTTCCGGTAAACCATTTTTGACAAGCAGCCCACGAAAAGCAAATAAAGCGCGAAAAACAATTGCGCTTTCCTTTCCAAGGCAGAAAAAGCAAGCGGGCGAAATGATATGGCTTCGAATAATTACCGCGTTTGTCATTGCTAGTTTAAGAGATCTTTGGAATTTCGAATTCTTTTTTTAAGATTTCAAGGAACTCTTTGTCCAGCGCATTTTCCGCAGACGAGAACAATAACTGGAATTTACCCACTCGCACATCTGCAAGGAAAGCTTCTGGCAATGAATTCGCTGTGAGGCCCATGGATTTCGCCTCCTTTATCTGATCTTCAATCAAGCTTCGAAGCAGACACCTCACCAGAACACAGGCACAATCTTTTGACATCTCCTTAACTCCCACGAGTATTTGATAGATAGCGCCTTTGCCAAAACCAGTTGCGGCAAAATTGCGAGGACATCCTGTCCATGGACTAAACTCTTTATGGCAACTCCTTGCTCCGGTTTGAGATCAATCTGTTTACCGTTTTTCGAAAGATCTTTTAACGTTTCCTGAAGAGAAAATTCGAAAGCTTCCACGGACTCGGCCATATTTTTTATTTTGTTTGTTGTTTTGTATTCCGGATGTCGATTATGCACGAATGTCAAATTTTGATTGACGGGCTACTAACCAATCAAATTGCGCTATTGCTCCCCGTTCGTGGGAGAACGGAGTTCGGTAAAATGTTTAGGATTGATTGCAGGCGATTCCTATCCTCCCAACCCCTTCTCCCTTCTCGCTCACCCCGTCCCCACTTCTCCCTAATTTTTTGCTCAACTCAGTATCGCTCGCTTGTTCGATCTCCGCCTCGAAAAGGAAAGGAAACGGCTGCTACGCAAAGCTGTTTATCCGGTGGATAGCGTTTTCCACCTTTTGGACAACCGAGGAGGGGAGGAATACCCTGCGGGTGGTCGTGGGTGTTAAAAAAAACCCGACTGGGGAGAAAGTCTAATTGAAAGAGCTACTCTACCACAAGTCACTCAGGCTTACGGGTTTCATAACATGAGTAAATATGACGCGAAGTTTAGGTCTGGAAATATGCTAGAAAGTCAAAATGTCAAAGGCAATCAAAAGATACAAAATTATTATAAGGTACTAAATTCTAAAATTTACTTTTAGCAATGTTATTTCAATATTTCGACGAGCCGATTTTCCGCAATTTGCCTTTTTTCCAATGTTTGCCCCCCAGCATAACAACTGGCTAATTTGCATGACAATTTGAAAACCAACATGGCCGCTATCGTGAATAAGGCCTATTCAAAAGGTGATCACTTCTTTCCCTCCCTCAAACTGACATTTCCCTTTTTATTCAACTTATACGACATACAGTCTATTTTAGACTTCAAATCTACTTCAACGAAACAAAGATTTTAAACAAGCTGAGAAGATTCACAATAGGCGAGGCAAAGAGTTGAACCCGAATCGATGGCTTCACCTTGCAGTTTCTGATATCCACTAGACTAAGGAGACAACCCACCGCAAAATCGAATTTTTTAGACTATTGAAATAGTAGTACCCAGCAAAACAATTGAAAGTTAACCGTCTTCAACGGGGTTTTTAGACCTAAATACTGTAGATCAGCGCGGCATAGCTTAGAAACGCTATTTCTTGTTGAACTAAAGCTGTAATCCTGCCTGTTTTCATTCTTTTTAGAGCGGTAAGCTTGTCAATATTAACATGGGACACTGCGTCGTGTAATTGTTACGAAATGTCCAATGTCAGTTTGAGGGATGGAAATTAGTGTTGACCTATTCAAAATGGCACTGAGCTCGGGGCGCCTGGTGACGAGTATAATAAGTCCTTGTGGAGGGAAGGTGTAGTCGAACGGTGAGTTTTATCTTTGAGCAATCTGGGACTCCCTTCCCTCCACGGGGTCTTATTATACTCGTCACCAGGTACCCCGAGCTCAGTGAACCAGTTGTGATCCTAACGATTTCGCGCCGCCATTTTGGTTCGTTAACGTACAAGTTCTACGGCGCCTGCTGGCTTCGCGTTGCTAGCTGAAGATGCTTCAGAGCATTCAGGGTTTAAAGGAATTCATGTTCCACGAGCCTGGCTTGCTTAGTTAGCCACTGGATTCGATTTCCGCTCAAAAAATGGTTGCTGGTGGAGGGGTTGATTGGAACTCCGACGCTGCAGTCAGCCTCCTACCTTGCCACTACACAATGAAGGAAAGATGAAGGCGACTATTTTTCCCGAAACTTCGTGTACATACTAGTTATAGTTGCCACTAAAGTGCCAACGAGACAGGCTTGCAGCATAACTGTGGTGGAAGGATAAGATGTCATGTATGCACAAGGTCTGAAAAATGAAAGGAGGTACGGCACGTTCTTGGATTTTGAAAAGTTTAGCTTTAATTTATCAAAAAGATCGTTTGTAATCCGTTTGAATCTTCTGCATCGTTCATCATCCTCGTCATGGTTGCATTTATGCTTGTATCTTTGGTTCTTATGTTGCCTAACAAATTGTTATTTCGCCATTTCCCCATAACTTAAACTCAATGTTTGTCTGTTTTTGAACCAAAAATATCGTGACCGAGGTCCTTTAATGTTTACACCATGCGAGTAATACATGCATTGCATTAGAATAATTCTAAAATAAAGAGGTCGTTAAAGTATTTGCAAAAGGAACATGTTTAACGAAGTTCGAATTCAAAAGGTTTGTACACCACTGAGACTTGAAGAACATGTCATTTATAACACTGGGGTTATAGAATGTTGATCCGACATGCAAGGAGTAGGCTAATCAAGCTTAGATACAAGATATACTGCATAATTAATCCAACTGACAATGTACAGTGAAACTTGAGTAGAGAAAACGCAACAATGACGACAAACGTATGTTTAACAAATTCTCTCTTTCCTTTTGCCCTGCTAGTGGCACGCTGGCCACTTTACCATAGATGAAATTTGATCTGAGCACATTGGTTCGAAATTGGTGAGTACATTTACAAAGCGCACGTTTTTCTAGCTTTACCAACAAGAATTTTTGCAAGTCTGTTTCTTTTTACTAAGAATTAACTGAAGAGAGTGTAGTGTAACGTGAAGTGCTAGATTTCTATCCCATATGAACCATCAAGCATAAGTGCTACACGGCCAACGTTTGTATAAACGTAACCTTTCCTTGTTCTTTTTACTAAGGTTCGTTTTTTCACTGAGCAGTTTCGCCTGTGGTTAGCACGTTGGCCGCTTGAGCTACTTCGCTCAATGATCACGTTGGTTCAATTTAGTCTGAACTCGCTGGTTCGATTTTATATAATACTCGCTATTATTTCTTTAATCTCTACTCCAGAAAACTGTACAGAGTCCTTATTGGAAGCAAAAGTATGTAATGGCGGGTATACTTACTATTTCGGACGAAAATGAAGTTCGTTAGATTCTCTTCACGATACAAACCCCAAGACACTTCAGGAAAACCCTAACAATCAACTATTGTGACCAGGCGCGTGCAAACATCACGTGGCGTACTCGTGCGGGATTCTCCTTGCCTATCGCTACGGTCAACATTTCATCGCTTTGGTCTACATTACACTCAAATTTGAAGCGCTTCTGAGATTTCGTCCGCCTAAAAATCTTCTCGCGGTTCTATAAGCTGCCGCCTCGCCAGGCCTTCTGTCTTCAGAAGGCCTGACTCGTTGGCAATTAAGAACAGCAACAACTCGCCACATGGTAAGTTTCATCGATCTTTATTTTTATTTTCTAGCATATTTCCAGACCTAAACTTCGCGTCTTCGCTCCACGTGTTCTCTATTATATTTACTCATGTTATGAAACCCGTACGTGACATAAACAGTGAGCCTGGGTCACCTGTGACTCTACAAGGTAAATAACAATGCGACATGAGATGGCATCATAATCGAAAATGGGTTCTTTCATTTCTTCAACGCTGTGCTACGCCAGCAGCCTTTTCTCTTTTTTTTTTTTCTCTTCGCAAAACGACCATTCGTTTTGTCTTCTTTAAGGACCGACAGAAATTTGAAACTATTTAGCGAGGACCAAGTATATCACACTGTTGCTGTTTCTGTACTGTTTCAGTGCCAGTGTTGGAAAAGTTCACGAGATGTTTTTTCGGTGGGTATGAAACTGATTCAACTATTAATGGCTTTTGTGAGTGTCAGAAGTCTACCTCTATAACAAAAACGGAACTTGAATACTGGAAGAAAAATTAGCGGTGTGTACATATTGTCGTTGTATCGGTTACGCGCTGATACGGCAGGATGGCCATAATTTGGACACCACCGCCATTTTCGTTCATAATCACGCTAAAATACGAACGGCCATCTTGACTTCACCATGACTTACTACCACGCGCATGCAAATGAAATACCGGAGACAGAAAGCTGTTCCACAACAAAATCGTCGACAAACTCGGACCTTCTCTTGCAAACATCGTAAAATTTTAATATTAATTTTGTCTTTCTTTCGATCCTGATAAATGGTAAATACTTGTTAATGTCAGGCCAGCCGGTTCTCTAGAAGACCACAGGCAATTTTGTTCGTCATTGAAAAAACTTACTTGTGCTCATTTATTCCAAATTGCACAAAAAACGAGTGATTACCAATACCAATACTAACCCTAATTTTAAATAGGGGCTATAGTGGAATCAAACGGCCTACAAAACCAAGCCATTAATAAATCACACGTTCCAGATTATCAGCCATCCGACTGATAGGCCTCAATCGGGTTTAATTGGCATAAAATAAACAATTAAAATAACTTTTTATACAATTGCTGTGGTAATTACAAATACTGACGGTATAACAAATCAAGTTCCCTATACACTACCTCGACATTAAGCTTTATTATAGAAGGCCTATAACGACATAACATCACTGCATGATTAATTCCCCAGTAAACTTGATAGCTTCCAGACAGTGTGGAACGTCACAAAATGCAATATTTACCTTGAAACAATCGCTAATAGGTCGCACAGAGCTTTCAACGGATGGACAAGAAAAAGGGGACTGTGAATGAGTCAATTTCAAGAAAAAAAGGAGTCAACAGCAACTTAAAAAACGACTGGAAAGCGACGCCATAAAAATCAGCTCATAATCTTCACACAGATGGAGCCAATACTAAACCACCGTCTTTGTGTTCAAAACATCACAACACATTAGGATTCCTCACTCATCTTCAAAATCGCTACCGGAAAGCGACCAATCTTTGGTATTATCGTTTTCCTTGTCATCGCTATCTTCTCCTTCGCTCTCAAGGAAGTATTTGACGGGAGCCTTGGCTCTTCCGGTTCGCGCCGTCCGGCTACGAACAGGTGCCTCATCACTGGAGGAGTCTAGGGCTGGTTTGGCTTTCTTCGGAGGCGATTTCTGAGGCTGTGGACAGTATTAGCAGAAGAAAATACCAATGAAACGTTGGAGCAAAGCGATCTTAATGGTTTTAGCAAACTTACACCTTGCATCATTTAAACTTCGAGCGGCTCTATATAATAATTTTAGCGTGAAGACCCCCTACCTTTAAGGTTTTTGATTTCTTGGCAGCCGCAGGTTTCTTGGAAGGCAATTCTGCTTCAGATTCCTCGCCACTGCTGCTCTCAATAACTGCCGCTTTTCCTCTCTTGCCTTTCTTCGCCGCCTCCTTTTTTGGCGCCTCGGCGGCCTTACCTTTGACAGCTTTCGTTGATTTCTTTGCAGTTTCCTTTGCCTGGCGATTCCAACATCAAAATCACAATTAAGTTGTTTAAATACAGTGGAACCCCGTTAATACGACCACCTTCAGGCCATGGAAATTTGGTCGTATTAACGGGGTAGGGTCAAATTATGATGCAAAATGCTTATAAACTACATTCTACTACAGTACAGGCATACCTTTAATCCGCTAAATATAAAACCTTTTTGCAGTTAATTAACAACCTTACAACGGCAATTCAATGCAACTGAACAATGCAACAGCAAACGAAACCGAGTAATGGAAGCAAAAGCACAAGTTTAAGTTGTTGGGAAAGCCGTTAATCGTGGGGGAGGATACGGGATGGAAATCCCATGCGTTTAGACGTTCACTGGACAGCCAAGAAACGTTGATATGCTTAACAAATTATTAGACATTTCAAATAACCGATCTGTGAGAAAAGAACAGGAAATGGACTTGAAGAGAAAAGCCACAGTGGAAGGCAGCAGAAACAAGAAGACAAATTAACTTTGATAGCCTCGAAATGCTGCAAAGTTAAGTCTATCAGATCTTTTGTACTACTGTATTAAAATAATGCATCCTTTTTACTAACACTGCAATTTACCGGATGTCATGCTAACACCTTTGGCTAAAAAACATTCAATAAAATATTAATCCGTTATTGTTTGTCAGATTGTGTCTGTTTTCATTCAGCAGCCCCACCAAGCTTTTTGACTGGTCGTATTAACGGGGTAATTTTATAAAGAACACCCCTAAAAGTGGTCGTTGGTCGTAATAACGGGGCTTTCAGATAAGAAAATGAGTTGGCTTTTGTTAGGGCCGCAAAAGAGTGGTCGCAATAACGGGGTGGTCGTATGGCGGGGTTCCACTGTACTGAGAACACATGCTGTTTGATTTTGTGGAGAAATGGTTAGGGGAGGTGGGACAAAGAGTTATCGTCAGCTTTCTTAAGAACACACTGAAACGAACAAGCGCTTAAGCAAATCGGATGGGGAAAAAGTGCTAAAATCTCCATTCTTCTCAGAAAAAAAATAAATTAAATGCGGGGCAACGATACCAAGAAATTTCAAGTAATTCTCTGTCAGCAAAGAAGAAAACCAACAAACTCAAGCATCATAGAGGGAAGTAGCACCCGCTTTATACCAAGGTGTCGTGGGTTCAATTCCCTGCATGGTATGCGAGTTGAGTTTGTGCTCCAAGATCTTCGTCCAGGCACTCTAGTATTCCTTTCCAGCAAAACTTAACATTTGTTTGGATACTTTTAAATCTGATTTCATTCGATTTGCAATTTTGCCAATTAGTAAAGCCATAGTAGCCATCTAGTCTGCTTAACAAACGTGTTTTGGGATGATACTCAGCGTCTTACTTTTCTTCGCACCCCGAAAGACGGCTATGAAGGAGCCAAGGGGACCTTTGCAGCTGGCGATCATATGGTACAAACACCTCCATACTGGAGAACAAATTGCGCACTGGGACATCTAATTTAAATTTTCTTTGTTTTAGATGCCCCAGTGCGCAATTTGCTCCCAGCATGGCGGTTTTTGTGCCATGTGATCGCCAGCTGCAAAGGGCTCAGTGCGCAGCTATTCTCGAGGGCGTGGGAGCTCATGGCTGGTTGATTTGTCAGGTTTTGCCATTCATCGGTGCAGTCTTCAGTCTGGCTGCCAATAGTGGAAGCTCCAGGATGGCTCAGGCACCCAACCTCCACTGATCGACACAGTTGTTAAATAATTCAGATTATGTAAGGACAAAACAGGAAGTTCCTCACAATTTAAAATTTCGTATTCTTGGTACAGCAATACAACTAGTCAATATACCTTTGCTTCTTTGGCTTTGGGTTTGACAGGAGACAGCTTCTGAATGAGAGCGCGTGTTGCCTGCACATCACTACTGTCAGATTCTCCGTCACTATCTAAGCTTGGTTTCTTTGCCAGTTCGGCGGATTGTACCGCCACCTGAGCCACATCGTCTTCATCACCAGAACTTAATACGTAAGCCTAATGACAGATTAAATGGAAACTTCAGTTATGAGTTATCACCTGCCGAGTGACTTACCACTGCGTCTACTGAGATGAACCGAAAACAGTTATGACTTATTTCCCTGGCCCGACCGAAAACGATCAACTACGACGCAAACTCGTACAGGCCAGTTTGAAGCACAGAAAAACGAGTGCGAGTCTGGGCCACCATGGCCATTTTGGAATACGGTGTACGAGGACTGTTGCTTCAACAATTCCAAGTTTTAAAAAGAACGCGTGGGCTTGCTTGTCCTTATTGCCACCAATAATTAAGCAGGCTAATCTTTCACTGCTTGCCGGAACTAAGTGGCTTAAACTTGGGGAGACGATTAACATTTCCTTCAAAATTTGAAGCCAGTTTGTTAATAGGCCACGCTCGATGTATCAATGTTAACGACAATAATATACAAGAAAGGACATCCACCTTTTTCGACGTTGCAGCCACTCTAGTTGCTCTCTTCCCAGCTGGTGCTTCGTCAACATCCTCATCGCTAAACTCCATTATAAAATCATCATCACTATCGTTCTTTTTGGATTTCTTGGCAGTTGCCCTCTTTGCACTAAACACGTCCAGCGTGGTTTGCTTCTTTGCTTTGGCACTGCTCAGTGATTCAGTGCCACTGCTAGCTGACGAAGACGATGACAAGACAGCCACTTTTCGCTTCTGAGCTATTCTTTCAGCCAGCGATAGTGCATCAGGGGCTTTATCATCTTCGTCGAGTCCAAACACATCTTCGGTTTTATCTGATTTCTTTGCAGTGGAATCCTTTCCTTTCCCGCTCTTTTTTTGACCTTTTTTCTCATTATCTTTATTTTCAATCTCAACCACAGGCTTTTTGGCTTGTGCCTTAGGTTTGTCGTCTTGTTTCTTTGATGGTTTAACTGTTTTTTTTCTCTGTTGTTGTGAGCGTCCACCCTTAGTCTTGACGTGTGCTTCGGCATCTTCTCTCTCCTGTTGTTCAACTCTCTAAAGGGAGCAAAATAAACAAATAAACAAATAAAGAAAAAAACTTGGTTTTCGACCAGGAGGTAAGCAGACCTTGAAGGAGAAATGCGTTCCTTTAAACGTGATCGTTTCGCATTAAGGTTGCCTAGTTCGTCTGCCTCTTTTTTTCGGATATCTCTGACAAGGATTGACCCGCGAAGCCTGGGAACATTGGTGAGACAAGCGACCGTCAGAGGGGGACAAATCTCATACGCCAAACTACCGACTGTTTCAATCACAAAAGGTCAGGACGGGTGTCACGGTTCTTCAACATCTAAAGTTTCTGCAAAACCAAAGAGTGACGCGAGATTTCCCACCATTTTTACCTGTCAAGCCCGACAGTCTAAACACCAACACAAAACCGAACATTGCTGAAACAATAAACGAGTAACTCTTTGAAGCAAACGATTACAGCTGCTCTGTTAACTAACACTTGAAAAGCTCTGGAGGTTTAGTTGAGAAAGATAATTTCAAACCTCAAGTTCCTCCACAAACATGTCAAGATCCTCGATCCAGAGAGTTTGAGGTGATTTACCACGTAATATCTGCAACTCCACGGCCTAAAGATATAAGAGAGATATTATACGACCAATAATACAATAAAAGCGAAAGCAAGTGTCTTTCTGGGGGGGGCTTGTTCCGCATTACAAGCTGTTTTATCTCCTTGAATAAGTAGGCTACCGACCTTGTTATCCCGTTCTTTCAAGAGCTCTTCTTTCTTCTCTCTGGAGAGCGACAACAGCGACATAGATAGCAAGTAACCAAAGTCAGGGCCACCTGCACTGGATGATGAACTGGCGACGCTAGAGGCATCATCATCCAAATCTTCCTCGGGACCCTTTTTCTGAAGATCTTTCCAAGTTTTCACGGGATCCGATGGATAACCGCGCTGCACAAGCGTGCCGATCACATCACGCTTTGCTCTGTTTTCTGTTCAACAATGGAGAAAAGAATGAAGAATATCCTGTTTAGATCTTTTTTAACATAAGCCAAACCTATGATCTTTTTATGGTTAGTTTGTGCTATACCACTTTCTGTAGCTATAAGATACTCTTGGGAGCAAGGGCGCATAATTAGAATAACGTGGCAATTATCCACCTGTAGCATCTTCGCAACGGTTTGGAAGTGTTTACACGGAACCATTTTCGCCAGAAAAGTTCACTATTTGAATTGAACAATGCAAATTTCGCGCCAAAATAGTAACCGTATTCAAAATCGATGCGGTTTCGCTGTTTACACGACAAATGAAACCGCATCGTTTTGAAAACGCTCCACTTTTGGCACATGCATGTGAATAATTCATTTTGAAAAGCTCTGTGGATCATGTTTAACATTCCTGACAATCCACTGACGAGATATGAAATTAAATTTTGGTGTCTTTCTCAAAACACTGTCACCAAAGTTGGAAAAACTGGCCGGTTTTTTCAAGTTTCAATCCATTTCCATCTTCTCCATCCTTGCCTGCAAACCACAAAGAATAGCCTCAGTGCACTTCAATGGTCATTGGCAAGAAAACTACAGCATTATTTTTTTTTGGTTTTCAGTGATGCAAGGACGTTTTTTTAGTGTTTTGCAGTTTGACTAAAATAGTGTGACACTTCCCTTTAATATTTTAGATATCATGATGACTGTGAGCTTGGAGACCCGACCTTTTGCAGTGTTTAATATTGTTTTGTTGCCGAGTGATAATATATCATTATCAAATTAATAGTGTTTAAAATATTTTCCCTGTGCAGCTAGTGGTGTGGTGGTTAAGTGGAAAGGTGACGGGTTATATTAATCAACATTCCCAGGCTCGAGTCCTATGTCCATGCTCTTGGGTTGTCGTTTCAAGCAAACATGGCCATTTTCCACAAGTCCTGGGACACAGTGATCTAAATTAACGATAGTAGTGAATTCAGAACAAATTAGCAATAGTGCATATCAGATAAATTCAGGGTGAAGGATGGGTTGGTTACTAAACTTCACGACAATGCTAAACATTTTAAAATCAAAGCCTACGGCTAATTAATCTGGCTTAGGCCTAATTACTCTTCAGCCCTTGAAAATGACGTACTATACAGATTTCTGTCAAACTTGGCACAATCGATATTCATGGACAGGACATTGACAAAATGCAGCAAAAAGTTGGGGTCACCGTGCTTGTTTTCGCGCTGCATGCCCTTTATTTGAAGTGTTTTTTTTTTTACCGAATTACGCGAGAAGCGTTTGAAACTTGATCAACCGAAAAAATTCCCCGTTACTACATCTATACTGCAGCCAAAGAAAGTGAATCTTACAGCATAACAGCGTTCAAAGTATTTTTAAAGAGCAAATTATCCACGGAGTCACCAAGCGTTCGAGCATCCGTGAGCTTTTAGACACTCATTAATACATAGCAAGGTTTTATTATTATTATTATTATTATTATTATTATTAGTAGTAGTAGTAGTAGTAGTAGTAGTAGTATAAAACGTATGAATGCTACTAAAATAAGCTCAAGAGCGCACCGCGTGACCTATGTTGCTGACAAGAATTTGCGTAGAAATCTAAATCCTAAGCCTTAAAATCCAAAAGTAAAAGAAATTACAAAATCAAAATAAACAGGTTCCCTCTTGAGTAAGTATCATCCGTCCTTGATCAAGTTCACTTGGTTATGACTTTGAAGGTGCGAGCGATGTTTAAGGAGCTCGACAGTATCGCCTTTTGCATCCTCTTCAAAATGTCAAGTGTACGTGAACCGAAGATCCTGTTCATCTGCACTTCAAGTTCCTTCGACCAACCACCCAATACGTCCATGATGACGTTAAGTTGTACGATCTTATAGTTTGGGTAACGCTTGATGAGTTTGAAGCGGAGGGGTCCGTACTTTTCCATCTTTTCAGCCTCTTTCTTCTCGCGGTTGTCAATCCACGGGCAACTCCTTTCCACTAACAGTACGTTCTTTTCCTTGTGATCAATAATGCGCGCATCTACTCTATTGGCCCACACCGTAGTATGTTCCGCATAGACTGGGACATCCCAGAAAGCCTGCGCTTGGGTAGGGGTCCGTACTTTTCCATCTTTTCAGCCTCTTTCTTCTCGCGGTTGTCAATCCACGGGCAACTCATTTCCACTAACAGTACTTTCTTTTCCTTGTGATCAATAATGCGCGCATCTACTCTATTGGCCCGCACCGTAGTATGCTCTGCATAGACTGGGACATCCCAGAAAGCCTGCGCTTGGGTAGATTCATACAGTGGTTTTGGCTCAATGCGCGAAAACCAAGGTGAGACAGTCTCATTTAGATCAAGGTCTCTGAGGACCTCGAAGAACAACACTTTCAGTGCCGCGTTATGTCTATTCATATACTTGGTCTGCGCTAAAGATGGACACCCGGCTAGCACGTGCATAATGCCTTCCGGGGCTTTCCCACACGTCCTGCACATAATGTTATTCTGGTCAGATGTGCCTATCTTATAGGCCGAGTAGACTCGTGTTGGTAAGAGCTGTTCGTATAACTCCATTACTCCTGCAACCGTATGGGTAGATGCACAACTCCACTCGCTTAGCCAAGCAAAACAGCCTCGTTTACTTAATTGATCATCGTTCATCTACTACTTACAAGGCGACCCTGCCACTTCTGATCCTGTACTTTGTTTTCTAGCCCAGCACATACAGCTTTCTTTAGTTGCAGCTTTACATGATAACCTGTAATCTTCTTCTCGGGGTTGTTTTGAGAACTGCACGATGACTCAGCAGGCTCCAGAGTCAAAGTTCTCTCCAACTCCTCTGCAAATTTATGCGCGTCTTTCATGAGAGAGGAAAATCCTTTCTTCTCTTTTTCTTCAAATGCCCGAACTGTACTCATCATTGGATCTAGATTGTTGTAAAGCTTTATGGCTGCCTTGATTTTACTCAGCTTATATTCTTGCTCAACAAACTTCATGCCACACCCACCTGCCACTCTTGGAAGGTAGAACAAAGCAGTGGAGCTGAGGGGGTGCCTACCGCCATTTTCACTGACTACCTTCCTCGTCTCTCTGTCAATCTCTCTCAGCTCAGTCAAAGGCCAGTGCTGCGTCCACATCAGGTAGGTTAAATCAGGCAAGGCGAACTGGTTCGTGGCCTTAACACGGTTCGCATCAGATAGAGGGCTTGTCCAGATCACTGAGAGCCTCTGTAAGTATACCTTTGCTGCAACTGCAAGTGCTAGCTTCTCGTCTTGCAAGGTCGATTCACTCACACCCAAGAACTTATAGCTGGAACCAGTTTTAAGGCTCTGCACTAGGGTGGACTCGTCCAGCTTGAGATCTGCAGCATTCTCAATTTGCTTTCCTTTCCTAATATGGATGACACTACATTTCTTGGGGTTACAATGTACCCCAATGTCTAGCATGGCATCGCTAGTAGCTCTCAACACTGTATTGAAATTTGACTCGGAAGCTGCGAATACCTAGAGATCGTCCACGTATAATAAGTGGATAACTTTGGACTCCAATGGTTTGGAGACGATATCCCTGAGTAGCTGCGAGGAGCCAGGCGACCGGGTTTAGACACAACGTAAACAACCGAGGGCACAGGGCGTCTCCCTGAGGAAGGCCTTTGACAAATCTGATGGACCAAGATGTTTCGCGCCCTTGCTACTACTATTATTATTATTATTATTATTATTATTTTAATTTATTTATTTATTTATTTTATTATTTTATTTTTATCTTTATTTTTTTTTTTTAATGTAATGATTGCCAAGTATAGTGAACAAGGTAAAGTACGATATTGTGAATAGATTAGTAGTGTAAGTTAAGATAGTTTTTGTGAGTAGCAGTAGTAGTGCAAGCAACGATGTATTGTAAGTAATGTAAGTACTGTATTAAAAAAAAACCGGAAAAATTGTAGTTATATAGCACAAGCTACTGAATATTAATCAAGTCACTGACTCGCCAAGGAAGTGCCAGTGCAGTACAAGAGAGAAGGCGATGCCGCAGTGTATTTTGAACCGTTCCATGTGCAATACACCCCCCTGCGAAACGAAATCATCGAAGTGGTGGAAACACAAGTCTCTGAAACGAATGTAAAGAAAGCTCGCTCGGTTTGGTAAAGGACAAACCACACTGACCCTGCATTTCAAACGAGAAGTAACATGAAAGTCTGCCGAAAGGTCTCCGTCTCATCACGTCAGTCCTTGCCACCATTCCTTTTCAGTACAATTGCTTTTACGTCTGTGAATCAGCGAAAACCGCTGCTCTTACGACTATACAACAATCAAAAACACCATGAGAACGAGTATTTAATCAAGGCAAAATAATTACTTACCAATTATGATGTGTCCTTCAATTTTCTCCAAAATAAAGCGAGCCTGACTGTTGAGCTTTTCTGATTCCGCTGCCAACATTCCTTCCAGCCATGCTTTACGAATGGCATATCGCTCCAAACGAAGGTCGAAAAATTCTTTGAGAATGTCAAGTGCTGATTCGTATTTGCGGAGACAGCCAAGAGCATCAAACAAAACCTGAAATAACATTTTGATTCTTTTTCATTCCGTGATGAGATAAATTATGAAAGGCATGAAATAATGCCATTAAGATTACAAACGATTAATTGTGAAAAAGTATGTACAGAACAACGCCTCGTCAAAAGCGTTGGGGATCTTTAGAATGGAGTACAAGTGCAACTGCAAGAACGAGTCGTACGTTCAAGCATGCGTATTGTGTCTGAAGATTGAAACTTTTTTACTTGAACCTGCTCGTTTTTGGCCACAGAGTCCGCTTTTATTTGGTCAGCACCAAGAACACGGCCAAAAATACCCATTTTCCTGACCATTGTGTTGTGTACACTTGCTTTGAGCAAGCGTGAATGTTTTGATTCATCCAGTAGAAGAATAAGTGACTCGAGTGGATTTAAATCGTTATCTGGAACTAAAATTGAGAATGTTTCATACGCAACACAACGTTGCTACCATATCTCACGGTCTTCTTCAGGCAACTGACAACTTCTCACGTGACAGAAGTGCCACGTGACAAGCGGCTACCAATCAGCCTCACTGTCCAGTGGAATTCAAATGTGTATACACCGCTGAGGTCTGTGCTGGATTAGAGCTTGGTCTTCTATGCTGGTTCATTCTTGCGCCAAGAGACTGCTGAGTCTCCCCCACGTTGCGTTCCTGACAATCCTTGTACCCACACTTTAAACCCTTCCCTCAATAGGAAGGGAGGGCTCAGACACTCAATAGGGAGCTTAAGTAATGACAACGGCGACGGCAACGAGAACGTCATCTCAAAATATAAATTTGCGTTATTTTAATCGCTTCGTGACTATTTCAACGTTTTTAATATGACAAGGATGTGGTAATTCCTCAAGGATGAGACCAGTCGGAACGGCACTTCATTTTAGGCGAGAAAATGAAAATTTATCCTTAAGTGCTGACGTTCTTCATAAAACCAAAAACTTGGCTATTTCACGTTGTTGTTTTGTTGACGACGGCAACGAAATGGACAAAAGTGAAAAACGCAAGTGCAGGGCGTGCAAAGCTATTGTTTTTACCCTCTAAATACGCAAATTTGTGACGTTCTCGTTGCCGTCGCCGTTGTCGTTGCTTAAGCTCCCTATTGTCACATACGTGGGACAGGACAGTGAGGCTGATTGGTAGCCGCTTGTCACGTGGCACTTCTGTCACGTGACAAGTTGTCAGTTGCTTAAGGAAGACCGTGAGATATGGTCGCAATGTTGTGTTGCTTATGAAACATTCTCAATTTTAGTTCCAGATAACGATTTAAATCTGCTCGAGTTACTTGCTTTGAGTGTTCATTAATATTTATTTTCGAACCATCGTGTTCTATATTGAGTGAACGAGCTCAAAACTAAACCGGCGTACGTGTTTCTATCGGCCGCTGTTGTCAATTTCGGATTTCGGCCTGCGAGTAGCGCAGTTTGTTTTTCGTTTTGAAACCATTGAGTCGTAAACAATTTTTCAAAGAAAATATGTTTTCTGCAAAGTACACAATTAAACGATCAATTTGACTGGTAACTCATGGTTGTATCTTGCAAAATAAATATGCTACAAGTGACACAACTTTCATGTGCGAGACAGTTTGATTCCCCGTCACATGTTCCACACTGAATAGTCTGAAAACACTTCGGCGATTTTTTACATGGCACTGGTTTTTTTCAACTTAATCATTGTACAGTATTCTTGTTAAAATTACGGCCGTTCAAACATTACAGCAGTACTTTCCATATTATTGCAAAAAACGTTGACATCTACATTGTTGTCCAAAGTGTGCAATTTCTATTATTGTATTATTGTAAACTAGATAAGTTGAATTGCAGAAAGAATTGCAGTACTTTCGAATAAAAAATTACAACTACTGTTGGGTGTTTTGGAGCTCTGATACAAATCTGCAAACTATTTACCTTACTACATGAAATTTTCGCGACACGTTAATTTCGCGAATTTCGCGATTTAAAAAAAGTCGCGAAATTTAAGTGACGCGAAAATTAAATGTCGCGAAAATAACATGACGCGAAAATTAATTGACTCACATTATGTCAATAACTAAACAGCGACTTTATTACACACGTTTATAACAATCATTTTGAGCTATTCTGCTTTCCGTCTCTACTCCAGCTAGCACTTCTTTTGTACAATCCTCAAACTGTCCATTTACTGGCTCCTTGAGTGTGTCTCACTCAAAAACGCGAAATCAAAGTGAGTCAAAATGCAAAATTTTCGCAAAATCGCGAAAATTTCATGTATTATATTGACTTTTTCGTTGGCACTTAGCGAGAGCTATTACTAGTTACATGTCCCAGGCCAAACAGCAAGGCCACTGCTACTCAGCAAGACGGAACCAATTTTTTAAAACGAAAAATATTTCATCAAATTCAATTTTACTGCATTTCTGTGGCAAAGTACGTTTGCAAGTAAAACGCAAGTGTGTGGCTTCAGAGCATTGCACCGGCATCGCAGAGGTCACGAGGATTTTTCAGGTGTCAAAAAGAGACAGTTGCTTTAATTGTCGGTTTAAGTCGAAGGATCACTTCCCTTATTCGTTAATAATAACTTGTAACTTGTCTTGCCTGTCCACCAAAAAAACAAAGCATTGGACCACGAGCCCGCAGCCATGAATTTCATGAGTTTGCGGTTACCGGTATATTAAATCGCAAAAGTGCGATTCATAAAGCCGCGGCTACACGAGCGATTTTGAAAATAGTAGAGCAGTGGTGGCTACACTTGGCGAAAACTTGGCGAGAAATTTTTCGCAATTCGCATCTGATTGGCTCGATTCCCCATGGATATGTCACAAATTGTCACGAATGCAAGGCACAATGTTGCAAAGCGGCTACACGAGTGACAAAGTTCGTGACTTTGCAGCGAAAGGATTCAACTCATTCAAATTCTTGCCGTTTTTTGCGACTTTTTTAGCTGTCGCATCACCTGCACGAGGGTGGCTACACGGGTGATTTTCACCGCGCGCTGGTGACGCGACAATCGCATCACCATCGCAAGCAAAGATAGCTCGTGTAGCCGCGGCTTAAATCACACGCGTGATTTATAAATTGCAAATGTGCGATTTTTTGAAATTGCAAAGGCGCGATTTGTAAATCGCAAATGTGTGACTCTTGCTATTTATGTATCGCAGAGTTAATTACTTTGCGATTTATAAATCGCAAAGTTGGTAACCTTGCGATTTATAAATCGTTTAGTTGGCAATCTTGCGATTTGTAAATCGCAAAGTTGAGCATCGTGCGATTTATAAATCGCAAAGGTACTTCAATGTGTTATTTATAAATTACAGGACAACTTTTGTAACATTTGATAAATAACCCAAAATAATGGGAAAACCCCCTTTGGCCTTAGCTTGAGGAAACAAATTAAAGATTCTCTTTCACTTGTAAGCTTAGATAAGTCACTTACCATGTTGGTAGTGTTGATTGCAGCTTCAAGTTTGAATTTCTTGTGTAGACCTGCCTGTTCAGCCTCTGCCAGCTTGTCCTCCGTCAAATTGAGCTCAAACTTCACTGTTGTGTCTGTGTAGTAGTCTTTGTAATCACTGATAAAAATTGAATGAAAATTCAAAAGAATGTGGATACAATGGGCTGACAGAGCTTTGCCTCGTGGTTTTGAAAAGAGGGCGCGAAAAGAAGGCGAAAGAATCAGCGTAAAGTCCAGTATCTGGACTTTACTCTGATTGGCCGAAAAACAATAGAGCTCTTAAGCCTCGCTCCGCTATTGGTTACAGAATTGATACTATAAGGTCATAATAAACAGAAACAGAGTGAGCCAATCCTAATGCTAGAAACACAATATCTGAGATTTAAAATTTAATATAATTTTATCAGTCCGTTAAGATATCAGCATTAAATAATCTGAAGGTGCAATGACAGGGTACGTATAATTCACTATTTCTTCTTAAGTATGATATCTCAGATAATCTTGATGGAACACTTTACCAGAAATTTTGATTTTTATCATGAATGCAAGGGCTCCTGAGATCTCTCGCCATCCACAAAGTTACTTTTTTTTTTCTTTTTCGTGGTCAATATTTTTGAGGTTATCAGAATCAAAAAGCTGAATGCTTCATTAAGGTTAAGAACTGAGTTAAATTAACTTTTGAAGTCAATGTCTGTAAACATGTAGCAGCAGCCCTCTTTTATTGTGTGATCCAAAGCCTTTTGAAGGTCACAAACTTTAACTTACGTTAAAACTGGAGGCACTTTTTCAGTCCCATGAAGCATTGGTTCCAAAACGTTCTCCTTGTAGGCTTGAGTCCAAGTTCCAATTGGCAACTCAGTGACTTCGACAGTCCTGGTATCAATAACCTCCACATTACCACGGACAGTGTATCTGTTGTTGTCAGTTTGGATAATAGTGCCCAGGAAATTCTTGTATGAAGGCATCTGAAATTTAACAAATGGTAAACGGTTCAGCGTGTTCGATTGGGTTTTAGTTGAACGCGGGAGGTTGCTAAGCACGAAAGAACAGTAAGAGTCGCACACTTGGCTTTCACTTATGTTTGCTAATCGGTTTGCAAGTTGTTTGAGCAAAATACCCGTTAAGGGGCGACTTCATGACATTTCTAAGTTTTTTTGCGTAAAGATGCGAAAAATTTTCAGCGTTTTCAGCAGTAGTACTCTGGTCGGTCATTATTGCAGTTCGAGGAAAAAGAAACGTATGGCTGGAGAATGCGTCAGTGATTTCGTCAAAACCATTCACCCATGGGCAAAATAGTAAATACGTAATTGATAAATCAGAGCGCGCTCTTTACTTTTGTTGTTATAAAATTAAATAGTGAGACACATGGGATAAAAAGAGGGAAAAAGCAACTATATTGCCATGGTAAGCAATCAACAAGAAGTTTGGATTTCTGTGGATGAAACTGCATATCAGAAGTCAAACCTGAAGGTCACTATTGCCGTCCATATTCCTCACCAAGACAATGCACATACACATTATCTCGAGATAGCACAATGGTAATCTGGAAACTAGTTGAGACATAAATAGCATTGTGCACAGTCCTTTGTGGTGTGAATTTATCTTGTTTCGGTAAATGTAGCAACTTTTAGAATCCAAGAGTTAAAGTACCCCTGTGATAAAGGAACAACTTCCTTTTTTTCTTCAGATTTTGAAAGTTTATTTGGCAAACGTTGAGCTTTGACTTTTATCCAAAGGCCGTTTACTTTGAGTATAAGTTTTAAATTTTACGGTCCGCCATTACTTACGTTTAAAACTGACCGATTGGACCTCGGAGGGTTGGATCCAGGGAAAAGTGACGTCAAAGGCTCACTAGCGTGTGAATGCAGCTTACTATAATTATATGCAAAACGCGACTTTAAAACTTTGAAAGCCCAAAACTCTCGTGCTGCATATTGATTCTGCGGCGTACACACGCATTTCATAGTAGACTAGTCATTTTATCCTCGATCCAGCTCGTTCAATATCTTAAAGTTAGTAATGACAGACCCTTAAATACGAAAATGCCAGTAAAAGTATATACAGAAAGGTGTCTTTTTGAAATCAAAGCTTAAAGCTTTGTTCGCTTAGTGTTTAGTTAACATAGTTTTGCAAGCCAAAGAAAAATAGGAATTGATGTTTTTGGACACAGTGCCACTTTAATAGGACAACGATAATGATGATAAGGATTATGGTCATCCTAAAGCAAAAGATGATTAACAACATTTTTGTAAATTTTACTTGATCATTTCTCTTACAGAACTATGAACACCCTGATTTGATATATATACAAAAAGTAGCTAAAAGTAGATTAGTGCTAGCAAAATAATATTATTTTGTATCACCTTCATTTTCACAAAAATTGAACTAATTAATTTCTTTTTCTCACCATTTCTTCGGGTTCTTCTCCATTAATCATTTTCTTCAAGTTCTCAATGATTTGCCGCACATCAAAATTTGGCACCTTGGTGCTGTAGCCAGTTCCAATCCCCTCTGCGCCATTAACTAGGACCAGTGGCAGTATGGGACAGTACCATTCTGGTTCAACTGGTAGATTGTCATCATACAGGTATGTCAGGTTTGGCATATCATGTACAGGAAACAGAAGCTTGGCCAAAGGACTAAGCATGGTGAAAATGTAACGGGGGCTGGCAGCATCCTTACCGCCGTGAATGCGAGTACCAAACTGACCAATAGGTTGCAAAAGGTTAACATTATTACTGCCAACAAAATTCTGCGCCAGGTTGATGATTGTTCCCATCAAACTTTGCTAAAAGATAATGAAAAGAGGTGCAAATTCACCACAATGTCCCTTAACGCATTCACAACTAAAGCACTCCAATAAATTATTGACCAGTAAAATCGTCAGGCGTAAGGCAGAGTAAAATCTATAAGTTTCACTATGAAGTGAGGAAGGGTTAAAACTACATCTTTACCCTTGGATTCAGCACAGGATATTTTAACATTAAAAAAAACAATAGCTCAATAGCCCGAAGTGTATACATTGAAAGTTATCTTTTTTGCCACAGCTTAAAATACAGATTTTTTTTAGATTCATGCACACCACAGGTAAGATGCAAACTGTTTCTTATGCTCATCACAATGATTTTCTTCACTTTATTGTTAGTACTTTAATAATTTTAAAATAGTTCTCTACTTTGTATCGACTCTACCCTATTTTCTTGTGGTACTACGGTTTTCCTCTCTCACTGACTTTTTTTATTTTATTTAAGCTGATCTGATTTGATTTTTTTTTTCAA
>NC_090886.1:28948458-28968458 GCF_036669925.1 Montipora capricornis
AACTTTATTATTGGTTTTTATCTCAGACTAGTTGGCTGATACTAAAACAATTAGACCCTTCGCCCTCAAGGGTCACGGGTCAATAGCCCATTTGGCTTCGCCTCATGGGCTACTGACCTGTGGCCCTTGCAGGCTACAGGTCTAATTGTTAATTAGTATCACCCAACTAGGGGACTAATGCAAATCCTGCATTTTGATTGGCTACGCTACTAGAGGACTATTATTGATAGTCCTCGAGTAGCAAAAAGCGTGACGCTTTCTTTCGTTTTATTCCCAAATAAATATTTCTTGCATTTGTTAACTTCATTATTGCCTTTTCTGTCCGACTAGTTGGGTGATACTAAAACAATTAGACCCTGCGCCCTCAAGGGCCACGGGTCAATAGCCCATTCGGCTTCGCCTCATGGGCTATTGACCCGTAGCCCTTGCGGGCTACGGGTCTAATTGTTAATTATCCTTGTTTGGAAAACTTTGTTTCAGAAAAGATGGGGGTCTCAGGTCAAAAAAACCCTAGTAGGTCAGCTTCATGAACCAACAAATTAACAGAAAATTTATAATGGTTTAGAGGGAGCTGTGGAGATTTGACCTGCTGGAATTCCTTGTTGACACCCTGCCTTACAGGTCTATTCACCTTGTTTGGTATTATACTAAAACATTATTGAACACCTCAGTGATGTCTGTCAATAATCAAGTTAGTATTTCATGAGGCTCTCAAAGAATAGTAGTACAATAAGAAATATTTTGCATTTGACTGTTGGACGACTAAAAACTAATTATGGTTCACCTTTACGATTGGAGTAATGAACTCCTCAAGAAATGACAAGCGTGTCAGGTTTGGCCAGTTACTGTGAATAAAGTTAATGAGCAGTCCCTTAATGTGAGACCCATCTTGGTCTTGATCGGTCATTATCATCACATGGCCATATCGTAAGCTCTTGAGATCCTCGTGGGATGAGTACTTCTTGTTGTATTGAAGACCAAGAATCTTGATGAGATTGTTGATTTCTGCATTATCAAGAATCTGAAAGATTTTTTTTTCAATTCAGCTACATGTATTTCACAGATGTTAAGTTGATTCATCAGATGTTCTTTATGACCTTTAGTAGCCACATGGACCATAATAAGAGCCCCTAACTTATCCAGTGAAACATGTCAACATAATTACAAACTGTCAACTCTGGACACAATCCTAACAGTTTTCCACTTTCTGCAAAGGCAACAGTCCACACAGACCTCTGTACATGTCCTTGTACTTATTTTTAACACTTACAACTTGATTTAGAATTACCTTACCAACTAAGAAAAAGAAAAGGAACCAAATGGAAAAAATGAAATAGAAAAAAATGCTTGAGATACAGTACAGCTGTATTTAGCATGCCTGCAACAAGAAGCTAGCCAATGGGCCAAAGCATTTGAATGTTACGTAAGCAGACAATGTGGAATTCCTTCATGAAGAAAATGCCATAACTAACAAAAATCAGTGTAAAGAAATAACATCATTCTGCATCTTGCTGTTGCTGATTTCTTGATTTCAGTTTACAGTGTCCCTTATTAGTGCTACATGTACATGTACAGTGCTAGAAGACTAGACACTTAAAGTTCCTTTCCATCCTTTTCCTTTCATTTCCTGTTCTAGAATTATTATAGTCCAAAGGTGCTCTAGTTACGACTCATTATTATCAATACACATGCACTTCCAAATGGCAAACTGCCTCCTGTAAAATGCACCATTTTTTCAGGCCAACCGGAAAATGCCAAGGCTGAAAATCTGTTGGCCACACTGATTCTGATAGGCTGCAAAGATGTCAAACAACTTCCCTTGGCCAATGAGATCTTGAGGATACCATTTCAATGCCAGAGTTGGCATGAATTTTTGTGGATGAGTTTTGTAGTGAACATCTGACGTTTGGAGATTTTATTTTTAAATGGAAGAAATCCCAAATTTTCAGCCTTTTTCTAGTCAAAACTCGGACTTCGACAACAAGCAACTGGATGAAATTGAGCAAAAAGCTCAAGCAAAAAACATCAACAGAGCAACTGAGTGGGGAGTGAAAAAGTTACAGAAATGGTGTGAGAAAAGAAAAATTGCAGTGGATGTCAAAACAACAAGTCCAACAGACTTGAGTAAAATTCTGCAAAACCTCTTTGCTGATTGAAGTAAAAACTGAGAAAGGCTAAGCATTAACTCCAAGTGCACTGACTGGAATTGCGGCCAGTCATCACCATCTTAGGTGTGCTCCACTCAGCCGATACATAAACATTTTGCAAGACAGCGAACTTGTGTCTGCCAACAAAATGTTTGAAACGAAGGCCAAGCTTTTTTTGAAAGAAAACAAATCGAAACCAGAACACAATCACTTCATGTAAGGGCAGAACACAAACAGTGTTTGGAAAGATGCAGAGAAGTTGAGTTTCTTTGGTTTTTGTGTTAACATTTTTCCTTATTAAATTAACTGGTATGATTTGGCCTTGTGTATTGATAATAATGATAATCACCTCACTTTTGTCTGGCCTATAGTTTATTTGTGTCCCTTATAGCATCATTTGTACCCTCACACCGCTCGGGCGCAAATGATGCTGCTCCGTCCGGCCACAAATGCACTATAAAGTTATTGCCTCCAAAAGTAATGTAATTGTCCTCTTGTTACGATGCCCTCAGTGATAAACATACCTGTTTGTGTGAAGCATCACGAACATTCAGCAGTTTACCACGAAGTGGAAACACCCCAAAATGATCCTTGCCAACAACACTCAAACCACTAACAGCCAAAGTCTTGGCTGAGTCTCCCTCTGTTAGGATGAGAGTACACTGGCTTGAGTGACGGCCTCCAGCCTCATTAGCATCATCAAGTTTAGGAATGCCACGAATTTTGCTAGATTTTGTCTTTTGGCATTTCTTGTTAAGCTGACTCTGAAATTAACACAAGAAATTGGAAATCATAGTTAACGCCACTAAATAGTAAGCTGAAGCAATACAGAGGAAAGGTGTAGAGGACTATCAAATAATTTTTAAGGAGTTCAGTGGAGATATTCTTTGATTTCAACTTGCCTTTTTAAGGATTTACCTGAGCAGTAGTTGCAGTTTTTTTATTCCAATTCTTGAATCACAGAACACAATACTTATTCAGAATTTGTGCACTGGATTGTGTACATGTACTATATCCTTTGAACAGTATAAATTACATGTAAATCGAACTCTGTTTAATTAATTTGTCTTTACCAATCATCCTTTAAGTTATCATTTTCTTACCTGTGCTTTAAACTTCACCCAGTTCATTATATGCTCCACAACTCCACACTGTGTTACCTGCAAAGTAAAACATCTCGGTCACCCTCAATGTATTAAACAAAGTTCAAAGCTTAATGCAGATCCCTTACAAAACGTGGTTTGGAATGTGAAAAACTTGCAAATGCATTTTGGCGATTGCAAATGAGCTCCTTTTGTGTAACCATGTTGGATTTAAAGACAAAATTGCACAAAAACCAAACATACAGTACGGTCAAACGCTGGCAAAAAAACATGACAACCTCAACTGTCAAGGAGATCACACAAAAATTTGTGGATAATTCAGAGCTGCAATGTACATGACAGCTAAAAAGTTTAAGGTACAAGACTCGCTCTGTCATTGAAGGGGTCCAGCTACTGCAAGGCAAGGCTGCTGCTTAAGTACATTTTTTCGGAGCCCTTTGGGCTTCCAACTTTAAAAGGTAGTAGCCCGAGTCATTTTTTCAAGAGCCCAGAATTAATTAATAATATTAATAGTGAGGATGAATCACCTTGTGATTAGTTACTCGTTCAGAAATTTGGTCGCCCACGCTCACAAATAAGGCGCCCAGGGCGACTGTTAGGCAGCAGCCTTGCAAGGGATCAACACTAGCAGTGTTTCCCCCTAATTTAGGTTAGGTGTCTTCCTCTGATGGGTGTTTGAATGAAAACCTGTTTTCAATCTCGAGAATCATGTAGCCGGTCTTTGAAAGTAGAATGCAATTGGCTTGCTACCCAAACGGATAATGAAAGACTAAACAACAGAGGTAACACCATTCAGTTTAAAACAATGGAAGCCTCAACACAACCAAACCTGAAATACTGGGAAACATTATGGTGTGTTGGTAAAGTCTGCTACGAGCCTAGTTATGGTGTGTTGACCATTAGCAAAAGAATTTTCAAACCTGTTTGATGAATTTATCAGTGAAATCGCAAGTTGATCCAAATGCCTTGGCCCTCAGTGTCATGTTCTCTTTGGTTTGGGAATCAAATGATGGGTTTTCAATCAAACAGTTGATGAACAGCCACAAGTGATTCTTGATCTGAAATGGCTTCACTTCAATTCCACCTTTGTTCCTCCTTTTCACTGCAGCCATCAGTTTCTCTACAATTTGATCTGTCACATAGTTGACATGGGTGCCTCCCTAAACATGTTCATATAGATAATGCAAAAAAATCTTCAGTTTACAGACTGGTTGGCTCAATTGGTTGAGCACTGGACTACCATGCATGCAGGAGGTCATAAACTAACTCTAGCTGGACCAACACTCAGGGTCTTTAAATAACCGAAGAGGAGAAAGTGATGCTTTTTTAAGATATATGCCAATTCTGAACTTACTACCCTTGGTACACTGCAGAGAGATTTCTGACTTGCTACTATTTTTCAAATCAAGAAATAGTCTGATACCGGTAATTACCGATATTCATGACTATCTGTGCACCTCTGATCCTCATTGTAAAACTCGTAGGTTCTTTGATCCGAACAACTGCAATATAAGTTTCAATCACAAACAGGACTGCTTACTGATACGGTGGCCCTTTTGATTTCTATTGTTTCGATTATATATTTTGGGATGCCAAGGCGGCAAATACCCATCAATTTGCCCCCTGAGCATCCCATAGTGTCTTTCAAAACAATAGAAATCAAGATGGCTGCCGTATCTGCAAAAAGGTCTATTGCTAAAAATTGTGTCCATAACTGCAAGGATCATAGCTTTACTTGATTAGACTTGGGCTAGTACTTGAAACTACAGCTTGCCCAAAGGGCCATCTGATGTTTGGAATTTCATCTCACCCTGAAATGGTCAATAATGTTCTGACTATCCCTCTGAGCCACTTTCAAAATTTTGAAGTCTGAGATAATTATAATGAATTTTTTTCTTAAACCACAATGAAAAAATGGTACACTTTAATTACCTTTGTGGTAGCTATACTGTTGACAAAGCTTGCTTGCTGGAATCCTTTCATACTTGTTGTCACACAGACCTCCCACCGTTTATTCACCACTTCATGCACAACAGAACTCCCCTTCTTTGAATTGTCATCATCAGCTAATTCCTCATCTTCTTCTTTAACTTTTAGATAAAGTCCCACATAATCCCTGAATGACCTTATCTGGTTTGACAAAACATGATAAATTAATATGAGAATATAATCATGTTTCAAATTTGATCCCGTTGTTGCACAATTATAAATAGACAGGAGCCCACTGTATTAGAATACAACACTTTCTACATGTATCTCTGTTAACATCTCCATACTTGTAGCTCAGAGCATTGGATTGAATATAGTTGCATCTGATTCAAATACCCCTCTGATCACTTCAACAGTGCTGGAAATAATAGTCGGTCATCGGACATTGTCCGACCAAATTTTGAAAATGTCCGGCCAATTTCACATTATGATCGGACACGATGACCGAACATGTCACCAGCACATCTTGAGTTCTCTTCTTCAAGGTATTGTCAGTCAATAACTTATGTCCGGTCCAATTTGTCAAATGTCTGACCAAAAGGAAGATTTGAAAGGATATATGTCCTCTGAATAAAGAAAAATTATTTCCAGCACTGCTTCAAGGATATGTCGCCATAAGTCCAAAATTCAACTCTACCATACTTTGTACTTTGTACAAATTGGGGGATGGTTCACAAGTGAACGAGTTAACAAGGGATCGAAATAAATTTTAAAAAATCCACTCGCAATAGACCATTTTACAGTTCTGTGCTCAGTTACCAGTTCTTTGAATATGGAGGGTGTAAACTTCAGGTTTTCAGGTCATTGTTTCACCATACATGTAGCTGGAAGAACCCACACCTTTACTAATGCTAACTATAGGCCTAAAAAATAGCATTTAAACATAAGGTTAGCATTTTTGTAAAGTTTGGGTTGTTTCAGTTATGGTAAAACAATAACCTGCAACCCGCACTTTACGCCCTCTGCTTTGAATAAAAGCTTGCTTTTGGCCTGGTAAAATTAATATCCTTACAATCTTCTATACAAAGAAAATGCAGACACTTCGCAGTTGCTGTTGACAGAAGATGTCACGACTCAGATAGTTTAGAATGGGATTTACACACACCCAATGGAGGTTTACATGTACAAGTAAAATTAATACAACAGTAAGATCCAAGTTAAAACACACCGGCAATTTCTTTCCATTGAGATAAACAGCAATCCCTCTCACTGAACCTGCAACATCATAGGCTCTCCTTGCCAGCAGGGAGAAAGTATCAGCATCCAAACTCTCCATTTTGAATTTGGCCAAGTCTGGCTTGAATGTTATGCAAGTAAAGTCCTTTCCACTGAAATCCTTCACAATTGGCTCTCCAGCTTTGCTCATATTGTTTGTCCAGGTCTGAAGTGAAAAAGAAAAAAACCCAGTGAACCTTTAATTAAAGCATTTCTCGTTTCTCTTTTTCTAGCAAACGTCAAGATTTCTAAAAATTGTTCCAAATCTGTTCAATACTGATCATATAAAGATCAGCAGAAATTCTACCAAGAAATACTACGTATGGAAATCTCTTGTCTTAATGGCGACCCCACTCGAAGAAGCCAGCATTGAAAGAAATGCAAAAGGCATTTCGCTCTTATCGAATGAAAGGTGGAAGGAAACAATTAACTGTGCAAATAATTGTCAGCAGTTCAGCCTGCATGGCTCTCCACCTGTAACAAACTTGTTAAGCAGTTCGCATCAAACAACGTATTTCATGAACTATCGCTCTCGCTCACTTGCGAAGCATTGAACTTTAACTCGCCAAATTGACAGAGGATTGAACTCACCCTGGGCTAAATCTATCCTATGGTTATTGAAGCATTAATTTTACGTCAATCTTACGAATTCAGAGGAATGAATATCTCTGGATTTCAAGCTCAACTGCTGAATAACCTGAATGCCAGTTAATAAATTATTTTAAATCAGAAATGATCGTAACTACTGCGGGACAAGGAGTTGCTTAACAAACTTCGGAAATATTATAGTTTTGGTTCTTCGCTGGTGTAATATTTGCGTCATTGATAAAGTTTTAGCTCAAGGTTGGAGTTTTTCAACAACTATCCCGTAAACGTTTCTATAGATGGTTTTCACTCACGTGACTTGGCGGCTATATTGGTGTACAAAACAATATAAAAAGAATGCATGGGATATGCATAAAAATAAAGTTTGGTTCCCAAAGGAGAGAACGTCTATTGTTCTTGTACACCAACATGGCCGCTGTGACGTCACGTGAAAACGATCTATTTGGAAAGGATGCAAACTTTTAAGCGCTTTTGATTCTAAATATATCTCATGTCGGACTGCACTGGTGGCGACTACTAATCGCATAATCATCACAGTTCTTTTTTTCAAAGAAATGTTGTTTTTATGCCTTTGGGAGAAGTATTCATCATGAAAGTGAAAAACTTACAAATCATTAAAATTAATACAAAGATGTAAGAATTACGCATGATAAAGGGTTCTGTTCTCTGTCATGGCGAAGTGAGGCGAACAAAACAGGCTTTCGTGACAGTGCGTTGTGTTGCGTCAGTGCTGTCAAAAACAGTTTGCATATTCATTCTTTACCTTGGGGAGCTACCGTATTTACCCTGTATAAGTCGACCTTTTATAGCCTCAAAATAAGCTCCAAAAATTGCCCTTGTCTTACCCGGGTCAAAGACTTAGAGCCAAGTTCCAGCTAAATAATTTATTCAAAATTAATATAATAATGTTGTCTTGGGCAGAATGCAGTGGACAAAAGAGGTCAAAATGAATGTACGCAATTCCAGTTGAAATGAAAAAGGATTTGTCCAACTGTAAATGTTGAAGATACTCACTAACACAAATATGAGAGAGACACCGGGATTTTTCGTTTACAAAGGGAAAAAGCTCAAAAAGGCATTTCTCTTTCTTCAAATAAAACATGATCATTCAAATGCTTATTAACCTGGCACATCATCACTCGCATTGCGTGAAAATGCTGGTTGGTAATGATTATTTTTTATTCTTTATACAAACCTGGCTGGTTTAAATGCTTTTGCAAACTTTGTAGTGTTTGGTTTATGAGTTTTTTGTTTTGTTTGTCATGTGAGATATCATAAATCAAGGACCAATTAAACCTTGCACATTTTGCATCGTTCTTGAAGTCATTTTCAAAGATTGACTCCTGCTTCTGTGATGTTGTGCTTATCCTCTAAAGCTCTTTATCCCTGAACAAGGAAACAGGTTAGTTTCAGGTTTACGTGTTCGATTTTCTGAGAACTTTTTTGAAACTCAAGGACTGCAAAATGCCCACATGTACAACAACTGCTGAACCACAAAACTACTAAGCACTTGAGGCCCTGATTTTTTTGTGTATCCACAGTTCCAGAAATTGAAGAATACAAGATTAGTATCCCATGAACATTGGACAAAGAAATTAAGAAATTGCCTTTTTTGCAATCAAAAATGGGGTGTTGACTTATACATGGGTAAATACGGTAGTTGTGATAACAAATTAAACAATGCTTTCCAACCATTGTTTTCTTGCAGCACATTATCACAATTAAATTGGCCACGGCATTCAGTTGCTTTCGTCTTTGCCTAGGTTGCGGTTTTCGTCCTACCTAGGTGATTTCGCGGTAAACACTATCAGCAAAGACAAGGTATTACCACGTGCAAATGCACTAATAGTTTCGAGCAGTACTGTGCATGTACATTTAGAAGGTGAAAAGTTAGGCAAACATAATAACCAAAATTGCAGTAGAGCCGCCAGTCCAGATAACAAAGTTGATGGTAATTTTCTCCAGTAGCTAGCAATGTTTATATAAAAACAATGGACAGCATTGAACTCCCGCGCTGATTGGCTAATCAAACTTCGGATATCCTTTGCTATTCACCTCCGAGCAATTGGTGCAGAATTTGCACCCGAAAATGTTGTAATCTTTGCAGGAATAAATGAGTTAAAATCATCTTTTTGTGCTATATTATCTCACTGTTTTGGTATATACTAAAACAACTATTCAACTCAGTGTTGGTGGCTAGTGGTGGATATTTACTTCACCGCTTTGTGGCTTGGTAAATAGCCACCACTAGCCACCTCCACTTCGGTGAATAGTTGCTAATTATTGTTAATGATCCTGTTGTTATAGAGTTCTAAAGTGGTGATGTCATTAAAATTAAATTTTTGAAATTATGGGGTTTGTTGGAATATTTTGAAAGAGCAACATCTTAAAGACTAGCATTGAAGGGCAAATTGTCTCAGAGATACTAGTCTAGTAGTAGTTTTGCTCTCATGACTTCACAAATCCTTCTAAATCTGACTCAGTTCCTAATGTTATGAACTGAGTCAAACTTAGAAGGGTTTGTATGGAGTCATCAGAGCATAACTGGGCTAATATCTCAAAGAATTTTGCCCTGAAATGCTAATGTTCTTTCATAGTTGCCCAAAAAATCAAAAAATTTTCTTAAGACGTCACACTTTAGGACTCTATTATTGTCCTTTGTAAGATGCAGGTGGAAGCAGTCCATTATAGAACTTGTGCTAAGTGAGTAAACTAGCTTTCCAGACACTTGCTGGTAGAAGTTCCCACTATAAATTACACAGTTGGAAGCATCCCTGTCAAGTGTCTTTTTTCCTCAACTAATGATATAAAACAATATACACATAATGTACAACTGTAGCTGAGGTTACTGCAACAAGTAGTTTCAGTTCAACTGTTACACATCAGCAGAATACCTGTTTAAATCTCTTCCCAGATTCAGATGCGCATGTTTCAACAATGAACTTTGTACTGAAAATATTGCAAAGTTTAGCACCATAGCCATTTCTTCCCCCTGTCACTTTCTTCTCATCATCATTATAGTTGGATGAAGTTAGCAAATGCCCAAATATCAATGTGGGCACATACACCTTCTGTTCTCTGTGCATTTCAACTGGAATTCCTCGGCCATCATTCCAAACACTAACAGTGTTATTTTCACTGAAATTAAGTATACAAAAAGGGAAAGAAAACAAAGTTATCAGAAAAAAAAAAGAAAACTGTTTAGCATTTGAGCATAGTAAATGGAGGGGAATGGTTATGGAACCTGACAAATTTCTTGTTGTATGTTTTTGTTCTCTTTTTTGGCCTTCACCGTGCACAAAACACAATAGTTGTTTACTCCGTACTGAGGAACTAACCAACAGAAACGTGTTGGTTACGTAACATAATAGTGTACAAGTGCAAAACAAAAGATTGTGCACCGTCATGGACTTTCCAACCTCAATCTTGGCATCTTTGTTTGCTCCTTTGATGTTTGCCGATCTTCCAAACCATTTCCCTCAATTAACTATGATTTGAGCAAATGGCCACAAGAAGTGTTTCACAAAAATGAAAAATACATGTAGATCTATAAGGGAACTCTGAGGTGAACTGTTCTGAAAGGACCTGGTTTGAAACAGACACCTTGGTTGATAAAAATGTCAGCCGTTGAAAGGAACCAGGCAAGAACCGACACAGTTGAATGCTTAAAGTACATTGTATACTGGCATCAGAATAAATTATTTTTTCACTACTATTAAATACTGCATTTTCCACCAGCAAATTGACCCTAAAAAAGTGAAAAAAGGAAGATTTCCTCAAAAAAATAGAGAGAATAGGGATACACCCATAGTAATATAGTTTTCATTAATTTAAACCACTATGCTAGTTTATTGGATGGTAGGTTCCGTAAAGGTAGCAAGAGAGGGGACAGCACTACCTTAAGAAGCAAGGAGGTCATCATGGCAACCGAGCCACAGCTCACCTACCAGGTACAAATCACTGAGAAACACCTGCGCATGGAATGTATATAGCACTTACAGCCCAAAAATAATGTTAAATTGCGGTTCATCTGCAATAAGTTCCAAATGAAAGAAGTTCAAAATCCTACCCTCAAGAAGCCACAAGAATTCATGAGTCTAACCGCAAACTGCAAATAGCCGCAAGAAGTTACGATATTTAACCGCAGCTCACTTTGTTGACTCGTTCGGTGTTTGGAATCAGCATTCATATATCTCCTTAGATAACCGATAGCATAGTTGATCAGCCTGCATATCAGACGCTTACAAATAATGTCTAATGACAAACACAAAGAATGCACATTGTTTATAACGTTGATTAACGATGCACTAAACCTCCACAAAACACACAAAAACCGAAAACCATGTGACAGTTATGATTTTCCACAACCAAGCAGTAATTTCTTGACCGTAAACTGCTGCCTAAGAAAATTTTAAAGGGGCCCTCAGAGCTAAACGCTGAGAACTTAGGAGCCCAACATATGAAGTGAAAGGCGTTGCTGTGAAAAATTAAGGAGCCCAGAGCTATTCTTTGGGAGCCCTAGGCTACCGGGCTCCTCTTAGGCAACAGCCTTGAACATTTTCGCATGAGAGGTCACAAATGCTCCCTTGAAACAAAAGGGTTAGCAGTTGCCAGTTTGCTGCTACTTTTGCTAAAATCTGAAGATAGCGTAATAATTTAGCTGGATTGTTACGTGCACAACTCCATTCCTTCGATCAATCACCATTTTCAGCTGCTTCTTTACACACAAGTATTGCAGGCTCATATTTTCTTTTGCTAAACCACTGACAACACAATGCAGAGCAATGATTTTGCGACTAAAATTTGCAAAATTGCGACTAAATTTTCGTATCTTGTTGCAAAATTGCGAGTGGATTTTTTTTGTTAATTTTGAGCCCTGATTTATCCAGCTGCTTTCACCAGCATACCGTATACACTGTACTTGGAACTTGGGGACGATTTTTGCGAACAGAAGGATCCAGCGGGCGGATAAAGTCTCTTAGATTGCAAAGAGACAGCTAAGAGACATATTACCTTTCAAAAACTCATACTTCTAGGGTCTTTGTAATCTGAGAGTGAAAGCAAGTACAATCAGGAAGTTGTTTGAACTGTTTGAGTGCAATAAGTTTTAAAAGTGTATTGCCTCTTGTGGCAATTTTATAAGAAAAAAAAAAGTTTCCTTCCAGAACAAACAAATAAATATAATCGGCACATCCCTTTGAATGAAAAAATCTAACGGAGAGCATTTTATCGTTTGAATCAGCGAACAATGTACAGTAGCTGAACCAAAGGTTTTTTTTCAGTGTTTTCCGTGACACCACAAGAAAATCGTTAAAAAAACAAAACTGTTCCTTCCAGGAAAATCAAATCAATCGAATCGGCGCAGCTTACAAGCTTTTAATGAAATTGGTGTGTTTTAATGGCGAGCATTTTACCGTTTGAATCAGCAAATTACATGTATGCACAGTACAACTGAAGATACATGTATAGCTTTTAAATTCAGTATTTGCCCTGACGCCACGCTGAATCTGTGAAGCAAGCGAGTTTGAATGTCATTGAAGTGTGTCACTGGTGAAGAAGCAATAGAGTCAGAGTTTGTTGTTTCTAAATACCCGCTGTTTTGTTCCAGCAACTACCGGTAATATATGTTCACGAGCTCTATACCAGTGAGTTAACCTGTTGGTTGTGTATCTTAGTAATTTGCGTGCTACCTGTAGGTTTCACTGATGTTTTCAAATTATGCAAATTTCGAAACTGGGGGTTGCCGTGACAATTGCTTTTACAATTTGTTAATTATAGTGAACATTATCATTTCTATCTTTCACATGCGAGAATATAGGTGTCGTCATGGTAACAAACACAATTAGCCAATAAAACACGAGCTTCGTCTTCATTGTAAGTTACTTTTGAGCTTCAATATAATTCTTCTCTACTACATCAACCTTTTAATTTGCAAAATTTTACATTATCATGATTTGCTTTTCATAACTTTCGTATCTTGTTTCATGTTACACAACATGCATGTCTTAGTGGTTGGTTACCACTTTTTCATCATTTCAAAAATGAATAAAACAAGTTGTTTTAAATCAGGACATTTTATCAATATCTATATAATAAACAGAACATTACATGGCCCCTTGGGGATACAAATTTTATCTTCTCGTGCTGAAAGTATCTCACTCGTTCGCTTCACTCAATTGTGAGACAGGAAAGGAAAGGAAAGGAAAGGAAAGGAAAGGAAAGGAAAGGAAAGGAAAGGAAAGGAACTTTATTTAAGTGTCTAGTCGTTCTAGCGCTGGAGCACTAATTGGGGACACTGTAAACTGAAATTAGCAATGAAAGTAAATCAAGTCAAATGTTGGTTTTTGAGGAGAGGGGAAACCGGGAGTACCCGGAGAAAACCTCTCGCTGCAGAGTAGAGAACCAACAAACTCAACCCACATATGACGCCTAGTCCGGGAATCGACAACCCCTGTACTTTCTAGTGGTGGACCGATGATCGATTATAATCGAAAGTTGATCGAAAAGTTCAAGCGACGCGACAATTGATTTTACTTTTTTCATAATCAATTGTCGCCAAAAAATTAAAAATTTATTGGGGACAAATAAAAGTATTAAAATCAATAAAAATGTTCGTTTAATATCTTGTGTGAGTTGTCTTTTTTCATGGACTCCTAACTTCTAAGTCACAACAGCAGATATAATCTAAGATTGACTGTGTTTACCTGGCGGTACCCTGTTCGCAGTGTTGTTGTCACTTCAAATACCTCACGCTTATTTGAAAGATGTGGCATGCTAAGCCGCTTTGTATTTCGCAAGCAACTGACCCAAACATAAATTACAAGCTCACTGTTTCGCATTTGTAGTATCACTCCCGTCCAAAATAAGTTTTGAAATAGATCTCAAATGTATATACAAATCACCAGAGGAAGATAATGTCACCTCTGATCCAAGATGAACAATTGTTGGTTTTGGCTTGAAAATGTTTGTGTTCTCTCTCAGACATGCCTCGCTTACATGTTGCTCACAAGTCCAACATGACGGCTAAAATGGACGAGATGGAGATCTTTCGCTATCCTGGAAACGCCGGGTCAAAAGTGTGGGAATATTTTGGTTTTCATCAAGTGAAGGAAGGGCCCACTTTGACTTCTATCTAGATGAAAAATATGTGGAATGCTTATTGGTAGATTTTTCTGATTATAATCGATGATCGATCGGTTGGGGCAATCTGATTATTTCTGATGATCGAATGTGAAATCTCAACCAATTCCCACCACTAGTACTTTCAGCACTCAAAGATAAAATTTGTATGTATATATCTGCGCGGCCATGTAATATCTTCTATGTATTGTATTGTATATACATATACAAGCGTATGCGAATTTCACTATCTTTGAGCTGCCCTGTATATTGGCTTTCTAGAGCCAATAACAAAGTTATTCTAAACAATTATATAATTATTTTAGCTGCAACTCGCCTGTATCTCTCACTTCATACTTTGCGTTTCCCCTAATTCCGCAAAGTGTTACCACAAATAAGTTCTTGCAGTCCAAAAATCCTGCTGCAAAGACGTTCTTGCACTTTAAACATGCACCCGCAAAGAAGTTCTTGCAGTTTCAGAACTCAAGCACAAGTGACCCGCAATTAGCCGCCAGAAGTTGCCTGGCTTGCGGACGCATACAGAATTTTCTTGCGCATGCATTATTTTTGGGCTGTACTGTACAAACCCTAAAAAAGGGAGAGGGGGAAGCAAGCAAGCAAAAAAAGCAACTCTAGGCCAAAGCACATGACAATGCGCAAGAAAACTTCCCTGAGTCCACCCAAATATCCAAGATAAAACAGCTGCATTGGCTCGGTTTTAACTTATTATAAGGAGTACCACAGGGAGTACTTACGCATCAATGGTAATTTTAATGCAGCCCATGGAGGGATCCCTTTGCTTGTTGTCTGCTGCATTTACTGGAGTTAAGGGAGAGAAAGGATCACATAATAATTATTATAAAATAACTATTGTCCTAACCTGATAGTAAGTGAGGAATCACAACTTGAGAAAGTAAGATCATCCACTAAAAACACAGCTTTTAGTAGGACTGTTGCTGTTTTTTTTTTCTTACGTGTATAGCCTAAACAGGAGTCCTCTTTGCCATTGAATGTGTGAATTATTGGTCATTGAAGATTCTTCCAGAGTGAGAACAGCAATTCATACAATAATTATTTATGTTCTGATCCCTACATGTATTTACCTTCATACTCACGAGTGCTAACGATAAGCTGTCCAAAAAGATAAAACTTGAGGAAAGTCTAAAAGATCTTTCTCCAGGATTATAGAATGCTTTGATATAGTTTACTTGTACATGTAACTCCACAAACTACTTGGCATTACTAAAGGCACTTGAATCAAGAAGACCTGATGCTCACCTAAAAGCTCATCAAAAATCTTGTACAGACCAGGCACATATGTTATCTCCTTACTAACAATGGCTGATAACTGTTCATCATACACCCACATGCCCTGTTTGATTGGCTCAACAGAACCAATGTAAGTGTCTGGACGTAACAAAATGTGCTCAAGCTGGGTTTTCTTTTGATAAATTCGTTCCACGGACATGCGCTTCTTCTTCTTGGAAGCAAAATCATTGTTTTTAGCAGTGTTTTGTCCATTCATTATTTCCTGAGAAAGCAACAAAAATGCAGAAAAAAAATTAGAGAAATTGACTTAGGGTGAAATAGAGAACATCCTTGAGACAGCTTGAGAGGCATGATACACTTGTACTCTAATAGACCTGGCCCCAATTGTTCAAAGGCTTATAACTCTATCCAGTAGATGATAGGTCACTATCCAGAATGTAACTATACTTCACGTTAAACATTGTCCAAGGTTTTCATACACATCCTTACCTGGACGAGCCTAGAATGTGTATGTTGCAAGTAATTTTTCATTTCAGTTAATTCTTAAATTAATTAATTAACTAGGTAATTTTTTTTTAAACTGGGTAAAAGTTTTCTCTCTGGTGCTATCAAAGACCAACAAATTTTTGTGATTAGGGTCAAACGCTCAGCTAAGTGATTTGGATTACTGAGCACTTACACTGTATTTTGTATGATTAGGTTTGATGTAAGGTTAGAGACACTGCCCACGTTTAGTTTTAGGAATTGGGGTTAACCTATCAACTTAGTGATTGGGGTTATGCACTGTCTTATTTGAAACACTGCTGCATTCCAGGAGATGTATGACAACTGCAGACTGTCTAGTCAAATATTGCTGATAATCAGTATTTTAAGTCTAAGCACCCACTTGATTAGCACTGATGAGCAGTATTTAAGTCTAAGCACCCATTTTAAAATGGTTAGCTTTCAATAACTGTGAGTTAGGATTAGTCTGAAGTCAGTCTGCAAGTGTCAGACACTGCATTCCAGGTATAAAGGAATTCACATGCATTGTAGTGATTAGAGTAATCACTTATTTGAAGTGTTAAGTCTAAAATAACCGTTGTCTTGGTCACTGGGTTAAGAACATTGGTTAACGGTTATTGGAGGTAGAGCAATTCTTTTACTTGTAAGATAAAGGGGTTAGATCGTAAAGAAGCTGTGGTGCTGTGTTGGTGGGAAAGTGAAATAAAGAAACAGGTTTATTAAGTGCACTGATATGGTAAATTGACCACTGTAAAGAAATTTGAAGGCTGACGCTTTGAGTGTTAGTCCTTCCTCAGAAGGCAATTAAGGTAATTCCTCAGAAAAAAGAGATGTCAAACAATTTTTTTGAAACTTTCCCTGAATGTTCCCTATTAATTAAACACTGCTTTGAGAACTACAAAGAGATATACAATGGGCCAATCTTACCTCATTGATGCCTGTACTGATACAAAACATGCATGTTATTTCATTGGCTCAGGGTACATTTTGCTGTAGCTAAACAAGAGGGTTTTTAAAGTAACACTTGAAACAGCACCTGATAGGTAGAAAGTCTAGAGCATATAGAACAGTACTGTCTTATAGTATTTATGGAAAAATCACTCATCTTAACACGACATTGACTCAAGACCTTCCTCCAGGCGTGGTTTTCAAGATCATAATTTAGACCCCGCGTAAGAGGCTCTGTGTACCTTTTTAGTGATATCATTTTTCCTTCTGATAATTTTTTTTTTAATCTTTTGGATTTAAAGGGGATAATTTGTACACCACAACTATGCAATAAAAAACATACATCACCATGCTCATTCAAGAGTAAAACACCATCGTACCTGTCTATCTTGATTATTGTAGATTGAAAAAACAAAATTTGACCTTGTTTTCGGAATGCATGCAGTTATTCGCAAAGAGTTATGGGTCATTCACAACTTCTCTCACGTGCTTTGAGAACTGCTTCAGTGTGTATGATCGACTTATGCCACATTTACAATGTTGCAAATTTGACCACCATATGCCCAGTACAGGATGCACAGTACAATACTGAGGGATCATATACAGTACGGCAATTCAGCTTGAGCTCTTCATGACTTTCATAGCTGAGTGGAAGCCATATTGCATTACATCTCATGAAGTTTCCGATTTTTTATGCAAGCATATTGATCACAATCCATGTGGTTGCATGGAAACTAGATCGAGCTTTCATTGATGTAATTAAACTTATCAAAGGGCGATAAATATTGAGCTTCATTTATATTTCTTTCTGTTCGAGCTAACTTCAATTCAGGTCTTGTACACTTCAAGTGCGGGGTAAATATGTATCCGATCACTGCTGCTTTGACTTAAAACTTTGATATTATCTTTTAACAACGAAATGAAAGCTATATATAACCTCACCTTCAAAGGGCTTCCTTCAGAGTCCATGACTGTTGCACAATTGCAAAAAGGCGGGAAATGAAAATCGAAATTATTTGCGCCTGTTAACGTTCAAGGTTAAATTCATAGGCCAAGATGATTCCTTTAAATCTTCATGTACAAAAATCTATGCGATTGCAGCGTAAACAAGAGAATGTATATGTAAGAGAAAATTCGCAAGAAAACGACGATCAAACGAATCGATCCTCGAGCAAACGAGTTCGATGTAACCGCCAAGACCAAAGATCTTCAAGCCACCAATCAAATTGAAAGGCATTCAACACGTGATAAATGTTGGGTACCAGGGCCAATTTTCAAGATGGTGGAAAAGATATCAGATATGTGCCGCATTCAACGAAAACCCATCACCTCATCAGTCTTCAGCAAAAATAATTTTCGCTGTACCGTTTAATTCAAGATATTTTCAACAAGAATCAGTTAGTCACGAGTAGTGAAAGCATGCGAATATAGTTTCCAACCAGTATAAGTATAAGGGTACGTTGGTATAAACTTAAATTAAAGTTGCACTGAAGGCGTGAAAAGTTCGTAAATTCTTCCAATATTGAAATAAAATCGGCCAATAGTGCGATATGTGTTCTCACTACCCAGAAATGTTCCCTTTGACCCAAAGATAATTTAGAGATGGAAATAAATACCAAATTCGGCTCGTCGCATAATGAAAGGCTTATACATCTGAGACCGTTTTTGTAATTTAACTTACTATTGAATTTAGAGTGTTTGGAAATTATTTTTTGGAAAATGTCAATTTCTTCACTTATGTCAAACACGTGTTGAACAATGAGTGACTTACCTTCTGAAAAAAATCTCATGGCATTCCGACGTGAATAGAAATGTTCACGGACGAACTAAGAGATTTCCCGGAATTCCATCTCTTCCATTGTGCCACTTCACTATTAGGCTGAGAACGCCCATTATGGCGAAAAACAGAATAGACATTCCCACATCATGGACCAAAAAGGTGTTTTAAATCATTCGTTTTGACCCCACATTAATATTTTCCAAGATATTTATTATTTTACTGCTTTACTTCACTCGTTCAGAAAAGTTGAGAGGGGACTGGTGATGAAAACACAGGTTGGAAAAAGCACACTTGGAATGCGGGATAGTAAGTGTAACTTTGGAATCCTCTCACAAAGTAAGTGCATTTTTCTTGCTGTTTGTTAAAGGTTTTCATTTAGTACGCTTAATTAATTAAGTCGTTTTCATCAGAACAAAGAGGTGATTTACCGGGCGCGTGGTCTGCATGTTCGCTAATTTAGTGATCGGCTTTATTGTACTGCTTTTTTACTTTGCGTGATTTTTTTGTTTTGTTTCATCGTAAATTGTATGGTTTTAATATCAGACCGAATAAAATCAAAATAAAATATATACTATACTATTAGTGGCCATGGATTCCCTAGTTCTGTTTGCTTTTCACGGGCCAGCATGGGCCCCAACATGGCCCAAAACGCGAGGGATCGGGATCAGCAGTATCTTATCAAAATTCTCATGATTTTTGGGATCAGGGATCAAAATTTTGGGTAAGGTTATGGGATCAGTTACGAAAAAATATACCTCGTTATGACCCTGTACTATTTGATCAGTCAAAATGGTAAAAGAAAACGAACTGAAAATAAGTCATTTCGTACTAGTGCCCAGTGCCCTATGGAAAGTAATTCCTCTTTTTGGACATTTATTTAAAATTATCTTGAAATTTCCAAGCACAGTCGGAAACGATGTACCCAACAGTGTTAACGTCATAAAGGTAAATCGAGCCTTCAGAAAATGATATAAAGTGGTGCCGTTTAGCTGAGAAGATTACCGTATTTACTCGAATAAGCGCCGCCCTCGGATAAGCGCCGCATCTGGGACAAAAAAGTTAGTAAGCGCCGCCCGCGAATAAGCGCCACACCGCCGATGCGGCGCTTATTCGAGGAATTCCGTATAACCAGGAAGAACACTATAAAACAATTTTAAAACAGCATCGGCAATTTAGTATTTTCCTTAAATGTGATGTTCTTTAGTTCAAAGTGACTGTATTTCTCTGCTCGGGCGGTAAGCTTTCTTTCCAGAATTCTTGCTAGGCGAAGTTCTGATGTAAACTGAACGTTGTGAATTGTTCGACGACGGGTAATTTTTC
>NC_090886.1:28970958-28973458 GCF_036669925.1 Montipora capricornis
AGCAAAGAAGGGACATGGATGGACAAAACTGGAGAGGATTGAAATGGATTGAATTTGGGTAAATTTGAAAAACGTCGGTCCATCTTTTTTCAAATTTATAACAGTCTATATCAAAATGTAATTTACACAGCTGGAAAATCATTCTCAGTTGTTATGTGGCCGTGATTTTGCAAATGAACGACTCTTGCCCTGCCAATTTCACGTTTAGAGCTCATAATTAATAAAATTAAACAAATTTACCTAAAATAGTGTGACCTAGCCCCTTTAACAATCATTCACCCGGAAGTCAGGGTGGCTATTGGTTCGCGCTCTAATGCAGTAAATACGGCCACTACTAGTCACCTCCACTTCCATGAACAGTGGTTAACTATCATCGACTGTCATGCGCCGTTTGGCAAGGGCTTAATAGCTTGCAAGAAATTCTGGAAATCGAGCATTTTTGCTGAGTAAAAATCTAAGAGTTCAGAGACGGAGCTCAAACTTGCGACTATCCAACTTAACGAGCAGGTACAAAACACAGGTCACAGGACACATGTCATTGTTTTACTAATTTAGGCCTAAAAACTTTAAATTTTGTTTAGGACTAATTAGGCCTAAGGTTAGCTTTAACTGAATGTTTTTAGGATTCCGTGACTTGTGACCTGTGTTTTGTACCTGCCAAAACCTGACAACAAGACTACCGAGTGACCAGATTGAAACTCAAAATGCAATATTTGAACATAACATACTTAATAAAAATCCTGTCCAAAAATCCAGTCCAAAGGATCGAGATTTTTTCTTCTCGTTTGCTTTGTTCTCGTAAGTCCAGGACAAACTTGTTTTGATTATTTTTTCTTCATCTGAAAGCCAGATAATATGACACGATCATTGAGAGCACGTTGATGTTAGTGCTTTCTTCGAAAGGGAAACACATCCTCAAGAGAAGCATGAATTTCAGCCACCTCCGAGCGGAGGAGGAGACGGCCAAAAATCAAGCTACCTCTGTAGACGAGAGTGCTCCGCCATTCTTGGATCTCGATGTCTGCGCTAGCCTGCACACAGGCTCTCCGTGCGCCGTCTAATGACACGCGGTAAACGGCTGGGGAACCGCGCATGACCAATCTCTTTTCACTTTGTCATGCGCAAAAGAGAATATTTGCGCTGGCTGAGGATCGTGCGCAGACACAAAACTGACGTGAATGAAGTTGACGGTCATGGAATTTTTGTTAAAAGTATCGTTCAAAATTCCAGTTAAAGTAAAAAAAGCCTTCATTGTTTTAGATGATGCAGCCTCGAAACCCGAATGAAAAAAGGCGATAAAGCGTTTCCACTCACTTGAAAGGCGGCCGAGGTTTCTTTTAAAGTCCCTATGACGCTTATTTTTTCCCCTGTTTTTTAACTTTTTGTTGAAATATCTACAGTGTCTGGAGTGTAGTACTTCAAAAACATTTCCATCATACTGTAGCCACGTGTTTTGGCGAGCCTTTGATTTATACGCAAAAAATTTTGGCCGAGCCACTTGGCCCCTGGTAACTAATGACGTCAATGAAGTAACTTGATTGCATCTCCACAGAAAGAAATGTGCAAAAGTTGAAGAATAGAAGTCTTATTGAAAATATAGAGCTTTTTGTAAAGTCTTTATAGAAATATCGGACGATAGTTACCCATCGGATGCCGTGAATGTTCTGACAATTCAGAATGGAATTACATTCTTGACTTCTTTGACGTCATCAGTTACCATGACCAAACTGGATCGGCCAAAATTCAAAGGCCCGCTAAATTGCGTGAATACACTGAGGGGGATAATCTTTTTAGGTACTACACTCCAGACACTATAAATATTTAAACGAAAAGTTAAAAAAAGACGAACAAAATAAGCGGCATGGGGACTTGAACTAAGACAAAATGAACCTGTTAGTACAGCGGAATAAATTTAGTCTAACACAAATCTCACGCAGTTTTTAGGAGGAAAGAATGGTGATGGTGATTAAACTCCTTATTTGGACGTCTCAAATTAAGGACACAGATAAAACGTACATAAGTAGTAAATGCCCATGAAGAAATCGTTATTCTCACATGAGAGAGATGAACTGATAAAGGTGCGATCCTATAAGACACTGTAATGGTTAATGCTGCCCCCACCCCCCCCCCCCCCCCCGGGGGAAGTACTTCCCATTAATGGCTAATGGTGATGTGCCGCTGGATGCGGTTGCATTTTCACGGCTGGATCGACTATAATGGGGTTGCATTTTCAACAAAGTTCCCGACAGAGTTACTAGAATGGGGTCGCATGCAAATTGTCGGGATTTTGGGGGTAAGAAAATTTTGGCTAGATTCGCGGTAAAAAAAAAGTTGTTACAGAGAAAGAAATGTAGTGCTGTTGATTTAATATTTACTAGTTGCATTACATTCCGTTTTGAAATTACAATTAAAAGGCTTAATGTAAGGTTCATGAATAAACAGAAAGTGACTAAGTTGGGGTCACTAGAATTACATTTCCCCAAAAGTGACTAAGACGAGG
>NC_090886.1:28978458-28980958 GCF_036669925.1 Montipora capricornis
ACTAAAAGCAACGAATGATCCACCGAAAATTTAGTTTGTAATTCCTTTTGAATTGGATAGTCTTAATAATAATAATAATAATAATAATAATAATAATAATAATAATTATAATTATAATTATAATTATAATTTATAATTATAATAATACAAATTATAATTTTAATCATTTCTATCGCGCCGGCTACATTAAAATATGATCGCCGGCGCGTTACAATCAATTGAAAAAATAATAACTCTCTACATATATACAAATATTAAAATGCCTAGGTAATATTACAATATTGATATATAAAGAGGAAAACTGACAGAATATATCTATTCATAATAAAAATAACAAATATCCATTCAAGATAAAAATAACCTACAATAAAATAAAATTTAAAAAAACTATACAAAGTCCTTATAGGCTTGTCTAAATAATAAAGTCTTTAACTGCACCTTAAAGGAGTCCACTGATGATATTTTCCTTAATGACTGAGGAAGCGATTTCCATAATTTCGGGGCAGCAGCACAGAAGGCCCGATCCTCTAATGTTGTCTTTGTGCGCACTCTAGGATGAGCTAGCAGTAGCTCGTTATTTGACCTTAGACTGAATAACTGGATTCTGCTTTATAGTTATAAGGTCGCTGATATATTTCGGTGCCATACCATTAATTGCCTTATATGTAATCACTAAAAAATATAATTCTAGAATGCACAGGCAGCCAATGAAGTTCAAAAAGCTCTAGTGAGATATGTCCAAAGCGCGATATATTACAAATAAGGCGCGCCGCAGTCAGTTCTGAACACGTTGTAATTTAGACAGTTGAATTTGAGGCAAACCATACTATTACAAAAGTCAAACCGACTCGTCACCAACACATGCACAATCAGTTTAGTAGACTCAACTGCCAGAAATTTCCTTATTCGCCTAATATTATGCAGATAAAAGTATGATGCACTACAAATTTTCACATTAAATAACTGGTAAATTATTTCAATTTTTCAAAATTAGAAATTCTGTTTCGCACGATTAATTGAGACCAAAACAAGATGCATTGTTAAGGTTACTGTGTACCCGTCAGGAATGTCTTGAATGAAACCATGATGAAACGGATGTAGCGCTTTCCGATCAGGGGCACCCAACGAGAATATAGTTCAAATCCACTTAAACATAGCACTGTTAACCGTATTTTAGTATTTAAAAGGTTTTTTGTTTGTTTGTTTTTTTTTTAGATATAATATTTTTATTCCCTAAAAATTTTTCATCTGTTCGGATTCCCTAGCTGAAAGTCTTGTGATCCGAAAATTATAGTGATCAAAACTTACATTTTCGAAAATTTCAGCCAGAAAAAAGGCTCCCGAAAATTCTAGGTGACCTTTTTAGGGTAAAAATCCGTTAAAGTGGGCAATTATACCATTTTTTAGATGTTCGAAAATCCTAGGACAGGCAGGCAAGCAAGAAATTTTGCAACAAATGTTCCGAAAATTCTAGATCTCAAATCGTCCTCCGAACAGAGATTTTCCGAAAATTTACGTTGGGTGCCCCTGTCTGATTACGACACAGATATCTCAACCCTTGTATTTAAGGTGGCTACTGAATATGCTACTTATTATTCAAGAAAATACTTTGTTTTTCTTGTCATAACACTATTGAAAGGCTAACTAAAAAACTTTAAGCAACCACGTGGAAAAGGCTCTCATGGCAAAAACATTTCGAATTGTAAAATTCCTCTTAAACAAAACAAAAGAAATAGACTAGGAGTTTCAGTGTGAAAGTAGTGCTGGTGTGGAAACTGGGAGCAGTGACTGGTATTTTTTTTTAACAGCTGCAAATTTTCTAAAGAAATAATATTTTGTTACTACCGGAGTGATAAAGGCGGTTCTTTACTTTGATTGATTTTCTTAGCCCCACGTGTAATCCAAGGTTTTAACATCTGCGTTTGGCTCGACGTTGAGAAACTGTTGTGTAAGGGGCATGTTTGTCTTTAAAGGTTATTAACTTTGCTGTAGAGAGTAAAAAAGGAGTGATCTGGGTCATTCTGAGCGCCGGAGACAGAATCCCATTTGGAGAATAGTAATTACTCAATATGCGTTGATTACAAAGATTGAGATCGGGATTTATGTTTTGACGAACATTCAAGGTGAATAGGTCTAAGTCCTGTAAAATGGAAATTTTCTCTAATTATTTTTTTGTAGGCAAATCACTGGAGAGGGTTTTGGTAAACTGGTCATGACAGCTTATAAGATCACTTACACACGGTAATGCGGTAATTCTTGAAAAGCATGAAGAGACATAAAAAGCTGTTCAGTCAAAAGCTATGAGATTATAGAATAGTTACCTTTATCTTGTTTCACCTGACAACCACCTCAAATCGTCGACTGTTTTATCTTTACCGCTCTGGATTCCGCATTCTTCCTAAGGTAAACGCTGGAGTTTTTAGTTCAAGAAAACTGGTACTGATGCTACGTTTCAAACCTCTTGGCTTCGTAGAAAATCGATTGTATCCGCGAGGTGAGG
>NC_090886.1:28985958-29018458 GCF_036669925.1 Montipora capricornis
TCGTACAAACTCGTTGACAGTAGGAGATAAAGAACGAGCACAGAACCTGTCCTTGTTTGCTCAAACTTCTGTTTTCGCGAGCCGCACACGCTCAGTTTTTGAATAAGTTTATAAGAAGGCAAATTTACTTTAACAACCCAAGTGTGGGAAGTTGGTTGCATGGCGAGGGGCGAAAGGACCACTAAAAATTCCTACGCAGTTCTTTCGCCTGTCGCGAAGCAACTGGTTTCTCATCCTTCCCAAGGACGCATTACAACTTAAACATCCATGTTGCAACCAAAAGTCACATCGACGTTCATGGTGTTGAACTGTCATTACCCGCTTTTCCTGCATATCATTGAGGCTGATATACGTCATGCCGTACATCTCATTAGTCAGCAGTTCAAATTCTCATATTTTTTTCTGATCCCTAAGGTTTGGTTCCAGAATCGCCGCGCAAGATGGCGCAAGCACGAAATTAAGAACAAACCCGCGCCAGGGATCCTTCCATCAGAGAACAGACAACCTATCTGTGATGTCACTCCACAAACCATATTCCAAACGTCACCTGTAATTTTCCCGCCACTCCACTCCGTGCCCTTTAGACCATGGGAACCATTCTACGCGCCATTTTCCACCACTTATTGGATACCTCCAAGGGAAACTTTGGAATTTGCCCATTGTCATAACACAGATGCACAGGTTACCCAAGCCGCAAACGAGATGTTTCAACTGCTGGGATCCGCTTCAGCGGCCCGAAGCCCTTCTCCCACATCTAACCTTGCGACTCTTTACCAGGCGTCTTGGGTTTATGATTCAGACAGTGGAGAGAGTCACCACTCTACAGATGATTATGTAGCAGCTGTTACTTTGGCCAGCTGTTTTCAGAGACAAAATTAGTGAGACGGGCGCCTTGAGACGGCAGAATTCTCGAGGTTTTTGGAAACGTTTTTTTCAGCTAAGACGGGCTAATGAAAATTTTGTAAATAAATGTATTTCCTTTATAAAGCTGTCTGAGTTTCGTTTTGTTTTCACCGTGTAAACAGGGCACGAAAACACAAGATCACAGACCCGCCTTTCAGGAATATATTATAAATTTGATGCACCGTGGAGTGAGATCCGAGCATCTACAGAGACGTGAGTTAGGATTAGTCTGAATTCTCGAAGGAGTATACTTTAGTTAACTGCTTGTAAACTTCTACAAAAAGATTTAAAAAATCTTTGGTGCCTTAGCCGAGGGAAAACGCTCATACACCTGTATTATCCCAAAAATTTGAAAGTCGTTACATTGATTGTGCTCATAGACCTCTTTACAACACCTTGAAAACAAGTCGCAACAATGCCTTTTTTGACGTTTTCGAGAATAATGTTACAAGTATTTCACATCCCCCCGGACTCCCCTCGAAAAGTTTGCGCCTTTGTTGCTCGCTCGGATTAGGCGCTCCATTAAATCTCAAGCGAGCCTCTCCCAACAACTTGGCATCTATGTAATGCTGCGCAATCATTCTCAGAATTTCACTCTAATCAAACACGGTGCGTTTTTTTAAAAAAATATGACTTCATTGCCCGTTCAAATCAGGAAAATTCAGATCATGATCCATCCCCACCTTTAAATTCGGAGAAATATACAGTCCAAACTTCACTACTTTTAGACGATAAATTCACAAAAGCGCCCTAGCCACAAGTGACCGTGACAATCTAATGAATTTTGAGTATTCGGAATTTCATACATTTGAACCATGGAATGGTCATGAAATCACGAAATGAAAGTGAGAACGATCATCGCCGTTATATAATCAAGTTATGTAGTTGCAAGGAAGCGTAAAATCAGACCAGGATTGACCGCTAGAATTAGAATCTATGGCCGTGCGATTACGCCGCACTCCTCTACCAATGAGAAAGTTAAGAAATAGGCATTTTCTGGATCAAGGACTGGATCGAAAATAAGACGATCGATCCGATCCGAGCATTCCTATTTGGAAAAGACGAAAGTTCTAAGGGCAGAAAATAAGACAATTTAGAATTTGTTTGGACAATACACATGTTGCTTTGGCCAAAAACAACTTTTGAAGTTTATCTAGATAGCTTTGGGCTTTTGAAAAACAGCATGACTTTAATATCTGTTTTCATTGTTTACGAAAAGCGATTAAAAAGGAAAGTGCCTGCGCTTGACATAAGAATATTACGAATAAGAGGAATGATGCTCCAAATGACATGTCTTATCATGAAAGGCTCTCTTTGTGTAATCTAGAGACCCTCAAGGACAGACGAATCGAGCTATGTAATATCTTTTTTGATTCAGTTATGTCTGAGACATGTCACAAGCTAAGCCATCTTTTACCAGACCTAAAATGGTCTCCGTAAGCAGCGGCAGTTTAAGCGCCCTGTCATCAGCACAAAACGCTACATGAACACTTTTATTCCCTCAATGTCAAATAGATGAGTACGTAAAGCCAATAGTTTTATAATCTTTTACATATAGCCTGCAAATAGTTATCTAGTTTTTTTTATCTATACTTACATTGTAAATAGCCATGCAATTCAGCCTTTCGGCTGCTAGATGATATTTTTAATAAAGCCATCGATCCATCCATTCATTCATCGATTCTCGGACTTATACGCACAATTTAAGCATGGTCTCTTATTGACACATCAATAAATCAGGTAACTTCAACGGGATTCGAACTCAGAACTCTGCGGGGCAGTGATACTTCCGGTTTCTTTGAGAGAGTCAATGATTGCTTAAATTGTCCAGATACGTGCGAGGATAACTTCTCTCTTTCATCTATAGCCCTCACTTCAAATATATACATTTATTTCACCAAGATATTAGCTTTTTTAAATAGTCTATCACCGACTCTAATTGTCAAGGAATGCGCACTTAACGTGGCAAAAATAACGAAAAAGAAAGGAAACATTTATAGGGGCGTTTTATTACCGTTTCTTGGCAAAATATGATTACTATTACTGTGCTTACGTGTTAATTCTTTTCCTAACGCTTTAATTCAACTAAACACTGCGCGAAAAGTGAAATGGCCTCACTCGCAATGACTTGAATTACTCTTTTTATAAAATTGCTGAACGAATTATTTTCTATCAGCGCAAAAGAAAGAGAATGAATTCACGTTTCGAAAAATATTCATGGTCCATAAATGTGGTAATATTTTATCGGAATAAAGTAGAATTTAATTTAAATGTGGTGGTTTATAATGATTAAGAAGGAGACCGTGTATAACATACACAGGTTTTGAACTATGACTATCGAGGAGTGCGGAGCAATGTTGAAGAAAATAATCATAAAGAAAGAAATAAGTGGAAGGGAAATTTATTACAAGCTATCGATAAAACGTGATTAAATTTCTGGGCGTGGTTTACACTTTTTAACGTCTTTATCAAATTAAAAACAACTAAAGAAAGAGTTAAATCTATTGATTCACAGTTAAGACTTGAACTACTATTTTAAGAAGTCACTTTCTAAATTTACTGGCTTAGCAAATCGCCATCTTAAAAACAAAAGAATCAAAACCATTTAACAAAAAGGTGAGACTAAACGCAGCAGAATAGCAAAAGTAAAAAGAACAATAGAGGTGAGAAATAATTTCGTAATAAGGTCATGATTTCATTTCATTGTGTTTGAAGCTTGAATTAATGAGCGTCATTGTTGGGAATATAAAAGAAGGAGAAATACAAACAGTTTCATCAAAGCTAGTAACGTCTTCCTAGAAGCAAGTGAGATTCTTCGCGCGATAAAGTTTCAAAATAATTATTTGGCATCGTGTCCAAGGTATGGTTTCAAGAAAAGCTATGAAAAGATCCGCACCAGAAAATGAATGTAAGTACCACAAAACGGACTTGTTCCTTTTTCTTTTTATCCCTATTTTAACGTTGATGGGCTGGGAAGGAGGCCATAAGGCCAGAATTGCCTCCTTGAAAAGTTTTAAATAGCTGACGTTTTGAGCGGAGTAGCTAAACACCAGACGGGCTACTACACGAATTACGGGTGTGCAATCGCTTTAATTGGCCTCTAGAGGTGCGATAAGAAACCAAATAGTCTGTAGATTTTAATCTTGTAAGTCATGCTCCCGAAGGAAAACAATATTTCACTCGATTCTCCAGGCCAACTTTAATTCTCGAGTTTTCTCCTCAAAATGAAATTTTTCACATATCACACATCACTGTATCATATCGCCCGAGTTAACACGATGGATTTTATTTCAAAGGAAAATATATTGGTGACAAGTGTTGTTAATAAGCTCGCTAAAAACTGTTTCTTCGAAATCTGGTTAAGTATCGTTTACGACTACTGGCTCTAGCCCGCAAAGTGTCCCACGAGCAAGTTGTAATTATAACCTGTTAAGTCCCCCGAAGGTCAGCTGTCCCGAAACCAGAGCTATGTGTGTATCTACGCTTCGATTCACATGGCAATAATTGTTACTGAACTGTTACATTGGAATTAGAAAATTGTCTCGTTCTTCAATAATTGTCTCGCACTTTACGGTGCTTTGTTTTCGTATCATTCTCTTATGCAAAGTCCAGTCTAATTTGAGAGTTTTGTGCTTTTCTTTCTTTAGCCCTTTGGTAGTAAATTTAACGGTTTTTTTTTTTAATTTTGGGCTCATTCATTTTTTTGTCATTTTTAAAGTTTCCTGTTTCATGCCTTACGTTGTTGCTCGGGTCTATACTACAAGCCGCAAGAAATCTTACGAATTTTCTTCACTCAAATTAGTCTGGCTTTTCCGAGTTCAAAGTAGTTTTCATTTTTTCTCAGACGGCAGAATGCGTCAAAGACGTCGAAGAACAGCTTTTACAGATGAACAGCTCGATCTATTGGAAGAAACGTTTCAAAGCGAGCAATTCCCTGGAATCCAGATCAGAGAAGATCTCGCGCGTGAGATGAAAATCAGAGAGGACCGAATTCAGGTAATCAGTGTTATGATGTTCTTGGTCATTTGCGCGTATTTGACTCTGTTGATTTTAAAGAGCGCGCAAAAGGTATTAACTTACCTTTTCCCAATATGACAGAAGACCTGGTTTTAAAACTTGCATTGGCGATTCGCTTTCAAGAAGTCGAAATAGGTCTAATAGCAAAATGTTTCAAAGAATAATTTGCTGTCGATAACCTTTGGGAACATTTTGCCTTTGCTCGGTTTTGGCGATTGGTCACTGATTGGTAGACCCACTTTTTAACATTTTTCGTAGAAACAAGAACAGTTATTTGCAGGACATGTATGAAGATAACTTGCATTGGGTTACAATCAAATTTGCTAAATTGAATTGTAAGTTAAACAGCCCGCCTCGATTAACTTTGCTATATACGCGTTGTGTATTTCTTCAATTTGTTAAATTATGAACGTTGAAATCTCCCTTTTTTAAGTTTGGTTTTTTACGGAAGATTTTAATTTCATATCCGGGGAACTTTTGTTCTCATTCTTTTAAATCCAGACTGGCATATCTGGTCAAACTCTTAGTTTGCATGTTATCCCCTTTTACTACTGAAGAGCACACTCTCGTTACCTTGCCTCCAATTTTCCCTAAAAAATATTCTTCTCATGCCGCCAGATTTACATAAGGTAGTGTACCCGATGTGACTGCAACATGAAAGGGAACGAAACGCTCTTTAAATCACGATAAATTGACATCAGTGCTGGTGATGAAAGATTTCCATAGTGCCAATTGCCCTCAAACAAGTAGTTACCATTGGTGATTACGAGTCCTAGTCAATTGTCTAAACTTAGGTTTACATTCTCTTAGGTTTGGTTCCAGAACCGCCGTTCAAGATGGCGAAAGAGGGAAATTAAGAACAAACCAGCCACAAGATTACTTGCCTCTGGGAAGAGTCTACCAAACTCTCATGTCACCTCGTCAACTATTTTCCAGCCGTCACCTGCTATTTTCCCGTCACCGCATACAGCACCCTTCAGACCCTGGGAGCCATTATATACGCCATTCTCCATAAATCATTTGCTTTCCCCGACAGTATCCTCGCAATGGTTCCGCCATGTTACGTCTTCACCGACTCCAGTTACTTCTCAGACAACCCAAACCGTGAACGTTATGGTCCACCCCCGCGTAACAGCGTCAGCGAGCCGCAGCCCTTCTCCCACGGCCAGTCTTGCCACTCTCTACCAGGCTTCCTGCGTTCATGAGTCAGACAGAGAAAGGAATCGCCACTCTGTAGATGATTATTTGGCCGCTGTTACTTTGGCCAGCGGGTTCCAGAGAGAAAATTAGTTGAATACAAAAAAAATACGAGAATTAACAGATATACATGGTGACAAGGTAGCTTTTTTATTTTGTTTGGAAAAATGTAGTTTTTACAAGATCTGAAAACTGAGTTAACATGTGTAAATGAGATATAAGTCGTCAAAATACGTCACGTGTTAAAAAATGGAATAAATGATTGTCATTATCTCTTAGGACGGTCTCGTTATGATCTCGTGTGTGTGGCGGACGGGTGGGAGGTTTACTATAAAGATGAGGGAGAAATTAAAGAAGAGAAAAGTGTTTCGGCGTTTCCTTATGTCACAAAGCAAGTCGAGCAAACACGTGAGCCTTGCGAAGCAGCAGAATTTAATATCGTTTGAGATTCTTTATTGGTCGTGTGTTGAATGAATTATAGTTTTAGGAAATCGATTTCGATCGAGTTGTGTCATCAGAGACAATGAATATCATAGTTGTACAAGATTGTTAAAAGTTTCCTCGACTTTTTACGTGCGATGCCTGTGACAGAACACGTTTGAAATGCGCTTGCGTGTTGTTTTCATGATGGTTAGATATGGCAATTAGCCATGTGACAGAAATACAACATGCGTGTTTCTTTTTATTTTCGCGCGACTTCCGAACACACACACAGATATGGCAATTAGCCATGTGGCAGAAATACAACATGCATGCTTCTTTTTATTTTCGCCCGACTTCCTAACACACACACCACTTCCCTTCTTTGAATTACTGCGTTCTCACACTGCATTCCTAGAAAATAGAGTCCCTTAAGGACGGTGCCTACTATTGTTATTGCGCATACGTTCTGCGCATCTCGACACACTCGAATTTCCTATGGGTGATGCTTATTAACACAGGGATATTTTTGGGGTGCTTCAAAACTATGCGGAGAAAGCAGAACTTAGCAGGTGCTCTTAGTATCCAAAAAGAAAATTGGGGGTAACCATGCATTTTTCAGAGATAATTAAGATTCAATTTGGAAAAGAACGCCATACATTGCTTTGTATTTCAAAGCTTTTACAAATATTGTTGATTAATTGTCTTCGAAAAATGCGTAGTTACCCCCAACTTTCGTTTCGGATTTCAATAACACTTGTTAAGATCTGCTTTTCCCGCATATTCAGTAAACCGCGCAAAAATACCTTTGAAATATTTGGTACCGTCCTTACGTGATCTTCGTCTGCTCTAAGAGCTAGCCACCGAAGCCTACTTTGAATTAAATCGATTTTTTCGATCAAGCGTTATAGAACAGTGATGAACTCAAGAATATTACAACTCTTGCTTCATTTCCAGTTCCCACCGTAAATTAATTTAACAAAAATTGCTGTTATTGATTGTGAGTACATTCAAATAAGTGGAATTTATAAAAACGCTTACTGGTAAATCGCAAAGCAAATTTTCGCTTCTGATCACACTTAACTTTCTCTAGCGCTTTTACCACGTCCGTTGCGACTCTCAGTCGTTTTTAAGGGTCAGTGGCATTTGCAACCAACTTTAACCTTCTACACAAACAGCAATAACCCACGTAAACGCCACAGGGTGTCTTATTATTAACTCGATTTGCCATGATCACCGCTTACCCGTTTAAATTGTCCTACTTATTTTAAGTTGCGTTGCGAGACAACTGACGCGCGAAACATTGCACTGTGTCCGCAGCACATGCTGTCAAAGCCTCTGAATTTATTGTGTAATGCTGAGCAATCATTCTCAGAATTTTCACTCTAATCAAACACGGTGCGTTAAAAAAAATGACTTCATTGCCTGTTCAAATCAGGAAAATTCAGATCATGATCCATCCCCACCTTTAGATTCGGAGAAATCTTGGTTAAGCTACCGTCCAAACTTCACTGCTTTTAAACGCTAAATTCACAAAAGCGCCCTAGCTGCAAGTGACAGTGACAATCTAATGATTTTTGATTATTCAAAATTTCATACATTTGAACCACGGAATGGTCATGAAATGATGAAATGAAAGTGAGAACGATCATCGCAGTTAAGTAATCAAGTTATGTAGTTGCAAGGGAGCGTGAAATTAAACCAGGCTTGACCGTTAGAATTAAGGCTGATTTCCATATGATCGCAGACGATCGCGGATCGGAGATCGCAGGCGATCGCAAAGAGAGCTGTTTCCATATAATCGCAGACGACCATAAACGATCGCAGAGCCCAATGAAGCCATACATTTCGCTCAGCGGAAATGTCAAATGTACAGTCAGGTGCATTGTGCTCGCGGGAAAATCGCCGCAAACAACATGGCGGACATCGAGGAGGAAATTTTGCTGCAAGCAAATTTAATTCTTCTTTTAGTCCTAAAGCGACGACATCGTCAGCTTCAAAACCGAAGGAATCATCGGTTTTGTGTTTGAAAAATATTCATGAAGACCCAGAAGGTATCGTCTTCAACCGCTTCAGATAACGACCATACGCAGTTCTTATGTTGTGGAATTTGACCTCTACCTCCGCTGCCGATAAATTAAATTTCTCGCCGATTTTTTCCCAACGGTTAGCCTTTTTATTTTTGTCTTTGAAATCTTTACTGTTACGGTTGTAAACGTACTCATATCGCGCAACTTCCTCCATGAATTCCTCGTTAGTAACGTTACCATGTTCAATGCCAGCCATGTTTACAAAAAATGAGCGTTGCTATAAACGAACATTTGGGCTTTATGGCTAAAGCGTTGAATCATGGGTCAGAATTTAAAATATTATGGGACACGTTTCGATCGCAGATCACAGAACTTTGGTTTCGCAGGGTCGCAAATTGCCTACTACTCTGCTTATGATAACTGCATTTAAAATAGCTGATGTTGTTACCGTCCTTTTCTCCCAGTCATATGAAACAGGTCAACTTCTCAAGGACTGAAGAAGTGCTCACGTAGTTCCAGTTTTTAAGAAGGGGGAAAAACATGATGCATGCAATTATTAAAGACCTGTCTCCCTTACTGTCTCCCTTATGTAAAATCATGGGACATATTATTTATAGGAACATTATGCACCATCTTGAGGACAATGACATCTTATTTGCGAACCAACATGGATTTCGGAAAAATCATTCATGTGAATCTCAGTTGATTCTGACTGTTGAAGACCTGGCTAAGAACCTGCGATCCGCGATCGTCTGCGATCATATGGAAACCAGCCTTTAGAACCTATTTCCGTGCGATTACGCTGCAGTCCTCTGCCAACGAATACGTTATCAAATGAATGCAGTCTGAATAGTAAGAAACTTGATCAAGGGCAGGAACGATCTGAGCATTCCATTTTTGGAAAAGACGAAAGTTCCATGGGCAGAAAATAAGGCAATAAACATGTTGCTTTGGGACCAAAACAACTTTTCAAGGTTATCTAGATAGCTTTGAGCTTTTGAAAAACAGCATGACATATGTGTGCTCATCGTTTACGAAAAGCGGTTAACCGGAAAGTGTCCGGGGTTAACATAAGAATATTACGAATAAAAGAAATGATCCTCGCACTAATATGGACAATTATAGCATGGTCTCCCATAGACACATGAAAAACAGTACAGACCTCGAACTCGGTTAGTAAGAGGTATTTCTTAACGTTGCAAAAATATCGAAAAAGAAAGGAAAAGGTTAAAAGGGAATTTTATTACCGTGTCTTGGCAAAATATAATTATTGCTGTGCGCACGTGTAAGTTCTTTTCCTAACGTTTTAATTCAACTAAACACTGTGCGAAAAGTGAAATGGCTTCACTCGCAATAGCTTGAGTTACTCTTTTAATAAAATCTCCGAACTAATTTTCTCTATAAGGACAAAAGAAAGAGAATTATTTCGCATTTCGACAAATATTCACGACCCATAAATGTCACAGTGGTAATATTGTATCGGAAGGAAGTAGAATTTGATTAAAATGTGCTGGTTTATATGATTAAGAAGGAGACTGCGTCTAACATACAAAGATTTAGGTTTTTGACTTTAACTATCGAAGGATGCTGAGTAATGTTGAGAAAAATAATCATAAAGAAAGAAGTAGGTGAAAGGGAAATTTTATCACAGGCTATGGATAAAACGTGATTATAATTCTGCGCGTGGCTTAATTCGTTTTCTAACGTTTTCATTAAACTAAAAACAACTTAAGAAACAGTTAAATCGATTGATTCACAGTTACGACTTGAACTACTATTTTAAGAAGTCACTTTCTAGCTTAGCAAATCGCCATCTCAGAGACAAAAGAATCAAAACAATTTAACAAAAAGGTGAGACTAAGCGCAGCACAATAGCACAAGTAAAAGAACAATAGAGGTGAGAAATAATTTCGTAAGAAGGTCATGATTTCATTTCATTGTGTTTGAAGCTTGAATTAATAAGTGTCAATGTTGGGAATATAAAAGAAGGAGAGTTTTACAAACAGTTTCATTTCCTAGAAGCAAGTGAGATTCTTCGCGCGATAAAGTTCCAAAAGGTATGGCTTCAAGAAAATCTGTGAAAAGATCCGCACCAGAAAATGAATGTAAGTACCACAAAACAGACTTGTTCGTTTTTCTTTTTATCCTTATTTTAACGTTGGCGCCCTGCGAAGGTGACCATAAGATGGTGCACAAAGCTTTGGTTTTATCCAACGAGTTGACAGCGAAAAGTGAAAAGTTTTAAAAGTCTGGGGCTTTGAGCGGAGGATCTAAACACGTGACGGGCTTATTTTGCCTACTATGCGCATTACGAGTACTATAACGCAATCGTTTTGAGTCTTATTCAAAATCGGCTTCTATAGATGCGAAAGGAAACTAAATAGTCTGTAGATTTTTAATCTTGTAAGTCACGCTCCCGAAGGAAAACAATTTCAGCATGAATGTGTACGCAAAGGGAAATTTCGGTCGCACCCATTCCCGAACGAAAGTAAGGGGAATCAGTTCATTTGTTCCTTTAAAGTAAAAGAAAAGTAACCCTCTGAACTAAGGACGGAGTTACCCCCCGAGTTACCTCATGGACCACTAGTTAATAGCTTAGGCCATGCACTCAATAATGCCTGTTTCCTGGAATTGAGATGTGTGATGCGCAGAAATTTTCTAGACTCTCAGTTGCTCTCAATAGACAGAGCTTTCAAGATATTTCGCAGTCTAGCTCTTGATTTTCTGAAATTTAAGCTGTGGCGCGGGGTCGGTGAGCGTTTGAAGCTCGGAAATTTGAGTTGAAAGAGCAAGAAACGTTTTCGCGTTTCCGGGTTGAAGGTACCCTCTAGAATGTCCGGACAAAAATTTGTGCAGTTTCGCCTCAACGCCGATTCGCTAAAACTGAATTGGACAAACCCCTAAAACTAGAGACGTGATTTCACTTAGGCCCTTTCGTGAATCATGGCGTTAACTTTACGCTATTTGAGAGCTCACTACCACACGAGCAAATGGTCACTCATACATTGAATGGGTAACCGGTCGTTCCGCCGCAGAGTCGATCTGCCCCACGTATGATTGTGTCTAAGCACTCATTTCAATGATTAGATCTAAGCACTGAGTTTTAGTAAGGAAAATTTAAGGTTATTAGGATTGGCTAACTATTATGCAAGGGTCGCAAGAATGCTGTGGGGCGAAACGACAGAACTATGTTTGCTAGCACAGGACATTCACGGGTTTCCTTTGCTAAACTTCTTTATAGCGCGCCTTGTTGGACGAAGCAGCCATAAACTATATGAAATGCTCTTTCCGTTTAGGTTAATATGCCAGGAGTTTTCAGGATTAAGACAATCCGTTGACTTTTCATACCCTATTAATTCCCTTAAAGAGGATACACTTGCGTAAAACCGAACTAGGGTTTTTTTCGCTTCAGAAGTTTCACAGACTTTTCACGCCTTTATATTCAACAAATGTCAACACGCAAAACCGCAGGTTTTATCCTTTCCCGTGATCAAATCATTCCCAGGGAGTAACCCGCCCGTGAAGGTCCACCGTAACCTTAACGGATTCCAAACGTTTCGACCCCAATCGAGTTCGCCCCTATAGAATTCAGTCTTAAAGACTTCTTCTAACAATAATCGCAGCGGGAGCTACTAATGCAGAACTGTATCAGTCTTAAACTATTAAAACGAGTACGCACAGTAATCTTTGGTTGCTATTAGTTCTGGTAATGCAATTGCTCATGGGGCGAACGGGTTTTCAGTTCGCTATTTGGTATGGAAAATAGCACAGGCTGAAAAAAAGCGCGTTGCAAAGCCGCTACCTTAGGCAGCGTTTACACGAACGCGATTTCACATCGACACGGTTTCACGACTTCAAAACCGCGTCAAAATCGATGCGGTTTGGAAATGTTTACACGAAACCGTTTTCACCAGATAATCAAAGTCGTGACTGTATAAGCGACAGCGCTGCACTACTTGTTAAATTCACCATTTTGAATCGAACAATGCAAATTTCGTGCCAAATTGGGAACCGTATTGGGCGCTATTTACAAGACAGATGAAACCGTATCGTTCTAAAAACGCTCCACTTTTGGCAGCCTTTTCAAATCGACCCGGTTTCACCAACGGTCTCGATGGGTGTCGTGTAAACAGAAGGCGTAACGGCATCGAAAACGATGCGGTTACTAATGAAAAGGCGTTCGTGTAAACACTGCCTTATTAACAACTTCTGTTTACGCCACACAGATGACGGAACTCGCCAAAGACGTCGCAGAACAACTTTTACAGACGAGCAGCTCGATCGATTGGAAGAAACTTTTGGAAAAGAGAAATTCCCTGGTATCCAGATTAGAGAAGATCTCGCACGTGAGCTGAACATTGGGGAGGACAGAATTCAGGTAACCTCACTAAAACTTTCCTTAAATCAATTGCAAAAAAGTTCCCTTCCTTTTGACACAAGGTCGTTTCGCCAAAATGAAAATACTGTGTCGTCGATTAGGAATATTTCCTTCAGAAGCTACAGTTGGCTTTGATACTCCATCTTCACAATTAGATCGTACAAACTCATTGACAACAGGAGGTAATTTTGAGACAAAATCATTTTTTGACCCTTTCGTGGCGATAAAGAACGAGGACAGAACCTGTCCTTGTTTGCTCGATCTTGAATAAGGTTTGGTTTTGAATAAGTTTATAAGAAGGGAAATTTACTTTATCAACCCAATTGTGGGAAGTTGGTTGCATAGCGACGGGCGAAAGGACCAAGTCTGCAAAGTATCGCTCTCCTCGCCTGTGTTTTCCTTCTTTACGTCAAGTACGGCTAGTCATCCGGAGAAATATTGACTATTGCTACGTCATAGCCTCGTTTGCATACACAAAAACAAAGATGGTAGATTTCAATTTAAAATTGCCCATTTTTGAAGCGTTATTGTTGGCTATTTAAACACATTAAGCCCAAATGAGTGGTCAAGTATGACATTACTGGTAAAGAACTTTCGATTCAGAGAAACTTTTTCTAGGCCGTACTCTCACTTTAATCGGTTTTTCCTTTGTTCAGGAATGATAACCGAATTTTTATTGTCAACTGGAATTAAATAACAGTTATCTGTACTCTTTTGAACATTAAGAAAAAGTTGATTTGTTTGTTTGTTTTGCTCTAAAATGCTCTAAAATATGTAATCGCAATGAGTTCTCGTAAAATTAGGGGGAAATTTCACTAGCTTGTGTTTTCAGAAGTTTTTTTAAAGCACCTAAACGTTATTTAAGTGTTGGAGCGGATCTTGTTTGAGGTTCGTCCTTTCTTGGTTGCTTTGCCGTATTTTGCCGACTCCTATTCCAAGCCAACCTGGCGTGTTTCAATGAAATACATCAAAATGTAAATGATCTCGTTTTCAGATATAAAGTGCAATGATGAAATAAAGTTCATCAGTAAAACTCTTTTTTGACCTTGAACTGAAAAAAAAGTTTTTTTGGCTTCTAATTTTAACCTGTTTCCTATTTGCTGGCTCTTGACAGTTGACTCTGAAATGACTTTTTTCCCTTTCCATTCGCTCGCCGAGGGTGTGCTTGTTTTCTTTTAAAACTCATGCTGTTAAAGAAAAATTCATTCCCAAACTGGTGAATTCCAAAGTAAAATTCACTCGAAAAACCGATCTCGTACTCGTGGCTTCGTGGTTCATTCGATATCGGTATTTAGAGTGGAATTCACTAGCTAGGCAATGAATTTTTCTATAGAATGAGGCAAAAAAAAAAAAGATTTAATTATTAAAGTAGCAACCGAAACACCAAAACGCGGACAATTCGAAAACTTTTATTTTCACTAACCCTACAGGCAGTAAGAATAAATAACCAAGGAGCTCCGCTTTTAGGCTTGGCTAAATCTTTATATTATTTTTCTCTGATCCCTAAGGTTTGGTTCCAGAATCGCCGCGCAAGATGGCGCAAGCACGAAATTAAGAACAAACCTGCGCCAGGGATCCTTCTATCAGAGAACAGACAGCCTATCTGTGATGTCATTCCACAAACCATATTCCAAACGTCACCTGCAATTTTCCCGCCACTCCACTCCGTGCCCTCCAGACCATGGGAACCATTCTACGCGCCATTTTCTACCACTCATTGGATACCTCCGAGGGAAACTTTGGAATAACACAGCTGCACAGGTTACCCAAGCCGCAAACGAGATGTTTCAACTGCTGGGATCCGCTTCAGCAACCCGAAGCCCTTCTCCCACATCCAGCCTTGCGACTCTTTACCAGGCCTCTTGGATTGATGATTCAGACAGTGGAGAGAGTCACCACTGTACAGATGATTATGTAGCCGCTGTTACTTTGGCCAGCTGTTTTCAGAGAGAAAATTAGTGAGACAGTCGCCGTGAGACGAAACATGCACCGATCTTGACAAACAGGCGAAAATGATTGAATTCACAAGTTAGTGGGTCCAACTCAGCAGAATTCTCGAGCTTTTTGAAAACGTTTTTTTCAGCTAAGACTGGCTTATAAAAATTTTGTAAATAAATGTATATTCTTTGTAAAGCTGTCTGAGTTCCGTTTTGTTTTCACCTTGTGAAAAAGGATCACAGGCCCGCCTTTCAGCAATATATTATAAATTTGCTGCAACGTGGAGTGACACCCGAGCATCTACAGAAACGTGAGTTAGGATTAGTCCCAATTCTCGAAGGAGTATACTTTAGTTAACTGCTTGTAAACTTCTACAAAGGGATTTCAAAACTCTTTGGTGCCTTAGCCATGGGAAAACGCTCATACTCCTGTATTATCCCAAAACTTTGAAAGTTGTTACATTGATTGTCTTCGTAGTCCTCTTTACAACACCTTGAAAACAAGGCGCAACAATGCTTTTTTCGACGTTGCCTAGAATATTGTTACAAGTATTTCACTGTCCCCCTTTATTTACAAGGGACTATAGTAGTTGTGATATTGTCACCCTCCTTACCGTATATAATTCCTCTTAGCTTTTGTAACCGAAAGAAACATGGCTCTGACTTGAGGTGGTCTAAGAGCTCGTAATCTTTCTATTTTGCGATTTAAGAGATAGTTGGTGCGTCAGGGTTTAGTAATGCTTTGTCGCAGAATTTTCAGGAAACTAGTGCGTTCCTAGAATTTGCAAAGATTAGGTGGCTTCAAGATTTAGGAGGAATTGAAGCTCTGCGATTTGTCTTTCCTTTAATGGACAATATGAGCATTAGGTAAGATGCGCTTTTCTTTCCTTGGTCATGGTGTTTCTGTTAGGTTCGCTGCAGAGAACGCTTTATCACTTTGCAAGACTGGCATAGTAATACAGAGTGCGGCTTTAATTGGTGAGAGCAGATTTTGACCAAATGTTCGTTAAATGCGTTCCTCGTTTTAATCAGCCAATAAGACAACAAGTATTTTGGATTCGTTTCGCGTCGCTTGGTTAATAGCCCATTTCCGAGTGCGTTCCTAGAATTTGCAAGTTTTAGGTGGTTTCAAGTTTTAGGAGGAATTGAAGCTCTGACTAAAAAGTCCTGGAGTGATTTGTCCTTCCTTTAAGCGACAAAGGGAGCATTAGGTAAGATGCGCTCCTTTTTTCGTTGGTCATGGTGTTTGTGCAACGCAAGACTGGTATCGAAATACAGAGTCCGTGCTCTAATCGGCGAGAGCAGATTTTGACCAAACGTTTGTTGAAGGTGCTGCGAGTGACGTCCCTCGTTTTAATCAACCAATAAGATGACAAGTATTTGCGATCCATTTCGCGTCGCTTGGTTAATTGAGCCAAGCCGTATGTAAATTCTAGGATGGAAAAGTGTCAACTGAGGGGGGTTAAAAAAACTCTTACGATGAGTCGCAACTGCTGAGAAACTTTAAGTAATTGAAATTCTCAACCAAGATGAAGGAGTTCTGATTTCGATCGAGTTTTGTCATCAGAGACAATAAAAATCATGGTTGTAAAGGATTGTTTAAAATTTCCTCATCTTTTTATGTGGGATGCCTGTGGCAGAACAAGTTGAAAATTTGCTGGAGTGTTGTATGCACCGTGGTCAGATATGGCAATAGACCATATTCGTATTCTCAGTATTGGACTGGAAATAGCTTGCAATGGAGACTAATGCGAGGAAATCTTTTCAAATGCAAATACTTTTTAATATATTCCCCTGCATTAGCCTCCATTGCAAGCTAGTTCCAGTCCAATACTGGGAATACGAATATGGTCTATTAGCCATGTGACAGATATACAAAATGCATGTTTCTTTTGATTTCGCGCGAAAGGTAATTGGGAAAAGCTCATACAGACTTCTCAACACACACCCCACTTCTCGTCTTCGAATTACTGCGTTCTTACACTGCATTCACAGAAAACAGTATCTTCTCTGCTCTAACAGCTAGCAACCTAAGCCTACTTTGAATTAAATCGATCAAGTCGGTTCAAGCGCTATAGAACAGCGATGAACCCGAGAATATTACACCTCTTGCTTCATTTCCGGTTCCCACCATAAATGAATTTAACGAAAATTGCTTTTAGTGAATTTGAGCACATACAAATAAAATTAATTCATGAAAACGCTTAAAAAAGCGAATGTTCACTTCTGATCACACTTAACCTTCCCTTGCTTTATCACGTCTGTTGTGACTCTCAGTAGGCTTCAGGTATCAGTGACATTTGCAACCAACTTTCACATTTTACACAAACAGCAAGAAACCCTGGGTAATGCTGCTGAACCATTTTTCACAGAATTTTCACTCTAATCAACCACGCTATGTTTTTTTTTTAAATCTAAAACACAGTTAGGTGACTGCATTGCCTGTTGAAATCGTGCAGGAAAATTCAGAGCATTAGTCACAAAATTTTCACTCTAATCAACCACGATACGTTTTTTTTAAAATCTAAAACACAGTTAGGTGACTGCATTGCCTGTTGAAATCGTGCAGGAAAATTCAGACCATTAGTCACAAAATTTTCACTCTAATCAACCACGATACGTTTTTTTTAAAATCTAAAACACAGTTAGGTGACTGCATTGCCTGTTGAAATCGTGCAGGAAAATTCAGACCATTAGTCACAAAATTTTCACTCTAATCAACCACGATACGTTTTTTTTTAAATCTAAAACACAGTTAGGTGACTGCATTGCCTGTTGAAATCGTGCAGGAAAATTCAGACCATTAGTCACAAAATTTTCACTCTAATCAACCACGATACGTTTTTTTTAAAATCTAAAACACAGTTAGGTGACTGCATTGCCTGTTGAAATCATGCAGAAAAATTGAGACCATAATCAATCCCCACCTTTAAAAATCGGAGAAATCTTGGTTTGTGCTATCGTCTACACTTCACTGCCGTTAGACGCTAAATTCACAAAAGCGCCCTACAAGCGACACAATCTAATGATTTTAGAGTATTCAAAATTTCGTATATACAAGTGAACCATGGAATGGCCATGAAATGATGAAATGAAATTGAGAAAGATCGTCACGTTAGGTAGTTGCAAGAATTGTGTGGACCATAAACATATTGTTTTGGGCCAAAAACAACGTTTCAATTTTTTCTAGGTAGCTTTAAGCTTTTGAAAAACAGCATGACATATTTGTGCTCATCGTTAACAAAAAGCGATTAATTGGCAAGTGCCCGCGCTTAACATAACAGACATAAGAACGTTAGGAAACAGAGAAATGAAATGTCGACAATTTAAGCATGGTCTCTTTCTTATAGACAAATGAATAAATCAGGTAACGTCAACGAGATTCGAACTCACAACCTCTGCGGGGCAATGATATTTTATATGTCTATGAGAGAGTCAATGATTGCTTAAGTAGTCCAGATGCGTGCGAGAATAACTTCTCTCTTTCGTCTATAGCCAGTACTTCAAATATATACATTTATTTCACCAAAATATTAGCTTTTTTAAGTAGTCTATCACCGACTCTAATTGTCAACTTGCAAAAATAACGCCGAAAAAGAAAGGAAAAAGTTATACACTTTATTACCGTGTCTTGGCAAAATATGATTATTGCTGTGCACATGTGTCAATTCTTTTCCTAACGCTTTAATTCAACTAAATATTGCTCGCAAAAAGAAATGGATTCGCTCGCAATGACTCGAGTTACTCCTTTTATAAAATAGCTGAACTAATCTTCGTTATCATGACAAAAGAAAGAGAATGATTTTAGATTTCAAAAAATAGTCATGGCCCAAAAATGTGGTGATATTTTATCGGAATAAATTAGAATTTAATTTAAATGTGCTTGTTTGTAATGATTAAGAAGCTGGCCGCGTCTAAGATACAAAGATTTGGTTTTTGACAATGACTATCGAGGGGTGTGGTGTAATGTTGAAATAAATAATCATAAAGAAAGAAGTAAGTGGAAGGGAAATTTTATTACAGGCCGAGATCGATAAAACGTGATTATAGTTCTGCGCATGACTGAATTCGTTTTCTAACGTCTTTATTAAACTAAAAACAACTTAAGAAACAGTTAAAATCGATTTTTTTCACAGCTACTATTTTAAGAAGTCACTTTCTAAATTTACTTGCTTAGCAAATCGCCATCTTAAAAACAAAAGAATCAAAACGATTTAACAAAAAGGTGAGACTAAACGCAGCACAACTAAAACAATAGAGGTGAGAAATAATTTAGTAATAAGGTCATGATTTCATTTCATTGTGTTTGAAGCTTGAATTAATGAGCGTCATTGTTGGGAATATAAAAAGAAGGAGATACAAACACTTTCATTAAATTAAAGCTAGTAACGTCTTGCTGGAGGCAAGTGAGTTTGTTCGCGCGAAAAAGTTTCAAGTGAATTCTTTGGCGTCGGGTCCAAGTTATGGCCTCAAGAAGAGGAGTGAAAAGATCCGCACCAGAAAATGAATGTAAGTACCACAAAACAGACTTGTTCGTTTTTCTTTTTATCCCTATTTTAACGTTTACGCACTGGGATGGTGACCATAACGTGGACTTGGCACCCCGAAATGGCTGACGTTTTGAGCAAAAGATCTAAACACCTGACGGGCTATTATACGAATTACGGGTATGCAGTCGCTTTACGTCGTATTTAAAATTGACCTCTATAGGTGCGATAAGAAACCAAATAGTCTGTAGTCGGTGGCGCCCATTCCATCTCGAATTTAGAGCGCCTGCAGCGCAGGATTTTCCTATGTTTCTCGTTTTAAGCATTAGTGAAGACAGACAAATAGGGAATTGTTACCACTCGATTTCCCAGCCCAACTTTAATTCTCGAGTATCTCCTCAAAATGAAAACAGTCACAAATCACAGATCACTGGATCGTATCGTCTGAGTTAATTAACACGATTGATTTTATTTCAAAGGAAAGTATTTTGGTGACAAGTGTTGTTAATCTTGCTGAAACTGTTACTTCGAAATCCGGTTATATTAGCGCTTAATCACGGTTAATAGTTCTAGCCCGCTAAGTGTCCTACCTGCGACTTGTAACTTGTTAAGTCGCCCAAAAGTCATCTCGCCCGAAACTAAAGCTATGTGTGTATGTATCCTTCTATTCACATGGCAATAATTATTATTGAACTCTTAATATTGCAATTAGAAAATTGTCTCGTTCTTCAATAATTGTCTCACTCTTTACGGTGCTTTGTTTTTGTATAACTGACTGAACAATGCGTTCGACATGTTCAATTAAGTAGCTTATATCGACTTTCGGTTACTTAACACGATCAAATTTTCGGGCGACATGACGATAAAGTTCGGGCGAGATAACCTTCAGGCGACTTCACCGCTCAACTTAGTATCCTTCGTGTTTTGAAATATTTTCTTTTTTATTTCACTTTGTCACTGCCCGTACACCTCTTATCGAGACCGAGACGCATAGAGAGTACCCTGCGAGCAGAGTCTCTTTCGATCTTCCTAGATAATTCGGGAAGAGGAAAGTAGACTCTGCTCGCAGCCTCCACATTTCGCATTGAGCATGCGTTAAAAATTTAAATGTATTCGCTGTCAGTCATGCGTGACCTGTAGCCACAAAAGCACAAAACGAAAACAAACAGTCGGGATATTTTCCAACAACTCTGGCAAACACACAACAATCAAGGAATCATTTCATTGGAAACTCAAGATAGTCCATACTCTTAAAATGCCATTTCATTTTTTTACTGAAAAATTTATAGGTTTCTGTAACACAAGTTTCTGTAACCGACACACATAGGAAAAACTCATGGGAATTCTAACAGTTAAAATTGCCACGCTGTCGTAAATTTCAAAATATTGATGACGCGTGGCGATTGATCATGCGCAAAAATTAAAAAAACAGGTATGACAAGTCGAAACTGGACTGACTCATCCAATTCTTTGGATGAGCGCCAAATCAAAGAATGTGGAGGCGGCGAGCAGAGTCTACTTTCCTCTTCCCGACTTATCTAGGAAGATCGAAAGAGACTCTGCTCGCAGGGTACATAGAGAGTTAAATGCACAAAGTTTGTTCAAAGTTTTACTAGAGTCACTCTAATCTGCATCTTCTGCCGACTATAAATGAGGGGGTTAGTTTCTAAAGAAACTGTGGTGCCGCGTCGGTGGGGAAGTAATATACAAAAATTTGGTTTTATCAACGGAGTTGATAATATAAATTGACCACCAAACAGAGATTCTAAAAGCTGACGTTTCGAGCGTTAGCCCTTCGTCAGAGCTGTAATGTCTGTACTCCAGACTGTTCCACGATGCGAACGGATTACACTCCAGAAAACACACTCACGTTTTCAGTCCGCCATCTTGACTTTATTGACTACCCACAATACACTCAAGGCACAGGTTACACAGGCAACCCACGGAACAATCACAACAAGAGCGAATCCACGACGAAGGGCTAACTCTCGAAACGTCAGCTTTTAGAATCCCTGTACGGTGGTCAATTTACATCATCAATTCCCTTGATAAAACCAAATTTCTGCCGACTATGTCGCGTGTTCGCAAAACAACTTCACTGGTGAAGGCGAATCGACACGTAAGCAAAACAACTTGTAGGCGAAACGACCAGTTACCCAACAAGTGAGGTACCTTCTGGATCGAGATTTTGGGTCGAAAACATCGGTTTTCATTTTTTAAAATCCTGTAGCGGTACAATGACGGGTAGCTGTTGTTTCCGAGTAAAATATCAATCACACGAATAGACTTAGCGTGCACTTATAACGTGAAAGGCGTTCGTTGTGTTATGTACTCAAAACAATTCTCAAAACTCAGTTTTCCTTTTTCTCAGGTGATAAAATGCGTCAAAGACGTCGCAGAACAGCTTTCACGGACAAGCAGCTCGATCTATTGGAGAAAACTTTTGAAAACGAGAAATTCCCCGGAATCCAGATCAGAGAGGATCTCGCACGTGAGATGAACATCAGAGAGGACCGAATTCAGGTAGTGTTACAGTCATCTTTCTCATTATTGGCCATTTCCAGGTACTAAAAACTCACAGGTTTCAAAGCGAATACAAAACAAATTAGATTTCAATTTTCCATTTCTGTCAAAACATCTAATTTTCGAACTTCCACTCGCGACTTGCTTCCACTGACTCCGGAATGGATTTGCTATGAAAATGCTACGACGATAACCTTCGTCCACGAATGCATTTCAAAAACAAGGTAATGAGATCAAAGAGGCACGACACGGCATTTGTGTGAGTGCGTTTCTGATCGACGAGTCTTAGTCTTAGATTTTTCTGCACAATTGCCGATAATTATAATAACAATCGAAACCGCGTCTCTTTTCCTCATTACCAGGAATATTTCCTCTTATCGGAGAGGCTCAAAGCCAATCTTTTCCGTTTCCTCTTTAGCTTTTCGTGGAAGTAGGAAAAGCGAGATTCTGGGCTATAAAATGTTGTCATCAAAATAGGCCACGTGTTTACCTTTGCTTTTTCTTGTTCTATCTTCTGTCAGGTTTGGTTCCAAAACCGTCGTGCAAGATGGAGAAAGCGCGAAATCAAGAACAAACCAGCCCCAGGCCTCCTGGTTTCAGAGAATACTCCACCAAATGCGACTTCACCAATCATTTTGCAGCCGTCGCCTGCTATCTTCCGGCCACAGCACCAAGTACCCTTCAGACCCTGGGAGTCATCCTGTGTGCCTTTTCTCCCCAATCAGTTGTTACCACCAAGAGTTCTTTCGGAATGGTTCCGCCATCTTACATCTTCACCTACACTTGCTGCCCAGACCACCCAAACCGTGGACGCTATGGTGAGCCCGCGTGTTACAGCGTCAGCGAGCCGCAGCCCTTCTCCTACGGCCAGCCTTGCAACTCTTTACCAAGCATCCTGCGCTCACAATTCAGACGGAGGAAGGAGTCAATACTCTGCAGATGATTATCTGGCTGCTGTTACTTTGGCAAGCGCATTCCATAGGGAAAATTAGTGAAAAGGAAAATACACAAAATAAATAATTTTCTAAGAAATTTCAAAACAATAGTTTATAACAACTAGATTAGGGTTTTCTTTATACTTGTTTTAAAGTCTTACGTTTTCATGCGATTAAGCTATCAACCACCTCACTTATTCATCTCGAAGGTAATTTTTCAGTAATCAAAATGCTTCAACTGATATAAAAAATAATGAATAAACGGTTTGTTGCTATTTTATATGACAATGAGTTTAGTTGTTTTGTAGTCATTGCTGTGAAGAGGGATATTTATAACCGTCCCTGATCCCGGCGCCATTACAAAACACTACCGTGACACCCTGAAATGCACTGGTAACGAGGTGAAGCTCTTCCCCCGAAAGATTAAGGTTTTCAACATTTGCTGGTTGTCAACGAGCAAATAGATCGAAGACGCCAGAAGTCAATGTCACTCGAGATTGTTTATTGGTCGTGTTCAGGAATTCGAGTTTGATAAACCTTTTTCATAAATGGTCGCCTAATATTTACATCAAGTTTTGTTCTAGTGTTGATAAGCCTCTCTAGCTTCGTTGCTATGGACAAAATTCAAAAGAGGGTATACACGTAAAAGAGGCCAGTAGTAAAAGCACAAGGGGATCATTCGGCTACCATTTATGAAAATGGTCTATCGAGTTGTCCAGGAGTCACGTTCGTTCGTTTGTTCGTTCATTCGTATTCCTTGAAACAGGGGGTTAATTGTCCGGGTCTAATTGACCGTGGGACGAATTGCCTGACACTGGCTAAAAATATTTGGCTTATCTTGACCGTATCACTTACTTCAAAATCTGCAAAAAGGTGTTTGGTTCCCCCCCCCCCCCCCCCCTCCCTCACCGGTACAAATCTGCTAGCGTGTTTAGACCCTCTTTCGCGGATTTGGACCCCCCTAAAAATAAGCGTTTGATTAGTTTATGTAATGGCATGGGCTCACATAAAGGGCAAAATTATAATTATTGTATTATCAATTGAAAGTAAAAAAACTTTAAAAAACAATGCTTTCAAATACAAGAGTTAGTTTGCATACACAAAAACAAAGATGGTAGATTTCAATTTAAAATTGCCTATTTTTGAAGCGTTATTGTTGGCTGTTAAACACATTAAGACCAAATGAGTGGTCAAGTATGACAATACCGGTAAAGAACTTTCGATTCAGAGCAACTTTTTCTAGGCCGTACTTTCCCTTTAATCGGTTTTTCCTTTGTTCAGGAATGATAATCGAATTTTTATGGTCAACTGGAATTAAATAACAGTTATCTCTACTCTTTTGGACATTAAGAAAAAGTTGATTTGTTTGTTTGTTTTGCTCTAAAATGCGATCGAACACGTGCTTTTTAATCCGTTTGCCCAACTGGTTTTCGATGTGCCTCGACAGTGACAAGAAAATTTTGCCCTTATGTTATAAACATGTGATTGCAATGGGTTCTCGTAAAATTAAGGGGAAATTTCACTAGCTTGTGTTTTCAGAAGTTTGTTTAAAGCACCTAAACGTTATTTAAGTGTTGGAGCGGATCTTGTTTGAAGTTCGCCCTTTCTTGGTTGCTTTGCCGTATTTTGCAGACTCCTATTCCAAGCCAACCTGGCGTGTTTCAATGAAATACATCAAAATGTAAATGATCTCGTTTTCAGATATAAAGTGCAATGATGGAATAAAGTTCATCAGTAAAACTCTTTTTTGACCTTGAACTGAAAATTTTTTTTTTTGGCTTCAAATCTTAGCCTGTTTCCTATTCGCTGGCTAGTAACAGTTGACTCTGTAATGACTTTTTTCCTTTTCCATTCGCTCGTTGAGGGTGTGCTTGTTTTCTTTAAAAACTCATGCTGTTCAAGAAAAATTCATTGCCAAACTGGTGAATTCCAAAGTAAATTTCACTCGAAAAACCGATCTCGTACTTATGGCTTCGTGGTTCATGCGATATCGGTTTTTACTGAGAGTGGAATTCACTAGCTAGGCAATGAATTTTTCTATAGAAGAAGAAGGCAAAGAAAATGATTTAATTATTAAAGTAGCAACCGAAACACCAAAACGCGGACAATTCGAAAACTTTTATTTTCACTAACCCTACAGGCAGTAAGAATAAATAACAAAGGAGCTCCGCTTTTAGGCTTGGCTAATTCAGTAAATTATTTTCTCTGATCCCTAAGGTTTGGTTTCAGAATCGCCGCGCAAGATGGCGCAAGCACGAAATTAAGAACAAACCCGCGCCAGGGATCCTTCTATCAGAGAACAGACAGCCTATCTGTGATGTCACTCCACAAACCATATTCCAAACGTCACCTGAAATTTTACCGCCACTCCACTCCGTGCCCTCCACACCATGAGAACCATTCTACGCGCCGTTTTGCACCACTTATTGGATACCTCCAAGGGAAACTTTGGAATTTTCCCATCGTCATAACACAGCTGCACAGGTTACCCAAGCGGCAAACGAGATGTTTCAACTGCTGGGATCCGCTTCAGCGACCCGAAGCCCTTCTCCCACATCCAGCCTTGCGACTCTTTACCAGGCCTCTTGGGTTAATGATTCAGACAGTGGAGAGAGTCACCACTGTAGAGATGATTGTGTAGCAGCTGTTACCTTGGCCAGCTGTTTCGAGAGAGAAAATTAGTGAGACAGTCGTAGTGAGACGAAACACGCACCGATCATGACAAACAGGCGAAAATGATTGAATTCACAAGTTAGTGGATGGGTCCAACTCGGCAGAATTCTCGAAGTTTTTGAAAACCTTTTTTTCAGCTAAGGCTGGCTCATAAAAAATTTGTAAATAAATGTATATTCTTTGTAAAGCTGTCTGAGTTCCGTTTTGTTTTCACCGTGTGAACAAGACACGACAACACAATATCACATCCCCGCTTTTCAGGAATATATTATAAATTTGCTGCAACGTGGAGTGACACCCGAGCATCTACAGAAACGTGAGTTAGGATTAGTCCGAATTCTCGAAGGAGTATACTTTAGTTAACTGCTTGTAAACTTCTACAAAGGGATTTCAAAAATCTTTGGTGCCTTAGCCGTGGGAAAACGCTCATACACCTGTATTATCCCAAAACTTTGAAAGTTGTTACATTGATTGTCCTCGTAGTCCTCTTTACAACACCTTGAAAACAATGCGCAACAATGCTTTTTTCGACTTTGCCTAGAATATTGTTACAAGTATTTCACTGTCCGCCTTTATTTACAAGGGACTATCGTAGTTGTGATATTGTCACCCTCCTTACCGTATATAATTCCGCTTAGCTTTTGTAACGAAAGAAACATAGCTCCGACTTGAGGTGGTCTAAGAGCTCGTGATCTTTCTATTTTGCGATTTAAGAGATGGTTGGTGCGTCAGGGTTTAGTAATGCTTTGTCGCAAAATGTTCAGGAAACTAGTGCGTTCCTATAATTTGCAAGGATTAGGTGGTTTCAAGTTTTAGGAGGAATTGAAGCTCTGACTATAAAGTCCTTAAGTGATTTGGCCTTCCTTTAATGGAAAATATGAGCATTAGGTAAGATGCGCTTTTCTTTCCTTGGTCATGGTATTTCTTTTAGGTTCGCTGCAGAGAACGCCTTATCACGTTGCAAGACTGGTATAATAATACAGAGTGCGTGCTCAGATTTTGACCAAATGTTCGTTGAAGGCGTTCCTCGATTTAATCAGCCAATAAGACAACAAGTATTTTCGATTCGTTTCGCGTCGCTTGGTTAATAGCCCATTTCCAAGTGCGTTCCTAGAATTTGCAAGGTTTAGGTGGTTTCAAGTTTGAGGAGGAATTGAAGCTCTGACTATAAAGTCCTTGAGTGATTTGTCCTTCCTTTAAGCGACAAAGGGAGCATTAGGTAAGATGCGCTCCTTTTGTCGTTGGTCATGGTGTTTCAGCAACGGAAGACTGGTATCGAAATACAGAGTGCGTGCTCCAATGGGTGAGAGCAGATTTTGACCAAACGTTTGTTGAAGGTGCTGCGAGTGACGTCCCTCGTTTTAATCAACCAATAAGATGACAAGTATTTGCGATCCGTTTTGCGTCGCTTGGTTAATTGAGCCAAGTCGTATGCAAATTCTAGGATGGAAAAGTGTCAACTGAGGTGGGTTGAAAAAACTCTTACGATGAGTCGCAACTGCTGAGAAACTTTAAGTAATTGAAATTCTCAACCAAGATAAGGAGTTCTGATAAGTACGCTGGGCTAGCCTGCGAGCAAGCTCTCTTTTGGGGTGGGTGGCCCACCCCGAAAGAGAGCTTGCTCGCAGGCTAACGCTGGGCAAGTCAAGCAAACACGTGAGGCTTGTGAAGCAGCAGAACTTAACATCGTTTATCGGTCTTGCATTAAATAAATTTTCATTTTAGGAAATCGATTTCGATAGAGTTGTGTCTTCAGATACAATAAAAATCATGGTTGTAAAGGATTGTTTAAAATTTCCTCAACTTTTTTACTTGTGGCACGTTGACTCTGGCAGAACACGTGTAAAATTCTCTAGAGTGTTGCATGCATCGTGGTCAGATATGGCCATTAGCAATGTAACAGAAATACAACAAGCGTGTTTCTTTTTATTTTCGGGCGAAAGGTATCCGGGAAAAGCTCACACGGACTTCCCAACACACATACCACTTCTGTTCTTCGAATTACTGCGTTCTCACACTGCATTCGTAGAAAATAAAATCCCTTAAGTGATCTTCATCTGCTCTAAGAGCTAGCAACCTAAGCCTACTTTGAATTAAATCGAATTTGTCGATCAAGCGTTATAGAACAGCGATGAACTCAAGAATATGCACCTCTTGTTTCATTTCCGGTTCCCAACGTAAATGAATTTAACAAAAATTTCTGTTATTGATTGTGAGTACATTCAAATAAGATTAATTTATGAAAACTCTTAAAGTCGCAAAGCAAATGTTCGCTTCTGATCACACGTAACCTTCTCTAGCGCTTTTACCACGTCCGTTGCGACTCTCAGTCGTCTTCAACGGTCAGTGACATTTGCAACCAACTTTATAAAACCTTTTACACAAACAGCGATAACCCACGTAAACGCCAAAAGGTGTCTTATTATTAAATCGATTTGCCATGATCACCGCTTACCCGTTTAATTTGTTCTACTTATTTTGAGATGTTGCGAGTCAACTGACGCGAAACATTGCACTGTGTCCGCAGCACATGCTGTCAAAACCTCTGAATTTATTGTGTAATGCTGAGCAATCATTCTCAGAATTTTCACTTTAATCAAATACGGTGGTTTAAAAAAAAAATGACTTCATTCCCCGTTCAAATCAGGAAAATTCAGATCATGATCCATCCAGAACTTTAAATTCGGAGAAATATACAGTCCAAACTTCACTGCTTTTAGACTCTAAATTCACAAAAGTGCCCTAGCTAGAAGTGACCGTGACAATCTAATGAATTTTGTGTATTCGGAATTTCATACATTTGAACCATGGAATGGTCATGAAATCACGAAATGAAAGTGAGAACGATCATCGCCGTTATATAATGAAGTTATGTAGTTGCAAGGAAGCGTAAAATCAGACCAGGCTTGACCGCTAGAATTAGAATCTATGGCCGTGCAATTACGCTGAACTCCTGTACCAATGAAAAAGTTAAGGAATAGGCATTTTCTGGATCAAGGACTGGATCGAAAATAAGACGATCGATCCGAGCATTCCTATTTGGAAAAGACGAAAGTTCTAAGGGAAGAAAATAGGACAATTTAGAATTTGTTTGGACAATAGACATATTGCTTTGGCCAAAAATAACTTTTGAAGTTTATCTAGATAGCTTTGGGCTTTTGAAAAACAGCATGACTTTAATATCTGTTTTCATTGTTTACGAAAAGCGATTAAAAAGGAAAGTGCGTGCGCTTAACATAAGAATATTACGAATAAGTGGAATGATGCTCCAAATAACATGTCTTATCATGAGCGCCCTGTCATCAGTACAAAACGCTACATGAACACTTTCATTCCCTCAATGTCAAATAGATGAGTACGTAAAGCCAATAGTTTTATAATCTTTTACATATAGCCTGCAAATAGTTATATAGTTTTTTTTTATTTATACTTACATTGTAAATAGCCATGCAATTCAGCCTTTCGGCTGCTAGATGATATTTTTAATAAAGCCATCCATCCATCCATTCATCCACCGATTCTCGGACTTATACGCACAATTTAAGCATGGTCTCTTATTGACACATCAATAAATCAGGTAACTTCAACGGGATTCCATGGTTCGAACTCAGAACTCTGCGGGGCAGTGATACTTCCGGTTTCTTTGAGAGAGTCAATGATTGCTTAAATTGTCCAGATACGTGCGAGGATATCTTCTCTCTTTCCTCTATAGCCCTCACTTCAAATATATACACTTATCTCACCAAGATATTAGCTTTTTTAAATAGTCTTTCACCGACTCTCATTGTCAAGGAATGCGCACTTAACGTTGCAACAATAACGAAAAAGAAAGGAGAAATTTATAGGGGCGTTTTATTACCGTGTCTTGGCAAAATATGATTACTATTACTGTGCGCACGTGTTAATTCTTTTCCTAACGCTTTAATTCAAGTAAACACTGCGCGAAAAGTGAAATGGCTTCACTCGCAATGACTTGAGTTACTCTTTTTATAAAATCGCTGAACGAATTATTTTCTATCAGCGCAAAAGAAAGAGAATGAATTCACGTTTCGAAAAATATTCATGGTCCATAAACGTGGTAATATTTTATCGGAATAAAGTAGAATTTGATTTAAATGTGGTGGTTTATAATGATTAAGAAGGAGACCGTGTATAACATACGAAGATTTAGGTTTTGAACTATGACTATCGAGGAGTGCGGAGCAATGTTGAAGAAAATAATCATAAAGAAAGAAATAAGTGGAAGGGCAATTTATTACAGGCTATCGATAAAACGTGATTAAATTTCTGGGCATGGTTTACACTTTTTAACGTCTTTATCAAATTAAAAACAACTAAAGAAAGAGTTAAATCGATTGGATCACAGTTAAGACTTGAACTACTATTTTAAGAAGTCACTTTTGTAAATTTACTCGCTTAGCAAATCGCCATCTTAAAAACAAAAGAATCAAAACCATTTAACAAAAAGGTGAGACTAAACGCAACAGAATAGCAAAACTAAAAAGAACAATAGAGGTGAGAAATAATTTCGTAATAAGGTCATGATTTCATTTCATTGAGTTTGAAGCTTGAATTAATGAGCGTCATTGTTGGGAATATAAAAGAAGGAGAAATACAAACAGTTTCATCAAAGCTAGTAACGTCTTCCTAGAAGCAAGTGAGATTCTTCGCGCGATAAAGTTTCAAAATAATTATTTGGCATCGTGTCCAAGGTATAGCTTCAAGAAAAGCTATGAAAAGATCCGCAACAGAAAATGAATGTAAGTACCACAAAACGGACTTGTTCCTTTTTCTTTTTATCCCTATTTTAACGTTGATGCCCTGGATGCCCTGGGAAGAAGGCCAGAATTGCCTCCTTGAAAAGTTTTAAATAGCTGACGTTTTGAGCGGAGTAGCTAAACACCAGACGGGCTACTACACGAATTACGACTGTGCAATCGCTTTAATTGACCTCTAGAGGTGCGATAAGAAACCACATAGTCTGTAGATTTTAATCTTGCAAGTCATGCTCCCGAAGGAAAACAATATTTCACTCGATTCTCCAGGCCAACTTTAATTCTCGAGTTTTCTCCTCAAAATGAAAACTTTCACATATCACACATCACTGTATCATATCGCCCGAGTTAACACGATGGATTTTATTTCAAAGGAAACTATATTGGTGACAAGTGTTGTTAATAAGCTCACTAAAAACTGTTTCTTCGAAATCTGGTTAAGTATCGTTTACGATTACTGGCTCTAGCCCGCAAAGTGTCCCACGCGCAAGTTGTAATTATAACCTGTTAAGTCCCCCGAAGGTCAGCTGTTCCGAAACCAGAGCTATGTGTGTATCTACGCTTCGATTCACATGGCAATAATTGTTACTGAACTGTTACATTGGAATTAGAAAATTGTCTCGTTCTTCAATAATTGTCTCGCACTTTACGGTGCTTTGTTTTCGTATCATTCTCTTATGGAAAGTCCAGTCTAATTTGAGAGTTTTGTGCTTTTCTTTCTTTAGCCCTTCGGTAGTAAATTTAATGGTTTTTTTTTTAAATTTTGGGCTCATTCATTTTTTTGTCATTTTTAAGGTTTCCTGTTTCATGCCTTACGTTGTTGCTCGGGTCTATTCTACAAGCCGCAAGAAATCTTACGAATTTTCTTCACTCAAATTAGTCTGGCTTTTCCGAGTTCAACGTAGTTTTCATTTTTTCTCAGACGGCAGAATGCGTCAAAGACGCCGAAGAACAGCTTTTACAGATGAACAGCTCGATCTATTGGAAGAAACGTTTCAAAGCGAGAAATTCCCTGGAATCCAGATCAGAGAAGATCTCGCGCGTGAGATGAAAATCAGAGAGGACCGAATTCAGGTAATCAGTGTTATGATGTTCTTGGTCATTTGCGCGTATTTGACTCTTTTCATTTTAAAGAAGGCGCAAAAGGTATTAACTTACCTTTTCCCAATATGACAGAAGACCTGGTTTTAAAACTTGCATTGGCGATTCGCTTTCAAGAAGCCGAAATAGGTCTAATAGCAAAATGTTTCGAAGAATAACTTTCCGTCGATAATCTTTGGGAACATTTTGCCTTTGCTCGGTTTTGGCGATTGGTCTCTGATTGGTAGACCCACTTTTTAACATTTTTCGTAGAAACAAGAATAGTTATTTGCAGGACATGTATGAAGATAACTTGCATTGGGTTACAATCAAATTTGCTAAATTGAATTAATTGTAAGTTAAACAGCTCGCCTCGATTAACTTTGCTATATACGCGTTGTGTATTTCTTAAATTTGTTAAATTATGAACATTGAAATCTCCCTTTTTTAAGTTTGGTTTTTTACGGAAGGTTTTAATTTTATATCCGGGGAACTTTTGTTCTCATTCTTTTAAATCCAGACTTGCATATCTGGTCAAACTCTTAGTTTGCATGTTATCCCATTTTAGTACTGAAGAGCACACTCTCGTTACACTGTCTCCAATTTTCCCTAAAAAATATTCTTCTCATGCCGCCAGATTTACATAAGGTTGTGTACCCGATGTGACAGCAAGATGAAAGGGAACGAAACGCTCTTTAAATCACGATAAATTTACATCAGTGCTGGTGATGAAAGATTTCCATAGTGCCAATTGCCCTCACACAAGTAGTTACCATTGGTGATTACGAGTCCTAGTCAATTGTCTAAACTTAGGTATACATTCTCTTAGGTTTGGTTCCAGAACCGCCGTTCAAGATGGCGAAAGAGGGAAATTAAGAACAAACCAGCCACAAGATTACTTGCTTCAGAGAAGAGTCTACCAAACTGTCATGTCACCTCGTCAACTATTTTCCAGCCGTCACCGGCTATTTTCCCGTCACCGCATTCAGCACCCTTCAGACCCTGGGAGCCATTATATACGCCATTCTCCATGAATCATTTGCTTTCCCCGACAGTATCCTCGCAATGGTTCCGCCATGTTACGTCTTCACCGACTCCAGTTACTTCTCAGACAACCCAAACCGTAAACGTTATGGTCCACCCCC
>NC_090886.1:29020958-29025958 GCF_036669925.1 Montipora capricornis
GACTTCCCAACACACATACCACTTCTGTTCTTCGAATTACTGCGTTCTCACACTGCATTCGTAGAAAATAGAATCCCTTAAGTGATCTTCGTGTGCTCTAACAGCTAGCAACCTAAGCCTACTTTGAATTAAATCGAATTTGTCGATCAAGCGTTATAGAACAGCGATGAACTCAAGAATATTACAACTCTTGCTTCATTTCCGGTTCCCAACGTAAATGAATTTAACAAAAATTGCTGTTATTGATTGTGAGTACATTCAAATAAGATTAATTTATGAAACGCTTAAAGTCGCAAAGCAAATGTTCGCTTCTGATCACACTTAACCTTCTCTAGCGCTATACCACGTCCGTTGCGACTCTCAGTCGTCTTCAAGGGTCAGTGACATTTGCAACCAACTTTAACCTTATTTACACAAACAGCAACAACCCACGTAAACGCCACAGGGTGTCTTATTATTAACTTGATTTGCCATGATCACCGCTTATCCGTTTAAGTTGTTCTGCTTATTTTAAGTTGCGTTGCGAGACAACTGACGCGAAACATTGCACTCTGTCCGCAGCAGGTGCTGTCAAAGCCTCTGAATTTATTGTGTAATGCTGAGCAATCATTCTCAGAATTTTCACTTTAATCAAATACGGTGCTTTAAAAAAAGTGACTTCATTGCCCGTTCAAATCAGGAAAATTCAGATCATGATCCATCCAGAACTTTAAATTCGGAGAAATATACAGTCCAAACTTCACTGCTTTTAGACTCTAAATTCACAAAAGCGCCCTAGCTAGAAGTGACCGTGACAATCTAATGAATTTTGTGTATTCGGAATTTCATACATTTGAACCATGGAATGGTCATGAAATCACGAAATGAAAGTGAGAACGATCATCGCCGTTATATAATGAAGTTATGTAGTTGCAAGGAAGCGTAAAATCAGACCAGGCTTGACCGCTAGAATTAGAATCTATGGCCATGCAATTACGCTGAACTCCTGTACCAATGAAAAAGTTAAGGAATAGGCATTTTCTGGATCAAGGACTGGATCGAAAATAAGACGATCGATCCGATCCGAGAATTCCTATTTGGAAAAGACGAAAGTTCTAAGGGCAGAAAATAAGACAATTTAGAATTTCTTTGTCGCTTTGGCCAAAAACAACTTTTAAAGTTTATCTAGATAGCTTTGGGCTTTTGAAAAACAGCATGACTTTAATATCTGTTTTCATTGTTTACGAAAAGCGATTAAAAAGGAAAGTGCCTGTGCTTAACATAAGAATATTACGAATAAGAGGAATAATGCTCCAAATGACATGTCTTATCATGAAAGGCTCTCTTTGTGTAATCTAGAGACCCTCAAGGACAGACGAATCGAGCTATGTAATATCTTTTTTGATTCAGTTATGTCTGAGACATGTCACAAGCTAAGCCATCTTTTACCAGACCTAAAATGAACCACACTATGGTCTCCGGAAGCAGTGGCAGTTTAAGCGCCCTGTCATCAGTAAAAAACGCTACATGAACACTTTTATTCCCTCAATGTCAAATAGATGAGTACGTAAAGCCAATAGTTTTATAATCTTTTACATATAGCCTGCAAATAGTTATATAGATTTTTTATTTATACTTACATTGTAAATAGCCATGCAATTCAGCCTTTCGGCTGCTAGATGATATTTTTAATAAACATCCATCCATCCATTCATCCATCGATTTCTCGGACTTAAGCATGGTCTCTTATTGACACATCAATAAATCAGGTAACTTCAACGGGATTCCATGGTTCGAACTCAGAACTCTGCGGGGCAGTGATACTTCCGGTTTCTTTGAGAGAGTCAATGATTGCTTAAATTGTCCAGACAGGTGCGAGGATAACTTCTCTCTTTCGTCTATAGCCCACAGTTCAAGTATATACATTTTTTTCACCAAGATATTAGCTTTTTTAAATAGTCTATCACCGACTCTAATTGTCAAGGAATGCGCACTTAACGTTGCAAAAATAACGAAAAAGAAAGGAAACATTTATAGGGGCGTTTTATTACCGTGTCTTGGCAAAATATGATTACTATTACTGTGCTTACGTGTTAATTCTTTTCCTAACGCTTTAATTCAACTAAACACTGCACGAAAAGTGAAATGGCTTCACTCGCAATGACTGGAGTTACTCTTTTTATAAAATCGCTGAACGAATTATTTTCTATCAGCGCAAAAGAAAGAGAATGATTTCACGTTTCGAAAAATATTCATGGTCCATAAATGTGGTAATATTTTATCGGAATAAAGTAGAATTTGATTTAAATGAGGTGGTTTATAATGATTAAGAAGGAGACCGTGTATAACATACAAAGATTTAGGTTTTGAACTATGACTATCGAGGAGTGCGGAGCAATGTTGAAGAAAATAATCATAAAGAAAGAAATAAGTGGGAGGGCAATTTATTACAGGCTATCGATAAAACGTGATTAAATTTCTGGGCCTGGCTTAACTCGTCTTCTAACGTCTTTATCAAATTAAAAACAATTTCACAGTTATTAAAGACTTGAACAACTATTTTAAGAATTCACTTTCTAAATTTACTTGCTTAGCAAATCGCCATCTTAAAAACAAAAGAATCAAAATCATTTAACAAAAAGGTGAGACTAAACGCAGCAGAATAGCAAAAGTAAAAAGAACAATAGAGGTGAGGAATAATTTCGTAATAAGGTCATGATTTCATTTCATTGTGTTTGAAGTTTGAATTAATGAGCGTCATTGTTGGGAATATAAAAGAAGGAGAATTACAAACAGTTTCATCAAAGCAAGTAACGTCTTCCTAGAAGCAAGTGAGATTCTTCGCGCGATAAAGTTTCAAAATAATTATTTGGCATCGTGTCCAAGGTATGGCTTCTATGAAAAGATCCGCACCAGAAAATGAATGTAAGTACCACAAAACGGACTTGTTCCTTTTTCTTTTTATTCCTATTTTAACGTTGATGCCCTGGATGCCCTGGGAAGGAGGCCATAAGGCCAGAATTGCCTCCTTGAAAAGTTTTAAATAGCTGACGTTTTGAGCGGAGTAGCTAAACACCAGACGGGCTACTACACGAATTACGGGTGTGCAATCGCTTTAATGGACCTCTGGAGGTGCGATAAGAAACCAAATAGTCTGTAGATTTTAATCTTGTAAGTCATGCTCCCGAAGGAAAACAATATTTCACTCGATTCTCCAGGCCAACTTTAATTCTCGAGTTTTCTCCTCAAAATGAAAACTTTCACATATCACACATCACTGTATCATATCGCCCGAGTTAACACGATAGATTTTATTTCAAAGGAAACTATATTGGTGACAAGTGTTGTTAATAAGCTCGCTAAAAACTGTTTCTTCGGAATCTGGTTAAGTATCATTTACGATTACTGGCTCTAGCCCGCAAAGTGTCCCACGAGCAAGTTGTAATTATAACCTGTTAAGTCCCCCGAAGGTCAGCTGTCCCGAAACCAGAGCTATGTGTGTATCTACGCTTCGATTCACATGGCAATAATTGCTACTGAACTGTTATATTGGAATTAGAAAATTGTCTCGTTCTTCAATAATTGTCTCGCGCTTTACGGTGCTTTGTTTTCGTATCATTCTCTTATGGAAAGTCCAGTCTAATTTGAGAGTTTTGTGCTTTTCTTTCTTTAGCCCTTCGGTAGTAAATGTAATGTTTTTTTTTTTTTTTAATTTTGGGCTCATTCATTTTTTTGTCATTTTTAAAGTTTCCTATTTCATGCCTTACGTTGTTGCTCGGGTCTATACTACAAGCCGAAAGAAATCTTACGAATTTTCTTCACTCAAATTAGTCTGGCTTTTCCGAGTTCAACGTAGTTTTCATTTTTTCTCAGGGGGCAGAATGCGTCAAAGACGCCGAAGAACAGCTTTTACAGATGAACAGCTCGATCTATTGGAAGAAACGTTTCAAAGCGAGAAATTCCCTGGAATCCAGATCAGAGAAGATCTCGCGCGTGAGATGAAAATCAGAGAGGACCGAATTCAGGTAATCAGTGTTATGATGTTCTTGGTCATTTGCGCGTATTTGACTCTGTTGATTTTAAAGAGCGCGCAAAAGGTATTAACTTACCTTTTCCCAATATGACAGAAGACCTGGTTTTAAAACTTGCATTGGCGATTCGCTTTCAAGAAGTCGACATGTATGAAGATAACTTGCATTGGGTTACAATCAAATTTGCTGAATAAGTTAAACAGCCCGCCTCGATTAACTTTGCTATATACGCGTTGTGTATTTCTTCAATTTGTTAAATTATGAAGTTGAAATCTCCCTTTTTTAAGTTTGGTTTTTTACGGAAGGTTTTAATTTTATATCCGGGGAATTTTTGTCCTCATTCTTTAAAATACAGACTGGCATATCTGGTCAAACTCTTAGTTTGCATGTTATCCCATTTTACTACTGAAGAGCACACTCTCGTTACATTGTCTCCAATTTTCCCTAAAAAATATTCTTCTCATGCCGCCAGATTTACATAAGGTAGTGTACCCGATGTGACTGCAAGATGAAAGGGAACGAAACGCTCTTTAAATCACGATAAATTGACATCAGTGCTCGTGATGAAAGATTTCCATAGTGCCAATTGCCCTCAAACAAGTAGTTACCATTGGTGATTACGAGTCCTAGTCAATTGTCTAAACTTAGGTTTACATTCTCTTAGGTTTGGTTCCAGAACCGCCGTTCAAGATGGCGAAAGAGGGAAATTAAGAACAAACCAGCCGCAAGATTACTTGCTTCAGGGAAGAGTCTACCAAACTCTCATGTCACCTCGTCAACTATTTTCCAGCCGTCACCTGCTATTTTCCCGTCACCGCATTCAGCACCTTTCAGACCCTGGGAGCCATTATATACGCCATTCTCCATAAATCATTTGCTTTCCCCGACAGTATCCTCGCAATGGTTCCGCCATGTTACGTCTTCACCGACTCCAGTTACTTCTCAGACAACCCAAACCGTAAACGTTATGGTCCACCCCCGCGTAACAGC
>NC_090886.1:29028458-29035958 GCF_036669925.1 Montipora capricornis
GTTAAGCTACCGTCCAAACTTCACTGCTTTAGACGCTAAATTCACAAAGGCGCCGTAGCTGCAAGTGACCATGACAATCTAATGATTTTTGAGTGTTCAAAATTTCATACATTTGAACCACGGAATGGTCATGAAATGATGAAATGAAAGTGAGAACGATCATCGCAGTTAAATAATCAAGTTATTTAGTTGCAAGGGAGGGTGAAATGACACCAGGCTCTTGACCGCTAGAATTAAGGCTGGTTTCCATATGATCGCAGACGATCGCGGATCGGAGATCGCAAAGAGAGCAGTTTCCATATAATCAAACAATCACAGAGCCCAATGAAGCCATTCATTTCGCTAAGCGGAAATGTCAAATGTACAGGCACTTTGTGCTCGCGGGAAAATCGCCGCAAACAACATGGCGGACATCGAGGAGGAAATTTTGCTGCAAGCAAATTTAATTCTTCTTTTAGTCCTAAAGCGACGACATCGTCAGCTTCAAAACCGAAGGAAACATTGGTTTTGTGTTTGAAAAATTTTCATGAAAAGACCCAGAAGGTATCGTCTTCAACCGCTTCAGATAACGACCATACGCAGTTCTTATGTTGTGGAATTTGAGCTCTACCACTGCCGATAAATTAAATTTCTCGCCGATTTTTTCCCAACGGTTAGCCTTTTTTATTTTTGTCTTTGAAATCTTTACTGTTACGGTTGTAAACGTACTCATATCGCGCAACTTCCTCCATGAATTCCTCGTTAGTAACGTTACCATGTTCAATGCCAGCCATGTTTACAAAAAATGAGCGTTGCTCAGTAAACGAACATTTGGGCTTTATGGCTAAAGCGTTGAATCATGGGTCAGAATTTAAAATATTATGGGATACGTCTCGATCGCAGATCACAGAACTTTGGTTTCCATATGATTGCAGGATCGCAAATTGCCTACTACTCTGCTTATGATAATTGCGTTTGAAATAGCTTATGTTGTTACCTTCCTTTTCTCCCAGTCATATGAAACAGGTCAACTTCCCAAGGACTGGAGAAATGCTCACGTAGTTCCAGTTTTTAAGAAGGGGGAAAAAACATGATCCATGCAATTATTAAAGACCTGTCTCCCTTACTACTGTGTTATGTAAAATCATGGAACATATTATTTATGGGAACATTATGCACCATCTTGAGGACAATGACATCTTATTTGCGAACCAACATGGATTTCGGAAAAATCATTTATGTGAGTCTCAGTTGATTCTGACTGTTGAAGACCTGGCTAAGAACCTGCGATCCGCGATCGTCTGCGATCATATGGAAACCAGCCTTTAGAACCTATTTCCGTTCGATTACGCTGCATTCCTCTACCAATTAATACGTTATAAAATGAATACAGGGCTGGGAACGATCTGAGCATTCCTTTTTTGGAAAAGACGAAAGTTCCATGGGCAGAAAATAAGACAATAAACATGTTGCTTTGGGACCAAAACAACTTTTCAAGGTTATATAGATAGCTTTGAGCTTTTGAAAAACAGCATGACATATGTGTGCTCATCGTTTACGAAAAGCGGTTAACCGGAAAGTGTCCGGGGTTAACATAAGAATATTACGAATAAAAGAAATGATCCTCGCACTAATATGGACAATTATAGCATGGTCTCCTATAGACACATGAAAAACAGTACAGACCTCGAACTCGGTTAGTAAGAGGTATTTCTTAACGTTGCAAAAATATCGAAAAAGAAAGGAAAAGGTTAAAAGGGAATTTTATTACCGTGTCTTGGCAAAATATAATTATTGCTGTGCGCACGTGTAAGTTCTTTTCCTAACGTTTTAATTCAACTAAACACTGTGCGAAAAGTGAAATGGCTTCACTCGCAATAGCTTGAGTTACTCTTTTAATAAAATCTCCGAACTAATTTTCTCTATAAGGACAAAAGAAAGAGAATTATTTCGCATTTCGACAAATATTCACGACCCATAAATGTCACAGTGGTAATATTGTATCGGAAGGAAGTAGAATTTGATTAAAATGTGCTGGTTTATAATGATTAAGAAGGAGACTGCGTCTAACATACAAAGATTTAGGTTTTTGACTATAACTATCGAAGGATGCTGAGTAATGTTGAGAAAATAATCATAAAGAAAGAAGTAGGTGAAAGGGAAATTTTATAACAGGCTATGGATAAAACGTGATTATTGTTCTGCGCGTGGCTTAATTCGTTTTCTAACGTTTTCATTAAACTAAAAACAACTTAAGAAACAGTTAAATCGATTGATTCACAGTTACGACTTGAACTACTATTTTAAGAAGTCACTTTCTATTTTAGCAAATCGCCATCTCAGAGACAAAAGAATCAAAACAATTTAACAAAAAGGTGAGACTAAGCGCAGCACAATAGCACAAGTAAAAGAACAATAGAGGTGAGAAATAATTTCGTAAGAAGGTCACGATTTCATTTCATTGTGTTTGAAGCTTGAATTAATAAGCGTCAATGTTGGGAATATAAAAGAAGGAGAGTTTTACAAACAGTTTCATTTCCTAGAAGCAAGTGAGATTCTTCGCGCGATAAAGTTCCAAAAGGTATGGCTTCAAGAAAATCTGTGAAAAGATCCGCACCAGAAAATGAATGTAAGTACCACAAAACAGACTTGTTCGTTTTTCTTTTTATCCTTATTTTAACGTTGGCGCCCTGCGAAGGTGACCATAAGATGGTGCACAAAGCTTTGGTTTTATCCAACGAGTTGACAGCGAAAAGTGAAAAGTTTTAAAAGTCTGGGGCTTTGAGCGGAGGATCTAAACACGTGACGGGCTTATTTTGCCTACTATGCGCATTACGAGTACTATAATGCAATCGTTTTTAGTCGTATTCAAAATTGGCTTTTACAGATGCGAAAGGAAACTAAATAGTCTGTAGATTTTTAATCTTGTAAGTCACGCTCCCGAAGGAAAACAATTTCAGCGTGAATGTGTACGCAAAGGGAAATTTCGGTCGCGCCCATTCCCGAACGAAAGTAAGGGGAATCAGTTCATTAAGTTAGGGAGTTACCCCCCGAGTTACCTCATGGACCACTAGTTAATAGCTTAGGCCATGAACTCAATAATGCCTGTTTCCAGGAATTGAGATGTGTGATGCGCAGAACTTTTCTAGACTCTCAGTTGCTCTCAATAGACAGAGCTTTCAAGATATTTCGCAGTCTAGCTCTTGATTTTCTGAAATTTAAACTGTGGCGCGGGGTCGGTGAGCGTTTGAAGCTCGGAAATTTGAGTAGAAAGAGCAAGAAACGTTTTCGCGTTTCCGGGTTGAAGGTACCCTCTAGAATGTCCGGACAAAAATTTGCGCAGTTTCGCCTCAACGCCGATTCGCTAAAACTGAATTGGACAAACCCCTAAAACTAGAGACGTGATTTCACTTAGGCCCTTTCGTGAATCATGGCGTTAACTTTACGCTATTTGAGAGCTCACTACCACACGAGCAAATGGTCACTCATATATTGAATGGGTAACCGGTCGTTCCGCCGCAGAGTCGATCTGCCCCACGTATGATTGTGTCTAAGCACTCATTTCAATGATTAGATCTAAGCACTGAGTTTTAGTAAGGAAAATTTAAGGTTATTAGGATTGGCTAACTATTATGCAAGGGTCGTAAGAATGCTGTGGGGCGGAACGACGGAACTATGTTTGCTAGCACAGATGTTAAGGACATTTACGGGTGTCCTTTGCGAAACTTCTTTATAGCGCACCTTGTTGGACACATCAGCCATAAACTATATGAAGTGCTCTTTCTGGGTTATTTATCATCTTTTTCACTTTATCTAATCGAAAAGAGAGCGAGGCCCAAGAAGCTTGAGCGACCGATGTCTCTCTGATCGAATTTATCGGGTATCGAGTTTCAATGTTAAGGGCAGCCTTCTGGATAATGTCATTCACAAGGCGTCTATTGTCAAAACAGTGTGATGCCTTTTTGATATTTCGATTGGTTGCTTAGAAAATCTTATGTCAAATGAGCGTATCAAAAATTTACCGATAAGAGCTATGTCGAAGGCCATTGAAGGAGTTCAATTAAAAAAAAACGGTAATCCCTCACATGGTATTTTAGGTTAATATGCCAGGAGTCCTCAGGATTAAGACAATCCGTTGACTTTTCATACCCTATTAATTCCCTTAAAGAGGATACACTTGCGTAAAACCAAACTAGGGTTTTTTCGCTTCAGAAGTTTCACAGACTTTTCACGCCCTTTGATCCACCACATGTCACCAGGCAAAACCGCAGGTTTTATACTTTCCCGTGATCAAATCATTCCCAGGGAGTAACCCGCCCGTGAAGGTCCATCGTAACCTTAACGGATTCCAAACGTTTCGACTCCAATCGAGTTCGCCCCTAAAGAATTCACTCGTAAAGACTTCTTCTAACAATAATCGCACCGGGAGCTAGTAATGCAGAACTGTATCAGTATTAACTACTAAAACGAGTACGCAAAGTAATCTTTGGTTGCTGTTAGTTCTGGTAATGCAATTGCTCATGGAGCGAACGGGTTTTCAGTTCGCTATTTGGTATGGAAAATAGCACAGGCTGAGAAAAAGCGCGTTTCAAAGCCGCTACCTCAGGCAGCGTTTACACGAACGCAATTTCACATCGACACGGTTTCGCGACTTCAAAACCACGTCAAAACGATGCGGTTTGGAAGTGTTTACACGGAACCGTTATCGCCAGAAAATCAAAGTCGTGATGGTATATGCGAGAACGCTTCACTACTTGTTTGGTAAATTCACCATTTTGAATCAAACAATGCAAATTTGGCGCCAAAATGGTAACCGTATTCAAATCGATGCTGTTTCGCTATTTACAAGACAGATGAAACCGTGTCGTTCTAAAAACGCTCCACTTTTGGCAGCCTTTTCAAATCGACCCGGTTTCGCCAACGGTCTCGATGGGTGTCGTGTAACCAGAAGGCGTCACGGCATCGAAAACGATGCGGTTACAAATGAAAAGGCGTTCGTGTAAACACTGCCTTATTAACAACTTCCGTTTACGCCACACAGATGACGGAACTCGCCAAAGACGTCGCAGAACAACTTTTACAGACGAGCAGCTCGATCGATTGGAAGAAACTTTTGGAAAAGAGAAATTCCCTGGTATCCAGATTAGAGAAGATCTCGCACGTGAGCTGAACATTGGGGAGGACAGAATTCAGGTAACCTGACTAAAACTTTCCTTAAATCAATTGCAAAAAAGTTCAGTTCCTGTTGACACAAGTTCGTTTCGCCAAAATGAAAATACTGTGTCGTCGATTAGGAATATTTCGTTCAGAAACTACAGTTGGCTTTGATACTCCATCTTCACAATTAGATCGTACAAACTCATTGACAACAGGCGGTAATTTTGAGACAAAATCATTTTTTGACCCTTTCGTGGCGATAAAGAACGAGGACAGAACCTGTCCTTGTTTGCTCGATCTTGAATAAGGTTTGGTTTTGAATAAGTTTATAAGAAGGGAAATTTACTTAATCAACCCAAGTGTGGGAAGTTGGTTGCATAGCGACGGGCGAAAGGACCAAGTCTGCAAAGTATCGCTCTCCTCGCCTGTGTGTTCCATGTTTACGACAAGTACGGCTAGTCATCCGGAGAAATATTGACTATTGCTACGTCATAGCCTCGTTTGCATACACAAAAACAAAGATGGTAGATTTCAATTTAAAATTGCCCATTTTTGAAGCGTTATTGTTGGCTGTTAAACACATTAAGCCCAAATGAGTGGTCAAGTATGACATTACCGGTAAGGAACTTTCGATTCAGAGAAACTTTTTCTAGGCCGTACTTTCACTTTAATCGGTTTTTCCTTTGTTCAGGAATGATAACCGAATTTTTATTGTCAACTGCAATTAAATAACAGTTATCTGTACTCTTTTGGACATTAAGAAAAAGTTGATTTGTTTGTTTGTTTTGCTCTAAAATGCGATCGAACAAGTGCTTTTTAATCTGTTTGCCCAACTGGTTTTCGATGTACCTCGACAGTGACAACAATATTTTGTTCTTATGTTATAAATATGTGATCGCAATGAGTTCTCGTAAAATTAGGGGGACATTTCACTAGCTTGTGTTTTCAGAAGTTTGTTTAAAGCACCTAAACGTTATTTAAGTGTTGGAGCGGATCTTGTTTGAAGTTCGTCCTTTCTTGGTTGCTTTGCCGTATTTTGCCGACTCCTATTCCAAGCCAACCTGGCGTGTTTCAATGAAATACATCAAAATGTAAATGATCTCGTTTTCAGATATAAAGTGCAATGATAAAATAAAGTTCATCAGTAAAACTCTTTTTTGACCTTGAACTGAAAAAAAAGTTTTTTTGGCTTCTAATTTTAACCTGTTTCCTATTTGCTGGCTATTGAAAGTTGACTCTGAAATGACTTTTTTCCCTTTCCATTCGCTCGCCGAGGGTGTGCTTGTTTTCTTTTAAAACTCATGCTGTTCAAGAAAAATTCATTCCCAAACTGGTGAATTCCAAAGTAAAATTCACTCGAAAAACCGATCTCGTACTCGTGGCTTCGTGGTTCATGCGATATCGGTATTTAGAGTGGAATTCACTAGCTAGGCAATGAATTTTTCTATAGAATGAGGCAAAAAAAAATGATTTAATTATTAAAGTAGCAACCGAAACACCAAAACGCGGACAATTCGAAAACTTTTATTTTCACTAACCCTACAGGCAGTAAGAATAAATAACCAAGGAGCTCCGCTTTTAGGCTTGGCTAAATCTTTATATTATTTTTCTCTGATCCCTAAGGTTTGGTTCCAGAATCGCCGCGCAAGATGGCGCAAGCACGAAATTAAGAACAAACCTGCGCCAGGGATCCTTCTATCAGAGAACAGACAACCTATCTGTGATGTCATTCCACAAACCATATTCCAAACGTCACCTGCAATTTTCCCGCCACTCCACTCCGTGCCCTCCAGACCATGGGAACCATTCTACGCGCCATTTTCTACCACTCATTGGATACCTCCGAGGGAAACTTTGGAATAACACAGCTGCACAGGTTACCCAAGCCGCAAACGAGATGTTTCAACTGCTGGGATCCGCTTCAGCGACCCGAAGCCCTTCTCCCACATCCAGCCTTGCGACTCTTTACCAGGCCTCTTGGGTTAATGATTCAGACAGTGGAGAGAGTCACCACTATACAGATGATTATGTAGCCGCTGTTACTTTGGCCAGCTGTTTTCAGAGAGAAAATTAGTGAGACAGTCGCCGTGAGACGAAACATGCACCGATCTTGACAAACAGGCGAAAATGATTGAATTCACAAGTTAGTGGGTCCAACTCAGCAGAATTCTCGAGCTTTTTGAAAACGTTTTTTTCAGCTAAGACTGGCTTATAAAAATTTTGTAAATAAATGTATATTCTTTGTAAAGCTGTCTGAGTTCCGTTTTGTTTTCACCGTGTGAAAAAGGATCACAGGCCCGCCTTTCAGCAATATATCATAAATTTGCTGCAACTTGGAGTGACACCCGAGCATCTACAGAAACG
>NC_090886.1:29040958-29045958 GCF_036669925.1 Montipora capricornis
ATGATGTTCTTGGTCATTTGCGCGTATTTGACTCTGTTGATTTTAAAGAGCGCGCAAAAGGTATTAACTTACCTTTTCCCAATATGACAGAAGACCGGGCTTTAAAACTTGCATTGGCGATTCGCTTTCAAGAAGTCGAAATAGGTCTATTACCAAAATGCTTCGAAGAATAATTTTCCGTCTATAACCTTTGCTCGGTTTTGGCGATTGGTCACTGATTGGTAGACCCACTTTTTAACATTTTTCGTAGAAACAAGACTAGTTATTTGCAGGACATGTATGAAGATAACTTGCATTGGGTTACAATCAAATTTGCTAAATTGAATTGTAAGTTAAACATCCCGCCTCGATTAGCTTTGCTATATGCGGGTTGTGTATTTCTTCAATTTGTTATTTTTGAACATTGAAATAAAATGATGATGATGGGATGTTGTTAAAAGTTAACATGTTGTAAGCATTGGCGAGGTTAACTCGTTAGTTGGCACTCGTTGACTTTATTTTCCAAGAGTTCAATGAAGTGTGAAATCTCCCTTTTTTAAGATTGGTTTTTTTTACGGAAGGTTTCAATTTTATATCCCAGGAACTTTTGTTCTCATTCTTTTAAATCCAGACTGGCATATGTGGTCAAACTCTTAGTTTGCATGTTATCCCCTTTTACTACTGAAGAGCACACTCTGGTCACATTGTCTCCAATTTTCCCTAAAAAATATTCTTCTCATGCTGCCAGATTTACATAAGGTTGTGTACCCGATGTGACAGCAAGATGAAAGGGAACGAAACGCTCTTTAAATCACGTTAAATTGACATCAGTGCCAATTGCCCTCACACAAGTAGTTACCATTGGTGATTACGAGTCCTAGTCAATTGTCTAAACTTAGGTTTACATTCTCTTAGGTTTGGTTCCAGAACCGCCGTTCAAGATGGCGAAAGAGGGAAATTAAGAACAAACCAGCCACAAGATTACTTGCTTCAGAGAAGAGTCTACCAAACTCTCATGTCACCTCGTCAACTATTTTCCAGCCGTCACCGGCTATTTTCCCGTCACCGCATTCAGCACCCTTCAGACCCTGGGAGCCATTATATACGCCATTCTCCATAAATCATTTGCTTTCCCCGACAGTATCGACGCAATGGTTCCGCCTTGTTACGTCTTCACCGACTCCAGTTACTTCTCAGACAACCCAAACCGCGAACGTTATAGTCCACCCCCGCGTAACAGCGTCAGCGAGCCGCAGCCCTTCTCCCACGGCCAGTCTTGCCACTCTCTACCAGGCTTCCTGCGTTCATGAGTCAGACAGAGAAAAGAATCGCCACTCTGTAGATGATTATTTGGCCGCTGTTACTTTGGCCAGCGGGTTCCAGAGAGAAGATTAGTTTAATAAATAAAATACGAGAATTAACAGATATACATGGTGACAAGGTAGCTTTTTTATTTTGTTTGGAAAAGCGTAGTTTTTACAAGATCTGAAAACTGATTTAACCTGTGTAAATGGGATATAAGTCGTCAAAATACGTCAGGTGTTAAAAAATGGAATAAATGATTGTCATTATCTCTTAGCACGGTCTAGTTATGATCTCGTGTGTGTGGCGGTGGGAGGTTTACTATAAAGATAAGGGAGAAATTAAAGAAGAGAGAAGAGTTTCGGCGTTTCCTTGTGTCACAAAGCAAGTCGAGCAAACACGTGAGGCTTGCGAAGCAGCAGAATTTAATATCGTTTGAGATTCTTTTTTGGTCGTGCTTATTAATACAGGGATATTTTTGCACGGTTCAAAACTATGCGGAGAAAGCAGAACTTAGCAAGTGCTCTTAGTATCCAAAAAGAAAATTGGGGGTAACCATGCATTTTTCAGAGATAATTAAGATTCAATTTGGAAAAGAACGCCATACATTCCTTTGTATTTCAAAGCTTTTACAAATATTGTTGATTAAGGCTGGTTTCCATATGATCGCAGACGATCGCAAAGAGAGCTGTTTCCATAAAATCGCAGACGATCGCAAACGATCGCAGAGCTGGCTGCAGCCATACATTAGCGTCAGCAGAAATGTCAAATGTACACGCGCGTTGCTCTCGCGGCAAAATCTTAGCAAACAACATGGCGGACATCGAGGAGGAAATTTTGCTGCAAGCAAATTTACTTCTTCTTTTAGTCCTGAAGCGACGGCATCGTCAGCTTCAAAAGCGAAGGAAACATCGGTTTTGAGTTCGAAAAATATTCATGAAGAGACAAAAACGTGGGGCTTTCCACACACTGCTGAGAGAACTTCGTGTTTCTGAAAGAACAGTAACGAACATAAACGAACATTCAGGCTCTGTTGCTAAGAAGCGTTGAATCATTTGAGACAGAATTAAAATTATTATGGGATACGTTTCGATCGCAGATCGCAGAACTTTGGTTTCCATATAATCGCAGGATTGCAAACGATCGCAGACGATCGCAGAAGATAGAACATGGTTCTATCTTCAGCGATCGTCTGCGATCACGATCGAAGGATCGCAGAAGTGGGTTTCCATATGATCGCAGACGATCGCAGAACTTTCTGCGATCTACGATCTGCGATTCGCGATCGTCTGCGATCATATATGGAAACCAGCCTTTAATTGTCTTCGAAAAATGCGTGGTTACCCCCAACTTTCTTTTCGGATTTCAATAACACTTGTTAAGATCTGCTTTTCCCGCATATTCAGTAAACCGCGCAAAAATACCTTTCAATTATTTGGCACCGTCCTTACGTGATCTTCGTCTGCTCTAAGAGCTAGCAACCTTAGCCTACTTTGAATTAAATCGATTTTTTCAATCGAGCGTTATAGAACAGCGATGAACCCAAGAATATTACAACTCTTGCTTTATTTCCAGTTCCCACCGTAAATGAATTTAACAAAAATTGCTGTTATTGATTGTGAGTACATTCAAATAAGATTAATTTATAAAAACGCTTAAATCGCAAAGCAAATGTTCGCTTCTGATCACACTTAACCTTTTCTAGCGCTTTTACCACGTCCGTTGCGACTCCACAGGGTGTCTTATTATTAACTTGATTTGCCATGATCACCGCTTACCCGTCCTACTTATTTTAAGTTGCGTTGCGAGACAACTGACGCGAAACATTGCACTGTGTCCGCAGCATATGCTGTCAAAGCCTCTGAATTTATTGTGTAATACTGCGCAATCATTCTCAGAATTTTCACTCTTATCAAACACGGTGCGTTAAAAGAAAAAATGACGTCATTGCTTGTTCAAATCAGGAAAATTCAGATCATGCATGATCCATCCCCACCTTTAAATTCGGGGAAATCTTGGTTAAGCTACCGTCCAAACTTCACTGCTTTTAGACGCTAAATTCACAAAGGCTCCCTAGCTGCAAGTGACCATGACAATCTAATGATTTTTGAGTATTCAAAATTTCATACATTTCAACCACGGAATTGTCATGAAATGATGAAATGAAAGTGAGAACGATCATCGCAGTTAAATAATCAAGTTATTTAGTTGCAAGGGAGAGCGAAATTACACCAGGCTCTTGACCGCTAGAATTAAGGCTGGTTTCCATATGATCGCAGACGATCGCGGATCGGAGATCGCAAAGAGAGCAGTTTCCATATAATCAAACGATCACAGAGCCCAATGAAGCCATTCATTTCGCTAAGCGGAAATGTCAAATGGACAGGCACATTGTGCTCGCGGGAAAATCGCCACAAACAACATGGCGGACATCGAGGAGGAAATTTTGCTGCAAGCAAATTTAATTCTTCTTTTAGTCCTAAAGCGACGACATCGTCAGCTTCAAAACCGAAGGAAACATTGGTTTTGTGTTTGAAAAATTTTCATGAAAAAACCCAGAAGGTATCGTCTTCAACCGCATCTGATAACGACCATAAGCAGTTCTTATGTTGTGGAATTTGACCTCTACCTCCACTTCCGATAAATTAAATTTATCGCCGATTTTTTCCCAACGGTTAGCCTTTTTATTTTTGTCTTCGAAATCTTTACTGTTACGGTTGTAAACGTACTCATATCGCGCAACTTCCTCCATGAATTCCTCGTTAGTAACGTTACGATGTTCAATGCCAGCCATGTTTACAAAAAATGAGCGTTGCTCAGTAAACGAACATTTGGGCTTTATGGCTAAAGCGTTGAATCATGGGTCAGAATTTAAAATATTATGGGATACGTCTCGATCGCAGATCACAGAACTTTGGTTTCCATATGATTGCAGGATGGCAAATTGTCTACTACTCTGCTTATGATAACTGCATTTGAAATAGCTGATGTTGTTACCTTCCTTAGAAAACTAAATAGTCTGTACATTTTTACTCTTGTAAGTCACGCTCCCGAAGGAAAACAATTTCAGCGTGAATGTGTACGCAAAGGGAAATTTTGGTCGCGCCCATTCCCGAACGAAAGTAAGGGGAATCAGTTCATTTGTTCCTTTAAAGTAAAAGAAAAGTAACCCTCTGAACTAAGGACGGAGTTACCCCCCGAGTTACCTCATGGACCACTAGTTAATAGCTTAGGCCATGCACTCAATAATGCCTGTTTCCAGGAATTGAGATGTGTGATGCGCAGAACTTTTCTAGACTCTCAGTTGCTCTCAATAGACAGAGCTTTCAAGGTATTCCGCAGTCTAGCTCTTGATTTTCTGAAATTTAAACTGTGGCGCGGGGTCGGTGAGCGTTTGAAGCTCGAAAATGTGAGTTGACAGAGCAAGAAACGTTTTCGCGTTTCCGGATTGAAGGTACCCTCTAGAATGTCCGGCCAATATTTGCGCAGTTTCGCCTCAACGCCGATTCGCTAAAACTGAATTGGACAAACCCCTAAAACTAAAGACGTGATTTCACTTAGGCCTTTTCGTGAATCATGGCGTTAACTTTACGCTATTTGAGAGCTCACTACCACACGAGCGAATGATCACTCATATATTGAATCGGTAACCGGTCGTTCCGCCGCAGAGTCGATCTGCCCCACGTATGATTGTGTCTAAGCTCTCATTTCAATGATTA
>NC_090886.1:29050958-29070958 GCF_036669925.1 Montipora capricornis
GAGGAATTAAAGCTCTGACTAAAAAGTCCTTGAGTGATTTGTCCTTCTTTTAAGCGACAAAGGGAGCATTAGGTAAGATGCGCTCCTTTTTTCGTTGGTCATGGTGTTTCTTGAACGCAAGACTGGTATCGAAATACAGAATGCGTGCTCTAATCGGTGAGAGAAGATTTTGACCAAACGTTTGTTGAAGGTGCTGCGAGTGGCGTCCCTCGTTTTAATCAACCAATAAGATGACAAGTATTTTCGATCCGTTTCGCGTCGCTTGGTTAATTGAGCCAAGCCGTATGCAAATTCTAGGATGGAAAAGTGTCAAATGAGGTGGATTGAAAAAACTCTTACGATGAGTCGCAACTGCTGAGAAACTTTAAGTAATTAAAATTCTCAACCAAGATGAAGGAAATCTGATTTCGATCGAGTTGTGTCATCAGAGACAATAATAATCATGGTTGTAGAGGATTGTTTAAAATTTCCTCATCTTTTTACGTGGGATGCCTCTGGCAGAACAAGTTGAAAATTTGCTGGAGTGTTGTATGCACCGTGGTCAGATATGGCAATAGACCATATTCGTATTCTCAGTATTGGACTGGAACTAGCTTGCAATGAAGGCTAATGCGAGAAAATCTTTTCAAATGCAAATACTTTTTAATATATTCCCCTGCATTAGCCTCCATTGCAAGCTAGTTACAGTCCAATACTGGGAATACGAATATGGTCTATTAGCCATGTGACAGACATACAAAATGCATGTTTCTTTTTATTTCGCGCGAAAGGTAATTGGGAAAAGCTCATACAGACTTCCCAACACACACCCCACTTCTCCTCTTCGAATTACTGCGTTCTTACACTGCATTCACAGAAAACAGTATCTTCTCTGCTCTAACAGCTAGCAACCTAAGCCTACTTTGAATTAAATCGATCAAGTGCTATAGAACAGCGATAAACCCGAGAATATTACACCTCTTGCTTCATTTCCGGTTCCCACCATAAATGAATTTAACGAAAATTGCTTTTATTGAATTTGAGCACATACAAATAAAATTAATTCATGAAAACGCTTCAAAAAGCGAATGTCCACTTCTGATCACTTTTAACCTTCCCTTGCTTTACCACGTCTGTTGTGACTCTCAGTAGGCTTCAAGTATCAGTGACATTTGCAACCAACTTAGAATCTTCACTCTAATCAACCACGCTATGTTTCTTTTAAAATCTAAAACACAGTTAGGTGACTGCATTGCCTGTTGAAATCATGCAGGAAAATTCAGACCATTATTCACAAAATTTTCACTCTAATCAACCACGATACGTTTTTTTTCTAAAATCTGAAACACAGTTAGGTGACTGCATTGCCTGTTGAAATCATGCAGAAAAATTTAGACCATAATCAATCCCCACCTTTAAAATTCGGATAAATCTTGGTTTGTGCTATCGTCCACACTTCACTGCCTTTAGACGCTAAATTCACAAAAGCGCCCTACAAGCGACACAATCTAATGATTTTAGAGTATTCAAAATTTCATATATTCAAGTGAACCATGGAATGGCCTTGAAATGATGAAATGAAAGTGAGAAAGATCATCAAGTTAGGTAGTTGCAAGAATTGTGTGGACCATAAACATATTGTTTTGGGCCAAAAACAACGTTTCAAGTTTATCTAGGTAGCTTTAAGCTTTTGAAATACAGCACGACATATTTGTGCTCATCGTTAACAAAAAGCGATTAATTGGCAAGTGCCCGCGCTTAACATAACAACGTTAGGAAACAGAGAAATGAAATGTCGACAATTTAAGCATGGTCTCTTATAGACACATGAATAAATCAGGTAACGTCAACGAGATTCGAACTCACAACCTCTGCGGGGCAATGATATTTTATGTCTATGAGAGAGTCAATGATTGCTTAAATTGTCCAGATACGTGCGAGGATAACTTCTCTCTTTCGTCTATAGCCCTCACTTCAAATATATACATTTATTTCACCAAAATATTAGCTTTAATTGTCAACTTGCAAAAATAACGAAAAAGAAAGGAAAAAGGTATAGGGGCACTTTATTACCGTGTCTTGGCAAAATATGATTATTGCTGTGCGCTTGTGTTAATTCTTTTCCTAACGCTTTAATTCAACTAAATATTGCTCGAAAAAAGAAATGGATTCGCTCGCAGTGACTCGAGTTCTTCTTTTTATAAAATCGCTGAACTAATCTTCTTTGTCATTTTTATCATTTTTATCATTTTTATCATCTTCTTAAAAGGGCTACCAACCCTAAGGTCCGAAAAATATCGGGCCTCTTAAGAAGGAAGACGGCACTTTGGAACTTATGAACTCGGAAAAAGCAAACCTGATGAACTCTTATTTTGCTGCGATTGGCTTAAAGCTATCCAACATCTTACCCCCGCCTACAAGCTGTGAATACGGGAAAACTTGCGCAGACAACAGCGAGACAGATATTCCTCAACTCACAGATGTCCACGTTCCAAAGCCCTTAGTAGCGGATAAAATAAAGGCGCTGAAAACAAGGAAATCCACGGATCCTGATAATATACCTCCAAAACTTTTGAAGCTAGCAGGCAATGCGATTGTCCCGTCTCTCCTCAGTCTATTTCGACTCTCCATTAATACCAGCAGAGTGTTCACTAGCTGGAAAACTGCAAGGCTTACTCCAGTGTATAAAAAGGATGATGAAACCGATTGCTGCAATTATAGACCGATATCACTGCTAAGTGTCCCAAGTAAGATCCTTGAATCAGGCGTAGTCAACGACACAATTGTTCGTCATGTATATAAAGCTAATAATCTAGTTACGGATAATCAATGGGCATATCGCGCAGGATTTTCAACTGAATTGCTACTAACACAACTCACTGAAACGTGGAGAGAAACTGTAGACGCAGGATTAGTGGTCGCGGCTGCCTTCATAGATTTCAAAAAGGCATTCGACAGTGTGTCGCACGCCATTCTCGAAATGAAATTAGAAAGGGCCTTTGGCATATCAGGACCACTCCTGGGCTGGATTAGAAGTTATCTAAGTGAAAGACAGCAATTTACAATTGTTAATGGATCGACTTCAGAGATGATACCGGTCTCTTTTGGAATTCCTCAAGGGTCCGTTCTGGGGCCGACACTCTTCACTCTTTTCACGAACGATCTTCCGTCCTCTGTGTCTTCCGGTTCCGTTTATATGTTTGCAGACGATACAACGGTTTACTGCATAAGCGAAACGGCAGAACAAAGTATTGTCCTGTTAAATTCTGCACTCCGCGAATTAAACGAGTGGTGTTTAATTAACAGATTAACACCCCACCCAAGCAAAAGTGAGGCCATGCTAATCTCTAGAAGAAACCCCCCGATTAATACCCCCCCGATCTTCATTGGTAACTCTACAATTGAATGAGTATCGAAATCACGATTGCTGGGAATGACCGTCGATGAGAAACTGACTTGGACTCCGCATATGCTGGAACTCAAAAAATCATTTGCTAAAAAATTAGGATTACTTAAGAAGTCGAGATTTCTCCCTAGGAACGTCCGACAGGATCTCTACTTTAAGATAACTTTGCCTTCAGTGACCTATGGTCTCATACTATGGGGATCTTATCATAATTCTGACTTATTTCAGTCCCTAGAAAGGCTTCACTGCAGGGCTGCGAGACTTATCTTTAATTTGCCGAAAGACATGACATCTGCTGATGTCTTACAGCAGGCCGAATGGCAGACTCTGTCTATTTATTACAAATCAGACATTTTTATCTGTTTCCACAAAGCTTACCACGATAGGTTACCTAACACATTAATTGATCTGATTTTTAACAAACGGGCCACAAATTATTTAACCCGGTCTTGCGCCTCATTAATTGTTCCACGCTTCAACACGCGTTATATGAAAGACTCTGTCGCGTTTAGAGGCTCAGCCCTATGGAATGCAGTGACCAATATTTGCAGTATCTTGACAAAAAACATTCCGTATCGTGACCTCAGACTAAAGCTCAAATCCCTAGTTAATTTTAATGAATTTAGTTTTAAGATAACGTCTGTATCTACTTGTAATTTTAGAAAAAATGACTTTGTATATATTTAAATTTATGTCTATATTCATATCTGTCAATACCGCTAATTTTAAGTTCAATGCTCTTTTTGTATATATTCTTAGTTAGTTAGTGATAAGTTATTGTAAACGACCCCACAAGCTCATGTAGCTTTAATACTCATCGTTTTAAAATAAAGGCCATCTACCTATCATGACAAAAGAAAGAGAATGATTTTACATTTCATTTATAGTCATGACCCAAAAATGTAGTGATATTTTATCGGAACAACTTAGAATTTAATTTAAATGCGCTTGTTCGTAATGATTAAGAAGCTGGCCGCGTCTAAGATACAAAGATTTGGTTTTTGACAATGACTATCGAGGGGTGTGGTGTAATGTTGAACAAAATAATCATAAAGAAAGAAGTAGGTGGAAGGGAAATTTTATTACAGGCCGAGATCGATAAAACGTGATTATAGTTCTGCGCATGACTGAATTCGTTTTCTAACGTCTTTATTAAACTAAAAACAACTTAAGAAACAGTCAAAATCAATTTTTTCACAGCTACTATTTTAGGAAGTCACTTTCTAAATTTACTTGCTTAGCAAATCGCCATCTTAAAAACAAAAGAATCAAACCGATTTAACAAAAAGGTGAGACTAAACGCAGCACAATAGCACAACTAAAACAATAGAGGTGAGAAATAATTTCGTAATAAGGTCATGATTTCATTTCATTGTGTTTGAAGCTTGAATTAATGAGCGTCATTGTTGGGAATATAAAAAGAAGGAGAGTTACAAACACTTTCATTAAATTAAAGCTAGTAACGTCTTCCTAGAGGCAAGTGAGTTTCTCCGCGCGATAAAGTTTCAAGTGAATCATTTGGCGTCGTGTCCAAGGTATGGCCTCAAGAAAAGGAGTGAAAAGATCCGCACCAGAAAATGAATGTAAGTACCACAAAACAGACTTGCTCCTTTTTCTTTTTATCCCTATTTTAACGTTTACGCACTGGGGAGGTGACCATAGAGTGGAATTGCCACCCTGAAATGGCTGACGTTTTGAGCAGAAGATCTAAACACCTGACGGGCTATTATACGAATTACGGGTATGCAGTCGCTTTACGTCGTATTCAAAATTGGCCTCTATAGGTGCGATAAGAAACCAAATAGTCTGTAGATTTTTACTCTTATGTGTCATGCTCCCGAAGGAAAACAATATTTCAGCGTGAATGTGTATGCAAAGGGTTATTTCGGTCGCGCCCTTTTCCTCTCGAACTTAGAGCGCCTGCAGCGCAGGATTTTCCTATGTTTCTCGTTTTAAGTACTAGTTAAGACAGACAAATAGGGAATCGCTACCACTCGATTTCCCAGCCCAACTTTAATTCTCAAGTATCTCCGCAAAATGAACACTGTCACAAATCACCGATCACTGGATCATATCGTCTGAGTTAACACGATTGATTTTATTTCAAAGGAAAGTATTTTGGTGACGAGTGTTGTTAACCTCGCTAAAAAACTGTTACTTCGAAATCCGGTTATATTAGCGCTTTATGGTTAATAGTTCTAGCCCGCTAAGTGTCCCACGCACAACTTGTAACTTGTTAAGTCGCCCGAAAGTCATCTCGCCCGAAACTAGGGCCATGTGAGTATGTACCCTTCTATTCACATGGCAATAATTATTATTGAACTCTTAATATTGCAATTAGAAAATTGTCTCGTTCGTCAATAATTGTCTCACTCTTTACGATGCTTTGTTTTCGTATAACTTTCGTTTTGATAGCATTTATAAAGGGACTGAAAGTTGCGTTCGAAACGTTTAATTAAGTAGCTTCTATCGACTTTCGGTTACTTAAAAATTTTCGGGCGACATGACGATAAACTTCACCGCTCAACTTAGTATCCTTCGTGTTTTGAAATTTTTACTTTCTTATTTCACTTTGTCACTGCCCTACACCTCTTACCGAGACGCAAAGCGAGTTAAATGCGCAAAGTTTGTTCAAAGTTTTACTAGAGTTACTCTACTCTGCATCCTCTGCCGACTATAAATGAAGGGAGTAGTTTCTAAAGAAACTGTGGTGCTGCGTCGGTGTGGAAGTTTGGTTTTATCCACGGAGTTGAAGATGTAAATTGACCACTGTATAGAGATTCTAAAAAGCTGACGTTTCGAGAGTTAGCTCTTCGTCAGAGCGAATCCACGACGAAGGGCTAACGCTCGAAACGCCAGCCTTTAGAATCCCCGTACGGTGGTCAATTGACATTATCAACTCCGTTGATAAAACGAAATTTCTACCGACTTTGTCGCGTGCTCGCAAAGGGACTTCACTCGTGTAGGCGAATGGACACGTAAGCAAAACAACTTGTAGGCGAAACGACCAGTTACCCAACAAGTGAGGTACCTTCTGGATCGAGATTCTGGGTCGAAAACATCGGTTTTCATTTTTTAAAATCCTGTAGCGGTACAATGACGGGTAGCTGTTGTTTCCGAGTAAAATATCAATCACACGAATAGACTTAGCGTGCACTTATAACGCAAAAGGCGCTCGTTGTGTTATGTATTCAAAACAATTCTCAAAAGTAAGTTTTCCTTTTTCACAGGTGATAAAATGCGTCAAAGACGTCGCAGAACAGCTTTCACCGACAAGCAGCTTGATCTATTGGAGAAAACTTTTGAAAACGAGAAATTCCCCGGAATCCAGATCAGAGAGGATCTCGCACGTGAGATGAACATCAGAGAGGACCGAATTCAGGTAGTGTTACAGTCACTGATCGTTAATTCATCTTTCTCATTATTGGCCATTTCCAGGTTCTAAAAACTTACAGTTTTCAAAACGAGTACAAAACGAATTAGATTTCAATTTTCTATTTCTGTCAAAACATCTGATTTTCGAACTTCCACTCGCGACTTGCTTCCACTGACTCCGGAATGGTTTGCTATGAAAATGCTACGACGAATAATTTTCAGGAAATAACCTTCGTCCACGAATGCATTTTAAAAACAAGCTAATGAGATCAAAGAGGCACGACACGACATTTGTGTGAGTGCGTTTCTGATCGACGAGTCTTAGTCTTAGATTTTTCTGGACAATTGCCGATAACAATCGAAACCGCGTCTCTTTTCCTCATTACCAGGAATATTTCGTCTTATCGGAGAGCCTCAAAGCCAAACAATCTTTTCCGTTTCCTCTTTAGCTTTTCATGGAGAAAGGAAAAGAGAGATTCTGGGCTATAAAATGTTGTTTACCTTTGCGTTTTCTTGCTCTATCTTCTGTCAGGTTTGGTTCCAAAACCGTCGTGCGAGATGGCGAAAGCGCGAAATCAAGAACAAGCCAGCCCCAGGCCTCCTGGTTTCAGAGAATACTCCACCAAATGCGACTTCACCAACCATTTTGCAGCCGTCGCCTGCTATCTTCCGGCCACAGCACCAAGTACCCTTCAGACCCTGGGAGTCATCCTGTGTGCCTTTTTCCCCCAATCAGTTGTTACCACCAAGAGTTCTTTCGGAATGGTTCCGCCATCTTACGTCTTCAGTTACACCTGCTGCCCAGACCACCCAAACCGTGGACGCTATGGTGAGCCCGCGTGTTACAGCGTCAGAGAGCCGCAGCCCTTCTCCTACGGCCAGCCTTACAACTCTTTACCAAGCATCCTGCGCTGACAATTCAGACGGAGGAAGGAGTCAATACTCTGCAGATGATTATCTGGCTGCTGTTACTTTGGCAAGCGCATTCCATAGGGAAAATTAGTGAAAAGGAAAATACACAGAATAAATGATTTTCTAAGAAATTTCAAAACAATAGTTTATGATAACTAGATTAGGGTTCTTTTTATACTTGTTTTTTAAAGCCTTACGTTTTCATGTGATTAAGCTATCAACCACCTCACTCATTTCAGTAATGAAAATGCTTCAACTGATATAAAAAATAATGAATAAACGGTTTGTTGCTATTTTATATGACGATCAGTTTAGTTGTTTTGTAGTCATTGCTGTGAAGAGGGATATATATAACCGTCCCTGATCCCGGCGCCATTACAAAACACTACCGTGACACCCTGAAATACACTGGTAAGAGGTGAAGCTCTTTCCCCGAAAGATTAAGGTTTTCAACATTTGCTGGTTTTCAACGAGCAAATAGATCGAAGACGCCAGAATTCAATGTCACTCGAGATTGTTTATTGGTCGTGTTTAGGAATTCGAGTTTGATAAACCTTTTTCATAAATGGTCGCCTAATATTTACATTAAGTTTTGTTCTAGTGTTGATAAGCCTCTCTAGCTTCGCTGCTATGGGCAAAATTCAAAGGAGGGTATACACCTAAAAGAGGCCAGTAGTAAAAGCATAAGGGGATCATTCGGCTGCCATTTATGAAAATGGTCTATCGAGTTGTCCAAGAGTCGCGTTCGTTTGCTTGTTCGTTCATTCGTATTCCTTGAAACTGGGGGTTAATTGTCCGGGTCTAATTGACCGTGGGACGAATTGCTTGACACTGGCTAAAAATATTTGGCTTATCTTGACCGTATCACTTACTTCAAAATCTGCAAAAAGGTGTTTGGACCCCCCTCCCCGGTACAAATCTGCTAGCGTATTTAGACCCTCTTTCGCGGATTTGGACCTCCCTAAAAATAAGCGTTTGATTAGTTTACGTAATTGCATGGGCTCAAATAAAGGGCAAAATTATAATTATTGTATTATCAATTGAAAGTAAAAAAACTTTAAAAAACAATGCTTTCAAATACAAGAGTTAGTTTGCATACACAAAAACAAAGATGGTAGATTTCAATTTAAAATTGACCATTTTTGAAGCGTTATTGTTGGCTGTTAAACACATTAAGACCAAATGAGTGGTCAAGTATGACAATACCGGTAAAGAACTTTCGATTCAGGGCAACTTTTTCTAGGCCGTACTTTCCCTTTAATCGGTTTTTCCTTTGTTCAGGAATGATAATCGACTTTTTATGGTCAACTGGAATTAAATAACAGTTATCTCTACTCTTTTGGACATTAAGAAAAAGTTGATTTGTTTGTTGGCTTTGCTCTAAAATGCGATCGAACAAGTGCTTTTTAATCCGTTTGCCCAACTGGTTTTCGATGTGCCTCGACAGTGACAAGAAAATTTTGCCCTTATGTTATAAACATGTGATTGCAATGAGTTCTCGTAAAATTAAGGGGAAATTTCAATAGCTTGTGTTTTCAGAAGTTTGTTTAAAGCACCTAAACGTTATTTAAGTGTTGGAGCGGATCTTGTTTGAAGTTCGTCCTTTCTTGGTTGCTTTGCCGTATTTTGCCGACTCCTATTCCAAGCCAACCTGGCGTGTTTCAATGAAATACATCAAAATGTAAATGATCTCGTTTTCAGATATAAAGTGCAATGATGGAATAAAGTTCATCAGTAAAACTCTTTTTTGACCTTGAACTGAAAAATTTTGTTTTTGGCTTCAAATCTTAGCCTGTTTCCTATTCGCTGGCTAGTGACAGTTGACTCTGTAATGACTTTTTCCCTTTTCCATTCGCTCGTTGAGGGTGTGCTTGTTTTCTTTAAAAACTCATGCTGTTCAAGAAAAATTCATTGCCAAACTGGTGAATTCCAAAGTAAATTTCACTCGAAAAACCGATCTCGTACTCATGGCTTCGTGGTTCATGCGATATCGGTTTTTACTGAGAGTGGAATTCACTAGCTAGGCAATGAATTTTTCTATAGAAGAAGAAGGCAAAGAAAATGATTTAATTATTAAAGTAGCAACCGAAACACCAAAACGCGGACAATTCGAAAACTTTTATTTTCACTAACCCTACAGGCAGTAAGAATAAATAACAAAGGAGCTCCGCTTTTAGGCTTGGCTAATTCAGTAAATTATTTTCTCTGATCCCTAAGGTTTGGTTTCAGAATCGCCGCGCAAGATGGCGCAAGCACGAAATTAAGAACAAACCCGCGCCAGGGATCCTTCTATCAGAGAACAGACAGCCTATCTGTGATGTCACTCCACAAACCATATTCCAAACGTCACCTGCAATTTTCCCGCCACTCCACTCCGTGCCCTCCACACCATGAGAACCATTCTACGCGCCGTTTTGCACCACTTATTGGATACCTCCAAGGGAAACTTTGGAATTTTCTCATCGTCATAACACAGCTGCACAGGTTACTCAAGCCGCAAACGAGATGTTTCAACTGCTGGGATCCGCTTCAGCGACCCGAAGCCCTTCTCCCACATCCAGCCTTGCGACTCTTTACCAGGCCTCTTGGGTTAATGATTCAGACAGTGGAGAGAGTCACCACTGTACAGATGATTGTGTAGCAGCTGTTACTTTGGCCAGCTGTTTCGAGAGAGAAAATTAGTGAGACAGTCGCCGTGAGACGAAACACGCACCGATTATGACAAACAGGCGAAAATGATTGAATTCACAAGTTAGTGGATGGGTCCAACTCGGCAGAATTCTCGAAGTTTTTGAAAACCTTTTTTTCAGCTAAGGCTGGCTCATAAAAAATTTGTAAATAAATGTATATTCTTTGTAAAGCTGTCTGAGTTCCGTTTTGTTTTCACCGTGTGAACAAGACACGACAACACAAGATCACATCCCCGCTTTTCAGGAATATATTATAAATTTGCTGCAACGTGGAGTGACACCCGAGCATCTACAGAAACGTGAGTTAGGCTTAGTCCGAATTCTCGAAGGAGTATGCTTTAGTTAACTGCTTGTAAACTTCTACAAAGGGATTTCAAAAATCTTTGGTGCCTTAGCCATGGGAAAACGCTCATACACCTGTATTATCCCAAAACTTTGAAAGTTGTTACATTGATTGTCCTCGTAGTCCCCTTTACAACACCTTGAAAACAATGCGCAACAATGCTTTTTTCGACTTTGCCTAGAATATTGTTACAAGTGTTTCACTGTCCGCCTTTATTTACAAGGGACTATCGTAGTTGTGATATTGTCACCCTCCTTACCGTATATAATTCCGCTTAGCTTTTGTAACGAAAGAAACATAGCTCCGACTTGAGGTGGTCTAAGAGCTCGTGATCTTTCTATTTTGCGATTTAAGAGATAGTTGGTGCGTCAGGGTTTAGTAATGCTTTGTCGCAAAATGTTCAGGAAACTAGTGCGTTCCTATAATTTGCAAGGATTAGGTGGTTTCAAGTTTTAGGAGGAATTGAAGCTCTGACTATAAAGTCCTTAAGTGATTTGGCCTTCCTTTAATGGAAAATATGAGCATTAGGTAAGATGCGCTTTTCTTTCCTTGGTCATGGTATTTCTTTTAGGTTCGCTGCAGAGAACGCCTTATCACGTTGCAAGACTGGCATAGTAATACAGAGTGTGGCTCTAATTGGTGAGAGCAGATATTGACCAAATGTTCGTTGAAGGCGTCCATCGTTTTAATCAGCCAATAAGACAACAAGTATTTTCGATCCGTTTCGCGTCGCTTGGTTAATAGCCCATTTCCGAGTGCGTTCCTAGAATTTGCAAGGTTTAGTATCTTCGTCTGCTCTAACAGCTAGCAACCTAAGCCTACTTTGAATTAAATCGATCAAGTCGATCAAGTGCTATAGAACAGCGATGAACCCGAGAATATTACACCTCTTGCTTCATTTCCGGTTTCCACCATAAATGAATTTAACGAAAATATTGCTTTTATTGAATTTGAGCACATACAAATAAAATTAATTCATGAAAAAGCTTTAAAAAGCAAATGTTCACTTCTGATCACTTTTAAGCTTCCCTTGCTTTACCACGTCTGTTGTGACTCTCAGTAGGCTTCAAGTATCAGTGACATTTGCAACCAACTTTCACATTTTACACAAACAGCAAGAAACCCTGGGTAATGCTGCTCAACCATTTTTCACAGAATTTTCACTCTGATCAACCACGCTATTTTTTTTTTAAATCTAAAACACAGTTAGGTGACTGCATTGCCTGTTGAAATCATGCAGGAAAATTCAGACCATTATTCACAAAATTTTCACTCTAATCAACCACGCTATGTTTTTTTTTTTTAATCTAAAACACAGTTAGGTGACTGCATTGCCTGTTGACATCATGCAGGAAAATTCAGACCATTATTCACAACATTTTCACTCTAATCAACCACGCTATGTTTTTGTTTTTTAATCTAAAACACAGTTAGGTGACTGCATTGCCTGTTGACATCATGCAGGAAAATTCAGACCAGAATTCACAAAATTTTCACTCTAATCAACCACGATACGTTTTTTTAAAAATCTAAAACACAGTTAGGTGACTGCATTGCCTGTTGAAATCATGCAGAAAAATTCAGACCATAATCAATCCCCACCTTTAAAATTCGGAGAAATCTTGGTTTGTGCTATCGTCCACACTTCACTGCCTTTAGATGCTAAATTCACAAAAGCGCCCTACAAGCGACACAATCTAATGATTCTAGAGTATTCAAAATTTCATATATTCAAGTGAACCATGGAATGCATATATGGCCATGAAATGATGAAATGAAAGTGAGAAAGATCATCAAGTTAGGTAGTTGCAAGAATTGTGTGGACCATAGATATATTGTTTTGGGCCAAGAACAACGTTTCAAGTTTATCTAGGTATCTTTAAGCTTTTGAAAAACAGCATGACATATCTGTGCTCATCGTTAACAAAAAGCGATTAATTGGCAAGTGCCCGCGCTTAACATAAGAACGTTAGGAAACAGAGAAATGAAATGTAGACAATTTAAGCATGGTCTCTTTTTTATAGACACATGAATAAATCAGGTAACGTCAACGAGATCCGAACTCACAACCTCTGCGGGGCAATGATATTTTATATGTCTATGAGAGAGTCAATGATTGCTTAAATTGTCCAGATACGTGCGAGGGTAACTTCTCTCTTTCGTCTATAGCCAGCACTTCAAATATATACATTTATTTCACCAAAATATTAGCTTTTTTAAGTATTCTATCACCGACTCTAATTGTCAACTTGCAAAAATAACGCCGAAAAAGAAAGGAAAAAGTTATAGGGGCACTTTATTACTGTGTCTTGGCAAAATATGATTATTGCTGTGCGCTTGTGTTAATTCTTTTCCTAACGCTTTAATTCAACTAAATAATGCTCGAAAAAAGAAATGGATTCGCTCGCAATGACTCGAGTTACTCTTTTTATAAAATCGCTGAACTAATCTTCTTTATCATGACAAAAGAAAGAGAATGATTTTACACTTCATTTATAGTCATGGCCCAAAAATGTGGTGATATTTCATCGGAATAAATTAGAATTTAATTTAAATGTGCTTGTTTGTAATGATTTACAAGCTGGCTGCGTCTAAGATACGAAGATTTGGTTTTTGACAATGACTATCGAGGGGTGTGGCGTAATGTTGAAGAAAATAATCATAAAGAAAGAAGTAGCTGGAAGGGAAATTTTATTACAGGCCGAGATCGATAAAACGTGATTATAGTTCTGCGCATGACTTAATTCGTTTTCTAACGTCTTTATTAAACTAAAAACAACTTAACAAACAGTTCAAATCGATGTTTTCGCAGTTAAGGCTTGAGCTACTATTTTAGGAAGTCACTTTCTAAATTTACTTGCTTAGCAAATCGCCATCTTAAAAACAAAAGAATCAAAACGATTTAACAAAAAGGTGAGACTAAACGCAGCACAATAGCACAAGTAAAAGAACAATAGAGGTGAGAAATAATTTAGTAATACGGTCATGATTTCATTTCATTGTGTTTGAAGCTTGAATTAATGAGCGTCATTGTTGGGAATATAAAAAGAAGGAGAGTTAAAAACAGTTTCATTAAATTAAAGCTAGTAAGGTCTTCCTAGAGGCAAGTGAGTTTCTTTGCGCGAAAACGTTTCAAGTGAATTCTTTGGCGTCGTGTCCAAGTTATGGCCTCAAGAAAAGGAGTGAAAAGATCCGCACCAGAAAATGAATGTAAGTACCACAAAACAGACTTGCTCCTTTTTCTTTTTATTCCTATTTTAACTTTTACGCACTGGGAAGGTGACCATAAAATGGAATTGCCACTCTGAAATGGCTGACGTTTTGAGCAGAAGATCTAAACACCTGACGGGCTATTATTCTTATTACAGGTATGCAGTTGCTTTACGTCGTATTCAAAATTGGCCTCTATAGTGGCGATAAGAAACCAAATAGTCTGTAGATTTTTACGCTTATGTGTCATGCTCCAGAAGGAAAACAATATTTCAGCGTGAATGTGTATGCAAAGGCTTATTTCGTTCGCGCCCATTCCCTCTCGAATTTAGAGCGCCTGCAGCGCAGGATTTTCCTATGTTTCTCGTTTTAAGTATTAGTTAACTTAAGACAGACAAATAGGGAATTGCTACCACTCGATTTCCCAGCCCAACTTTAATTCTCGAGTATCTCCTCAAAATGAAAACTGTCACAAATCACCGATCACTGGATCATATCGTTTGAGTTAACACGATTGATTTTATTTCAAAAGAAAGTATTTTGGTGACGAGTGTTGTTAACCTCGCTAAAACTGTTACTTCGAAATCCGGTTACATTAGCGCTTTATGGTTAATAGTTCTAGCCCGCTAAGTGTCCCACGCAAAACTTGTTACTTGTTAAGTCGCCCGAAAGTCATCTCGCCCGAAACTAGGGCCATGTGTGTATGTACCCTTCTATTCACATGGCAATAATTATTATTGAACTCTTAATATTGCAATTAGAAAATTGTCTCGTTCTTCAATAATTGTCTCACTCTTTACGGTGCTTTGTTTTCGTATAACTTTCGTTTTGATAGCATTTATAAATGGACTGAAAGTTGCGTTCGAAACGCTTATATCGACTTTCGGTTACTTAAAAATTTTCGGGCGACATGACGATAAAGTTTGGGCGAGATAACCTTCAGGCGACTTCACCGCTCAACTTAGTATCCTTCGTGTTTTGAAATTTTTACTTTCTTATTTCACTTTGTCACTGCCCTACACCTCTTATCGAGACCGACACGCAAAGCGAGTTCAATGCACAAAGTTTGTTCAAAGTTTTACTAGAGTTACTCTACTCTGCATCCTCTGCCGACTATAAATGAAGGGGTTAGTTTCTAAAGAAACTGTGGTGCTGCGTGAGTGGGGAAGTTTGGTTTTATCAACGGAGTTGAAAATGTAAATTGACCACCGTACAGAGATTCTAAAAAGCTGACGTTTCGAGCGTTAGCTCTTCGTCAGAGCGAATCCACGACGAAGGGCTAACGCTCGAAACGCCAGCTTTTAGAATCCCTGTATGGTGGTCAATTTACATCATTAACTCCGTTGATAAAACCAAATTTCTGCCGACTATGTCGCGTGCTCGCAAAACGCCTTCACTCGTGTAGGCGAATCGACACGTAAGCAAAACAACTTGTAGGCGAAACGACCAGTTACCCAACAAGTGAGGTACCTTCTGGATCGAGATTCTGGGTCGCAAACATCGGTTTTTCGTCCGAGTAAAATATCAATCACACGAATAGACTTGGCGTGCACTTATAACGCGAAAGGCGCTCGTAGTGTTATGTATTCAAAACAATTCTCAAAACTCAGTTTTCCTTTTTTACAGGTGATAAAATGCGTCAAAGACGTCGCAGAACAGCTTTCACGGACAAGCAGCTCGATCTATTGGAGAAAACTTTTGAAAACGAGAAATTCCCCGGAATCCAGATCAGAGAGGATCTCGCACGTGAGATGAACATCAGAGAGGACCGAATTCAGGTAGTGTTACAGTCACTGATCGTTAATTTATCTTTCTCATTATTGGCCATTTCCAGGTACTGAAAACTCACAGTTTTCAAAGAGAGTACAAAACGAATTAGATTTCAATTTTACATTTCTGTCAAAACATCTGATTTTCGAACTTCCACTCGCGACTTGCTTCCACTGACTCCGGACTTCGCCCACGAATGCATTTTAAAAACAAGCTAACTAATGAGATCAAGGAGGCACGACACGACATTTGTGTGAGTGCGTTTCTGATCGACGAGTCTTAGTCTGCAAAATTGCCGGTAATTATAATAAGAATCGAAACCGCGTCTCTTTTCTTCATTACCAGGAATATTTCGTCTTATCGGAGAGCCTCAAAGCCAAACAATCTTTTCCATTTCCTCTTTAGCTTTTCGTGGAGGTAGGAAAAGAGAGATTCTGGGCTATAAAATGTTGTCATCAAAATAGGCCACGTGTTTACCTTTGCTTTTTCTTGTTCTATCTTCTGTCAGGTTTGGTTCCAAAACCGTCGTGCAAGATGGAGAAAGCGCGAAATCAAGAACAAACCAGCCCCAGGCCTCCTGGTTTCAGAGAATACTCCACCAAATGCGACTTCACCAATCATTTTGCAGCCGTCGCCTGCTATCTTCCGGCCACAGAACCAAGTACCCTTCAGACCCTGGGAGTCATCCTGTGTGCCTTTTTCCACCAATCAGTTGTTACCACCAAGAGTTCTCTCGGAATGGTTCCGCCATCTTACATCTTCATCTACACCTGCTGCCCAGACCACCCAAACCGTGGACGCTATGGTGAGCCGCAGCCCTTCTCCTACGGCCAGCCTTGCAACTCTTTACCAAGCATCCTGCGCTCACAATTCAGACGGAGGAAGGAGTCAATACTCTGCAGATGATTATCTAGCTGCTGTTACTTTGGCAAGCGCATTCCATAGGGAAAATTAGTGAAAAGGAAAATACACAAAATAAATAATTTTCTAAGAAATTTCAAAACAATAGTTTATAATAACTAGATTAGGGTTCTTTTTACACTTGTTCTTAAAGTCTTACGTTTTCATCTGATTGAGCTATCAACCACCTCACTTATTCATCTCGAAGGTAAATTTTCAGTAATCAAAATGCTTCAACTGATATAAAAAATAATGAATAAACGGTTTGTTGCTATTTTATATGACGATGAGTTTAGTTGTTTTGTAGTCATTGCTGTGAAGAGGGATATTTATAACCGTCCCTGATCCCAGCGCCATTACAAAACACCACGATGACACCCTGAAATGCGCTGGTAACGAGGTGAAGCTCTTCCCCAGAAAGATTAAGGTTTTCAACATTTGCTGGTTGTCAACGAGCAAATAGATCGAAGACGCCAGAATTCAATGTCACTCGAGATTGTTTATTGGTCGTGTTCAGGAATTCGAGTTTGATAAACCTTTTTCATAAATGGTCGCCTAATATTTCCATCAAGTTTTGCTCTAGCGTTGATAAGCCTCTCTAGCTTCGCTGCTATGGGCAAAATTCAAAAGAGGGTACACACGTAAAAGAGGCCAGTTGTAAAAGCACAAGGGGATCATTCGGCTACCATTTATGAAAATGGTCTATCGAGTTGTCCAGGAGTCACGTTCGTTCGTTTGTTCGTTCATTCGTATTCCTTGAAACAGGGGGTTAATTGTCCGGGTTTAATTGACCGTGGGACGAATTGCCTGACACTGGCTAAAAATATTTGGCTTATCTTGACCGTATCACTTACTTCAAAATCTGCAAAAAGGTGTTTGGACCCCCTCCCCGGTACAAATCTGCTAGCGTATTTAGATCCTCTTTCGCGGATTTGGACCCCCCTAAAAATAAGCGTTTGATTAGTTTATGTAATCGCATGGGCTCACATAAAGAGCAAAATTATAATTATTGTATTATCAATTGAAAGTAAAAAAACTTTAAAAAACAATGCTTTCAAATACAAGAGTTAGTTTGCATACACAAAAACAAAGATGGTAGATTTCAATTTAAAATTGCCCATTTTTGAAGCGTTATTGTTGGCTGTTAAACACATTAAGACCAAATGAGTGGTTAAGTATGACAATACCGCTAAAGAACTTTCGATTCAGGGCAACTTTTTCTAGGCCGTACTTTCCCTTTAATCGGTTTTTCCTTTGTTCAGGAATGATAATCGAATTTTTACGGTCAACTGGAATTAAATAACAGTTATCTGTACTCTTTTGGACATTAAGAAAAAGTTGATTTGTTTGTCTGTTTTGCTCTAAAATGCGATCGAACACGTGCTTTTTAATCCGTTTGCCCAACTGGTTTTCGATGTCCCTCGACAGTGACAAGAAAATTTTGCCCTTATGTTAAAAAACATGTTATTGCAATGAGTTCTCGTAAAATTAGGGGGAAATTTCACTAGCTTGTGTTTTCAGAAGTTTGTTTAAAGCGCGTAAACGTTATTTAAGTTTTGGAGCGGATCTTGTTTGAAGTTCGTCCTTTCTTGGTTGCTTTGCCGTATTTTGCCGACTCCTATTCCAAGCCAACCTGGCGTGTTTCAATGAAATACATCAAAATGTAAATGATCTCGTTTTCAGATATAAAGTGCAATGATGGAATAAAGTTCATCAGTAAAACTCTTTTTTGACCTTGAACTGAAAAATTTTTTTTTTGGCTTCAAATTTTAGCCTGTTTCCTATTCGCTGGCTACTGACAGTTGACTCTGAAATGACTTTTTTCCTTTTCCATTCTCTCGTTGAGGGTGTGCTTGGTTTCTTTAAAAACTCACGCTGTTCATGATAAGTTAACTCCCAAACTGGTGAATTCCAAAGTAAATTTCACTCGAAAAACCGATCTCGTACTCATGGCTTCGTGGTTCATGCGATATCGGTTTTTAGAGTGGAATTCACTAGCTAGGCAATTAATTTTTCTATACAAGAAGAAGGCAAAGAAAATGATTTAATTATTTATAGGAGCAACCGAAACACTAAAACGCGGACAATTCGAAAACTTTTATTTTTGCTAACCCTACAGGCAGTAAGAATAAATAACCAAGGAGCTCCGCTTTTAGGCTTGGCTAACTCAATAAATTATTTTCTCTGATCCCTAAGGTTTGGTTCCAGAATCGCCGCGCAAGATGGCGCAAGCACGAAATTAAGAACAAACACGCGCCAGGGATCCTTCTATCAGAGAACAGACAGCCTATCTGTGATGTCACTCCACAAACCATATTTCAAACGTCACCTGCAATTTTCCCGCCACTCCACTCCGTGCCCTTCACACCATGGAAACCATTCTATGCGCCGTTTTCCACCACTTATTGGATACCTCCAAGGGAAACTTTGGAATTTTCTCATCGTCATAACACAGCTGCACAGGTTACCCAAGCCGCAAACCAGATGTTTCAACTGCTGGGATCCGCTTCAGCGACCCGAAGCCCTTCTCCCACATCCAGCCTTGCGACTCTTTACCAGGCCTCTTGGGTTAATGATTCAGACAGTGGAGAGAGTCACCACTGTACAGATGATTATGTAGCAGCTGTTACTTTGGCCAGCTGTTTTGAGAGAGATAATTAAATTAGTGAGACAGTCGCCGTGAGACGAAACACGCACCGATCATGACAAACAGGCGAAAATGATTGAATTCACAAGTTAGTGGGTGGGTCCAACTCGGCAGAATTCTCGAAGTTTTTGAAAACGTTTTTTTCAGCTAAGGCTGGCTTATAAAAATTTGTAAATAAATGTATATTCTTTGTAAAGCTGTCTGAGTTCCGTTTTGTTTTCACCGTGTGAACAAGACACGACAACACAAGATCACATCCCCGCTTTTCAGGAATATATTATAAATTTGCTGCAACGTGGAGTGACACCCGAGCATCTACAGAAACGTGAGTTAGGATTAATCCCAATTCTCGAAGGAGTATACTTTAGTTAACTGCTTGTAAACTTCTACAAAGGGATTTAAAAACTCTTTGGTGCCTTAGCCATGGGAAAACGCTCATACACCTGTATTATCCCAAAACTTTGAAAGTTATTACATTGATTGTCCTCGTAGTCGTGTTTACAACACCTTGAAAACAATGCGCAACAATGCTTTTTTCGACGTTGCCTAGAATATTGTTACAAGTATTTCACTGTCCGCCTTTATTTACAAGGGACTATCGTAGTTGTGATATTGTCACCCTCCTTACCGTATATAATTCCGCTTAGCTTTTGTAACGAAAGAGACATGGCTCCGACTTGAGGTGGTCTAAGAGCTCGTGATCTTTCTATTTTGCGATTTAAGAGATAGTTGGTGCGTCAGGGTTTAGTAATGCTTTGTCGCAAAATG
>NC_090886.1:29075958-29095958 GCF_036669925.1 Montipora capricornis
GACTTGTTCGTTTTTCTTTTTATCCCTATTTTAACGTTTACGCACTGGGAAGGTGACCATAACGTGGACTTGCCACCCCGAAATGGCTGACGTTTTGAGCAAAAGATCTAAACACCTGACGGGCTATTATACGAATTACGGGTATGCAGTCGATTTACGTCCTATTTAAAATTGACCTCTATAGGTGCGATAAGAAACCAAATAGTCTGTAGTCGGTGGCGCCCATTCCATCTCAAATTTAGAGCGCCTGCAGCGCAGGATTTTCCTATGTTTCTCGATTTAAGTATTAGTTAAGACAGACAAATAGGGAATTGCTACCACTCGATTTCCCAGCCCAACTTTAATTCTCGAGTATCTCCTCAAAATGAAAACTGTCACAAATCACAGATCACTGGATCATATCGTCTGAGTTAACACGATTGATTTTATTTCAAAGGAAAGTATTTTGGCGACAAGTGTTGTTAACCTTGCTAAAACTGTTAATTCGAAATCCGGTTATATTAACACTTTATGGTTAATAGTTCTAGCCCGCTAAGTGTCCTACATGCAACTTGTAACTTGTTAAGTCGCCCAAAAGTCATCTCGCCCGAAACTAGAGCTATGTGTGTATGTACCCTTCTATTCACATGGCAATAATTATTATTGAACTCTTAATATTGCAATTAGAAAATTGTCTCGTTCTTCAATAATTGTCTCACTCTTTGCGGTGCTTTGTTTTTGTATAACTGACTGAAAAATGCGTTCGAAATGCTCAATTAAGTAGCTTATATCGACTTTCGGTTACTTAACACGATCAAATTTTCGGGCGACATGACGATACAGTTCGGGCGAGATAACCTTCAGGCGACTTCACCGCTCAACTTAGTATCCTTCGTGTTTTGAAATTTTTTCTTTCTTATTCTCTTATCGAGACCGAGACGCAAAGAGAGTTAAATGCACAAAGTTTGTTCAAAGTTTTACTGGAGTCACTCTAATCTGCATCTTCTGCCGACTATAAATGAGGGGATTAGTTTCTAAAGAAACTGTGGTGCTGCGTCGGTGAGGATGTAGTTTACAAAAATTTGGTTTTATCAACGGAGTTGATAATGTAAATTGACCACCGAACAGAGATTCTAAAAGCTGAAGTTTCGAGCGTTAGCCCTTCGTCGGAGCTGTAATGTCTGTACTCCAGACTGTTCCACGATGCGAACGGATTACACTCCAGAAAACACACTCACGTTTTCAGTCCGCCATCTTGACTTGACTTTATTGACTACCCACAATACACTAAAGGCACAGGTTACACAGGCAACCCACAGAACAATCACAACAAGAGCGAATCCACGAAGAAGGGCTAACGCTCGAAACATCAGCTTTTAGAATCCCTGTACGGTGGTCAATTTACATTATCAACTCCGTTGATAAAGCCAAATTTCACCGACTATGTAGCGTGCTCGCAAAACGACTTCACTCGTGTAGGCGAATCGACACGTAAGCAAAATAACTTCTAGGCGAAACGACCAGTTACCCAACAAGTGAGGTACCTTCTGGATCGAAATTACTGGGTCGAAAACATCGGTTTTCATTTTTTAAAATCCTGTAGCGGTACAATGACGGGTAGCTGTTGTTTCCGAGTAAAATATCAATCACACGAATAGATTTAGCGTGCACTTATAACGCAAAAGGCGTTCGTTGTGTTATGTACTCAAAACAATTTTCAAAACTCAGTTTTCCTTTTTCACAGGTGATAAAATGCGTCAAAGACGTCGCAGAACAGCTTTCACGGACAAGCAGCTCGATCTATTGGAGAAAACTTTTGGAAACGAGAAATTCCCCGGAATCCAGATCAGAGAGGATCTCGCACGTGAGATGAACATCAGAGAGGACCGAATTCAGGTAGTGTTACAGTCACTGATCGTTAATTCATCTTTCTCATTATTGGCCATTTCCAGTCCAGGTCTAAAAACTCACAGTTTTCAAAACGAGTACAAAACGAATTAGATTTCAATTTTCCATTTCTGTCAAAACATCTGATTTTCGAACTTCCACTCGCGACTTGCTTCCACTGACTCCGGAATGGTTTGCTATGAAAATGCTACGACGAATAATTTTCAGGAAATAACCTTCGTCCACGAATGCATTTTAAAAACAAGCTTATGAGATCAAAGAGGCACGACACGACATTTGTGTGAGTGCGTTTCTGATCGACGAGTCTTAGTCTTAGATTTTTCTGCACAATTGCCGATAACAATCGAAACCGCGTCTCTTTTCCTCATTACCAGGAATATTTCGTCTTATCGGAGAGCCTCAAAGCCAAACAATCTTTTCCGTTTCCTCTTTAGCTTTTCACGGAGAAAGGAAAAGAGAGATTCTGGGATATAAAATGTTGTGTTTACCTTTTCGTTTTCTTGCTCTATCTTCTGTCAGGTTTGGTTCCAAAACCGTCGTGCGAGATGGCGAAAGCGCGAAATCAAGAACAAGCCAGCCCCAGGCCTCCTGGTTTCAGAGAATACTCCACCAAATGCGACTTCACCAACCATTTTGCAGCCGTCGCCTGCTATCTTCCGGCCACAGCACCAAGTACCCTTCAGACCCTGGGAGTCATCCTGTGTGCCTTTTCCCCCCAATCAGTTGTTACCACCAAGAGTTGTTTCGGAATGGTTCCGCCATCTTACATCTTCACCTACACTTGCTGCCCAGACCACCCAAACCGTGGACGCTATGGTGAGCCCGCGTGTTACAGCGTCAGAGAGCCGCAGCCCTTCTCCTACGGCCAGCCTTACAACTCTTTACCAAGCATCCTGCGCTGACAATTCAGACGGAGGAAGGAGTCCATACTCTGCAGATGATTATCTGGCTGCTGTTACTTTGGCAAGCGCATTCCATAGGGAAAATTAGTGAAAAGGAAAATACACAGAATAAATAATTTTCTAAGAAATTTCAAAACAATAGTTTATAATAACTAGATTAGGGTTCTTTTTATACTTGTTTTTTAAAGCCTTACGTTTTCATGTGATTAAGCTATCAACCACCTCACTCATTTCAGTAATGAAAATGCTTCAACTGATATAAAAAATAATGAATAAACGGTTTGTTGCTATTTTATATGACGATGAGTTTAGTTGTTTTGTAGTCATTGCTGTGAAGAGGGATATTTATAACCGTCCCTGATCCCGGCGCCATTATGAAACACTACCGTGACACCCTGAAATACACTGGTAAGAGGTGAAGCTCTTCCCCCGAAAGATTAAGGTTTTCAACATTTGCTGGTTTTCAACGAGCAAATAGATCGAAGACGCCAGAACTTAATGCCATTCGAGATTGTTTATTGGTGGTCCTGTAAAAATAATTATTTCAGGAATTCGAGTTCGATAGACCTTTTTCATAAATGGTCGCCTAATATTTACATCAAGTTTCGTACGAGTGTTGATAAGCCTTTCTAGCTTCGCTGCTATGTGAAAAATTCAAAAGAGGGTACCCACGTAAATGAGGCCAGTAGTAACAGCACAAGGGGATCATTCGGCTGCCATTTATGAAAATGATCTATCGAGTTGTCCAGGAGTCACGTTCGTTCATTTGTTCGTTCATTCGTATTCCTTGAAACAGGGGGCTAATTGTATATGTCCGGGCCTAATTGCCCGTGGGACATATTGTCTGACACTGGCTAAAAATATTTGGCTCTGGTCTTGACCGTACCATTTACTTCAATATCTGCAAAAAGGTTTTTGGACCCCACCCCCCTGTCGTGGATTTGGACCCCCCTAAAAATAAGCGTTTGATTCGTATATGTAATCGCATGGGCTCAAATAAAGGGCAAGATTATTTCATTATCAATTGAAAGTAAAAAAAAACTTTAAAAAACAATGCTTTCAAATACAAGAGTTAAAACTTGCGAAATGCCGCGGCGCGTGCTTTAAACAACTTTTACTGAAACTCAAGTCTAACTTCGCTTTTTCTCCCTATGGAAAATTAATACGAGAACTCACGGCTTGACAAGTTTGGTTATGAAAAAGGAAAAATCTTCTGAAGCCTTGTAATCAAGTAAACTTCTAAGAACGCGTCTTCCAACCGAGAGGTGTTACTTGAAAAAGTGGAAACTCCTTTGTGGAAGCGCCGCCCATTCAAGCTATCAAATGGAAGATAACACAAATCTTCACGAAAAAGCCACATCGCGTGCTTTCAGCAACTTTAACTGAAGCTTTAGTCTGACCTTGCTGTTTTTTCCTTATTAAAAAGATAGCACGTTATTTAAGCTTCTGTCAGAAAGGAGTTAAAATTCGCATCTACGTACTTTTATACGAAATACCGCCGCGAATGCCTTTAAATAACAAATAAACTGACCCAAGTCTTTTTCTCAAGTTTCCCCGATTCAAAATCTAACTCTGTATCGATAAACAGTTAAATAAATAAGTGCAATATGGGGGAGGGGAAGGGGGGGGGGGGGTGGTGGGGTTTAAATTCGCTAGGACACCGGCATCGCAGAGGTCACGAGTTTGAATCCCGTTGAAGTCGCCTGAATTCAGTTTTGCTTAAATTGCGCAGTTAAGTCAGTGCGAGGATCAGTTCTTTCGTTTAGATACTTCACTTCAAATATACATTTATTTCATTCATCAGTGCTTTGACTAGAACTCAGGAGCCCAAAAAATTTACCTACTCCCACCTGTGTTGCTTCATGGCTCAGTTGGTAGAACATTGCTCCGGCGTCGCAGAGGTCATGGGATCGAATCCCGTTGAAGGCACCTGGGTTTTAGTCAAGTGTCTATAATGTGACAATTACTTAAATCTCGTCTATAAACCGGATTTAAAATATGCATTTCTTTCATTCGTAAGAATTATCGTTGGAATCCACATTTTGCAAGATCTACGAAGGTGCAAGGAAGGTTCGTTGATCACGACTAGCAAACGCTGTCGGTGGTATATGCATTTCGCCGGTAAAATTATAAAATAGTAAAAGGTAAAACTGTTAAAATGTTTGACTGAACGTTTTCGATCTTGGGATCATCTTCGGTGGTATTGTCGGACTTGCCAAGAAGACTACTCATTTGTCTTTACCGGACTGGTTACATTGTGCAATGTTTTTTTCAACTTGTTTCGCGATGGCGGTGCGACCTAAGTGCGCAGCCAAAATTCGAAAAATGCAACCGCGCATTTTGCTGTACGGTGCTGCATATCTACGGTCAGCTGAACATTATTTTGTGCCACTGGTGCACGCAGGGATAATTTAACGCAGTTTTAAAAGGAGATGACGTTATTGCCAAGCTATTCAATCTCGGGATCAAATTATCAGCGCATTTATTTTCAGGAAAAATTAAGGTTTAAAAGAAAAAAACAACAATTCTCAAAATTTAAACTTCTGGGAAATTTTGAAGCAAGTTCTTGGCCCAAACACCTCGAAATATTAATCTCCGCTTGAATTAGAATTCGATTTCAATGTGCGTTGCACTTACAAACTGAAGACTATCAGACTTTGATTATCGAAGGGTGCAAAGTAATCTTGAATAATACAATTAAAAAGAAAGAAGGAAGGGGATAGGGAATCTTGATAAAACTTGATTATAGTTCTGCGCTCACGTCTTTTCAATTCTCTTCCTAACGTCTAAATTAAATTAAAAAGTACATTAAAAAGAATTGAAGCAGATTCAATTGCCGTCACTTGAGTTACTCTTTTAAGAAGTCACTTTCTAAATTTACTCACTGAACGTAAAGCGATGAAATAAAAAGGTGAGACTAAACGCAACACAATGGCTCAAGTTTTTACAGGATGCAAACAGAAGAAAAACAATAGAGGTGAGAAGTAATTAAGTAGTCATGTCAAGACCTCATTTTACTGTTTGAAGCTTGAATTAATGTGCAACATCGTGGGTATATAAAAAATGATCATTAGGTGAGATTCTTCACTCATTCTTGATCTAACTGAATCCTGTGGCGACTTGTTCAAGATATGGCTTCAAAAAAAGCATTGAAAAGATCTGCGTCAGAAACTGATGAATGTAAGTAGTTGTTCCTGTTTTGCGCATTCAAATATTCACGCCCTACAAGGGTAACAAGAGGTTTCCTCAGCGTACAGCTATACGTTCCAGCTAGTTTCGCTAACTGGAGTAACTGAATTGAAGTAACTGCTGAATTCGAGTATGGTTTGGTTTACGGTTACTTTAAGAGTTTGATTTACATGGAATAGTTAGGGTTAAGACAAGCCACACTAAAAGGAAATGAGAAACTTCAGTGCAAAAGGTGTTCGAGAAAGCAAAGGGCGCGACTGATTTTCATCGCGCCCATTCCCCTTTGACTATGGACGCTTCCCGCGCAGATCACTTGATTTATGAGATACTTACAAATAGCTCCCTGCTAGCGCAATATTCAGTCGTCTTATTTTAGATTTCGTCTATCTATTTAAAACCAAAAACAATTAGAAATCAGAGATCTTTGGATCACGCCCCCCAACTCCATACAGTCGTTTTATTGGATTATTGGTCGTTTCGCCAACATCATGAGTAAGTTCGCCAACATGTGCGAGGATCATTTCTCCATTCCATTTCAATTTGAACGTGTAAGCTGTTATTTCTAAATTTGCTGAGTCAGTTCAAGATGCTGGCGAATTGGTTGTTGTTGAATCGACTTGTTGGGGAAAAGTATTTTTTTCGTTCAAAAATTATTTAGAATCAAAATATCTTACGAGGAAAATATCCTTATTTACGATGCGAATTTTCTTTTTATACTTTTACCGGATTAGTAACATTAAAATCAGAAAATAACACACATATGATGGAAGGGTTGAGAACTTTACTGAAGTGTCCGTGTTCAGTACTCATTTCAAAGATGTCAGAATCTTCCAAAGAAATTTAACTCTTTCGAATGATCTACGAGCGCGGTGTTAATGAAGTCGTGGGTTCGGGTCAAGCCAGAAACTCGAAAATTCCTTACCCGTCGCGTAGCTGAAAGACAAATAGATCATTTCTCGTACGGGAATATTTAACAATTAGCCCGCAAAATGGAGCCTACGGTACCGAGGATCTGCTCTATGGAACAAGATTCCCCTTAGAGACAGGAAAGAGGCCCGAGTTAACCTACAGATAGTTAACTTAATTAAGTTAACTATCTGTAGGTTAAAGGAAGAAAAGTTACAAAAACTGTTAATGTAAAATTTTTATATTTTTGGCCTCATTCATTTTTCACGTTTTTTTACTTAGTTCCTGTTTTATGACTTTACATTACTCGGGTCTTTACCGTAAACAAGCAGCGAGATAACTAACAGATATATTCTTCACTCAAAACTGTCTTTTCCGAGTTGAACGTATTTTTCATCTTCTCTCGGCAGACGACAGAATGCGTCAAAGACGCCGAAGAACAGCTCGATCGGTTGGAAGAAACATTTCAAAACGAGAAATTCCCTGGAATACAGATCAGAGAAGATCTCGCGCGTGAGATGAACATTAGATTCAGGTAACCAATTACAGTAAGACAAGTTTGTTATCATTCTGTTTTTTCATATTCATTTAGGTGTATTTCACTCTGCAGATCTAAATTTCGAACCAAGCGCAAAAGGTATTAGCTTAGCTTTCCCATTATGACAAAAGACCTAGTTTTAACTTGCATTGGCGCTTTTAAGAGGTCTGTTACCAAAACCTTTGGGCGCCAATGTATTCTAAAATTAAGCAAAGGGGAACTTTTGCCTCTGCACGCGTTTGGCGGTAAGTAGAGCCACTTTCTAACATTTTTGGTGGGAAGAAGAATACTGTTATTTACCGGAGACGTATGCGGATAACTTCGGATGGTGTTAACAGTTAACATGTTATAAGCAGTGGCGAGGTTAACTCTTTTCTTGGCACTCGTTGACTTTATTTTTCAAGAGTTAAATGAAGCGGGAAATCACCCTTTTAAGCTTACGGAAGGCGTAATTTTATATCATGAAATAAAACCAGGCTTGAATAGAATTAGAACCCATGGCCCATCACGCTGCACTCCTCTACCAATGAATACGTTATCAAATGAATAGTTAGACACTTGACCAAGGGCTGGAACGATCTGAGCGGTCCTTTCATGATGGAAAAGACGAAAGTTCCAAACGTAGAAAATAGGAGAATTTAGAATTGTGTGGACCGTAAACATATTGTTTTGGGCCAAAAGGGACGTTTAAAGTTTATTTGGATGATTTTGGGCTGTTGAAAAACATCACACGTCTGTGCTCATCGTTTTCGGTCGAAATACTCTTAATGTAGTGTCTATTGTTCTAACAAAAGGCTCTAATGAACAACAAACTACTAAGTTTGCGCAGAGTTAGTGGAGGGGGGACTGGTTAGGAAAGCCGGCGAACTTCAAAGAGCCAGCCTATTGTTCGTGTTTTAATGTTAAAAGTACCGTCACGTGACCGCGACCCTGCACACAACTCCAAAGAAACATAGCGGCGGTAGGGACTCTGGTTTGCGTATGCCTCTTGTGTTTATGCTTGTGTCGCTAGTGCTTAAATTGTCCAGATTAGTGCGAGGACCACTTCTCTCTTTCGTCTACAACCTGGACTTCAAATAATTATATACATTTATTTCACAAAAATATCAGGGTTTTTTTTTTGTCTATCACAGACTCTGATTATCAAGGAATGCGCAGTTACGTTGCAACGTAATGCCTTAATTGAAAAAGTGAAATAGATTTACTCGCATTGACTGGAGTTACTCTTTTTCTAAAATCGCTGAAACAAAAGACAAAGAGAAAGAGAATGATTTCGCATTGAATTCACGGCTCAAAAATGTAGTTATATTTTATCCGCATGAATTAGAATTGAATTTGAATGTTTTGCTTAATAATGATTAAGAAGTTGGCCGATGCGCCCAACATACACAGATTACGTCTCTTGAATTTGATTATCAAGGGATGCAAAGTAATGTAAAAAAAAAACATGCTCAAAAAGAAAGAAGGCGATAGGGACATTTATTACAGGGTCTTCATGAAACCTGAATATTTTTCTGTGCGCGCGTCTTCAATCTCTTCCTGGCATCTACTGAAAACTACAATAGAAACAATTGTTATCAATTTATTCACGGTTACTGGAGCAACTTCACTTTCTAAATTTACTCGCGTAGCAAATCGCCATCTTAAAGACAAAAGAATCAGAGCGATTTAAGAAGAAGGTGAGACTACACGCAGCACAATAGCACAAGTAAAAGAACAATAGAGGTGAGAAATAATTTAGTAATAAGGTCATGATTTCATTTCATTGTGTTTGAAGCTTGAATTAATGAGCGTCATTGTTGGGAATATAAAACAAGGAGAGTTAAAAACAGTTTCATCAAAGCTAGTAACGTCTTCCTAGAAGCAAGTGAGATTCTTCACGCGATAAAGTTCCACCTGAATTCTTTAGCGTTGTGTCGAAGTTATGGCTTCAAGAAAAGGAGTGAAAAGACCCGCACCAGAAAATGAATGTAAGTACCACAAAAACACAGACTTGTTCCTTTTTCTTTTTATCCCTATTTAACGTTTACGCCCTGGGAAGGTGACCATAAGATCGACGACAAAAATTTGGTTTTATCTAAAGAGTTGACAGAGGTCGAATTGCCACCGTGAAAAGTTTTAAATGGCTGGGGCTTTGAGCGGAGGATCTAAACACGTGACGGGCTACTATACGCATTACGAGTACTAAAATGCAATCGCTTTAAGTCGTATTAAAAATTGGCCTCTATACTGTAGGTGCGATAGTAAACCAAATAATCTGTAGATTTTTAATCTTGTGTCACGGTCCCGAAGGTAAACAATTTCACCGTGAGGAAATTTCGGTCGCGCTCATTCCCACTCGAATTTAGAGAGCGCAGCAGGATTTCTCATGCTTCAGTATACACACAAATAGGGAATTGCTACTGCTCGATTTTTCCAGTCCAACTTTAATTCTCGAGTATCTCCTCAAAATGAAACTGTCACAAATCACCGATCACTGGATCATATCGCCCGAGTTTTATTTCAAACGAAATTATATTGACGACAAGACATAGTATTGTTAGGCTCGCTAAAAGCTCTTCCGTCGAGATCTTGTGAAGTAGCGCTTTACGATTACTTGTTATATCCCGCAAAGTGTCCCAAGCGCAACTTGTAACCCGTCAAGTCGCCAGAAGGTCATCTCGCCCAAACTGATGTCGTCCGAAGTTGTCATGTCGCAGAAACTTTATCGAGGGCTTGATGTGTATCTACGCTTCTATTTTGAGCAATAATTATTATTAGAAAGTTGTTCTCTTTATTCAATAATTGTCTCACGCTTTACGGTGCTTTGTTTTCGTATCGTTTTTGTTTTGATAACATTTTTAAATGTACTGAAATTTGAGTTCGAAATAGCTTACGGCGAAATAAACTTAGGGCGACTTGACCGCCCAACTTACTACTTCACTTTCTTATTAACTTCGTTGCTGCCTTACATCTCATTGAGACGCACAGCGAGTTTAATGCACAACGCTATTTCATAGTTTTATTGCAGTCATTTATTGCAGTCATTCTGCCGACTATCTCGCGCGTTCGCGAAACGACTTTACGCGTGTAGGCGAAACGACCGATTACCCAATAAGTGAGGTACCTTCCAGATTAAGTGAGATTACTGGGTCGAAAACAACGGTTTTCATTTATAAATATGCTGTACTGGTACAATGATGGATAGTTGCTGTTTCCGAGTAAAGTCTTGATCAAGCGAATAGTCTTGGCGTTCATTTCTGAAGCGAAAAGCGCTCCTTGTTTTATGTATTCAAACCCATTATTAAATTTCAGTTTTTCCTTTTCACAGGTGAGACAATGCGTCAAAGGCGTCGCAGAACAGCTTTCACGGACAAGCAGCTCGATCTATTGGAGAACACTTTTGAAAACGAAAAATTCCCCGGCATCCAGGTCAGAGAAGATCTCGCACGTGAGATGAACATCAGAGAGGACCGAATTCAGGTAATGTCACCATGCCTAAATTTTTTTCTTTCACATTAATTGGAATTAATCATTAACCCGTCTTTCACATTATTGGCCATTTCCACGAACTGAACACTCACAGTTTTCAAAGCGCGTGCACAACGAATTAGTTTACCATTTTCCATTTCTGACGAAATATCTGATTTTCGAACTTAGACTCGCGACTTGCTTTTAAGAAGCCGAAAACGGTTTGCTACGAAAATGTTACGACGAATCATTTTCGGGAAATAACCTTCGACCACGAATACATTTTAAAAAGAAGCGAGGCTAATGTGATGAAAGGCATGACACGACATTGGCGAGGGGTGCGTTTGTGATCGATGAGTATCTATCACAGAAATAACTGAAATGAGCGTCAGAATTGTTTCGTTTTTCCGCTCGATTGGCGATAATTATTGCAATTAAACCGCGTCTCCTTTTCTCATTACCACGAATTTTTCATCTTATCGGAGAGCTTCAAAGTCAGACAATTTTACCCTTTCCTATTTAGCTTTCGTGAAGATAGGAAAAGAGAGATTCTGGGCTATAAAATGTTGTCATCAAAAAGGCCACGTGTTTATTGTTGCGTTCTCCTGTCCTATCTGCTGTCAGGTTTGGTTCCAAAACCGTCGTGCAAGATGGCGAAAGCGGGAAATTAAGAACAAACCAGCCCCAGGCCTCCTGGTTTCAGAGAAAATTCCATCAAATGCCACCTCACCAACCATTTTCCAGCCGTTGCCTGCTGTTTTCCCGCCACAGCACCAAGTACCCTTCAGACCCTGGGAGTCAACCTGTGCGCCATTTTCCAATCAGTTGTTACCACCAAGAGCTCTCTCGGAATGGTTCCGCCATCTTTCGTCTTCAGCTGCACCTGCTGCCCTGACCACCCACACCGTGGACGCTATGATGAGCCCGCGCGTTACAGCGTCAGCGAGCCGCAGCTCTTCTCCTACGGTCTCCCTTGCAACTCTTTATCAGGCTTCCTGCCTTCACAATTCAGACGGAGGAAGGATTCAACACTCTGCAGATGATTATTTGGCTGCTGTTACTTTGGCAAGCGCATTCCAAAGGGAAAATTAGTGAAAAGGAAAATAGACAAATTGAATGTTCTGAGAAATTTCAGAACAAGAGGTTAAAGTAACTTGATTAGGGTTCTTTTAATAGTACTTGTTTTTGAAGTCTTGAAGTCTTAAGCTTTCAACCACCTTAGTTATTCCTCCCATATATATATAGAAGGTATTTTTAATCAAATTGTTTCAATTGCTTTAAAACATAATGAATAAAGGCTTTGTTGCTATCTTGTATGACGACTGAGTTGTTTTGGGTCCATTGCCGTGAAGAGGGATATGTCATATAACCAACATAATCAATCGCCACCGTGCTTGAAATGGACTGGGATCGAGGTGAAGCTCTCCCCTTGAGAGGTTAAGGTTTTCAAAAGTCGTATATTTTAAGACGGCCTCTCTCATTTGCTCACAAACGATTTTATTTTATGACTATAAATTCAAATTGGGAAAGTTGTTTGAAAACTTCAGTTTTATTTCCCTTATTTAAGTGAAAACAGGGTGTCTTTATTTCTAGTTTTCACTTATCGGAACAGTCAACCCTTCGTCGTAAATTCTGTGAAACAGTTCACTTACCATTGGGTAACGTTTTTGATCTTCAATTCACTTATAACTGCCAGTAGTTAACATACCGTTTACATACTCAAGTAATGTACCGAGGTTTCCAGGAAAACTCCTTGGGAGCTCCAGGTAAATTTCCGACCGAAAGAGCAAGGACAATTTTCTATTACTTTAAACTTAGGTCTCCATCTCTCTTTCTCTTCCTCATTTTCAGAAAACTAAATGTCGTGTTGAGGTAACGTTTTCAATCGTTCCACAATCTTGATTTCTTCTCAAGGGCAGAAACCTCCTTGACTGCAGAAAATAGTCAGTCTTTTTGTCACAAATTTTCGATGTGCGTCGTACAAACTACCCATTTGTTGAAGGTCAGCTTAAGTTTCCCGCGTGTCATAGAATAAACTTCAGTGTTCAGTGACCAGGGAGCTTGGTCCTTTTCATTCTTGCATGAAGATATTGCATGTCTCCCTGTCACAGTCTCAAAATCATCGCTTGTTATCCTCATTTTGAAAAGCCCTTTTTAGTCTTCCATCACGTGACCTCATCACGGAGGCAAAAAACTAGGTTGCTCCACAGCAACTTGATATACATTGTATAACGACTGATTTAAACAAAGAAAAAATAACATGACAGTACTAGTTCTCATTGTATCTTCCCTCATCCATAGTTGACATAAGAAGCTCTGTGACATAATTCTATCATGTGATGTCCTTTTGTCGAGGCGGTCGATCCAAGTTGCCCTTTACCATCTGCACAAGCCATGAAATTCCAGTGCTTATTCCATCCCTGGGAAAGATCAATGGAAAACACTGTTGCTGATTGAATTGTCAAAATCAACTGTGTTTCCAAGCGACAAATAAGATGTTGTGTTACATGTTCTATAAATGAGACCCGTACCCTGTTGCTAATTCTTTACAATAGCAATGTTTACCGTTACGTCACATATTCGGGAGTTTAAGAAACGGCGACGGGCTATGACCACGACAACGCCACAAAACAATAATAGGGAGCTTACGAAACGACGACGCCGACGGCAACGACGACGCTACAAAACAATAGGTTTACTGAGCAAAAACAATGGTTCGCACGCTCTGCACGTGCGTTTTACACATTCGTATATTTCTTTGCCGTCATCTCCTAAATGACGACGTGAAATGACCAAATTCAAGGTTCTGTGGAGGACGTTAGCACATGACGATGAATTTTCAGTTCTCTCTCTACGCTTCCAACTCACTCAAAGCAGTTTAATTCCTCGACATTTACTACACAAATTTAACGCGAAACGACATGAAATAGTTTCCTAGTGATATGAATAACGCGAACTCGTATTTTAAAATGAAGTCCTCGTTGCCGTCGCCGTCCTCGTTTCGTAAGCTCCCTAATATCATTGGTTAAAAGAGCATAAATAACCGTGCTGCACGTGCAGTACGGAATTTAGCGCATATTTTTGAGGTACTCTGCATAACGACGACGTGAAATCACCAAATTTGAGGCTTGACGACAACGTAAGCATGCAACAGAGAATCCTAAATCACATCTACCGGTAACAATCTTTTCTTCCGTTTTCTGTTTCTTTATAACTTACCCATTCAGAGCAGAGGTTGGTTGGATATAATACTCTCTCTGGCCAATGCCTGATGAATTGCCATCAAAGACACTTTTAATTGCTTCCACATCGATAGAGGTCTTAAAAAGAAGTTAGCAAACAGAAAGAAAGTGCCAGGATATTATGATAACACTGTTCAGTGGAATGGAAACAATGATAAAAGAATGGCAAATTAGTTGCAATTATATTCTTATGTAATTTTTTTTTTCTGGGGTTGTTGTTGTTACCAAGGTTTGCATATTGAGCAAGTCAACATGTGAACAAAAAGTCATTCTTCAACATCTTACATGATCTTATAGAGGTCCTTGTGATACCAACACAAACACAGCGCACAGCTGGTCCTACAGTTTGTAATACAACTTTCAGCTTTAAGAATATCCTGTTGTTCACAAGTTACCCAATGATGTGTATCAAGGGACTCACAAAGTCAAAAGCAATGGCACAAACTCACATCTTCGCAACACTACAAACATCTTTTAATGTTACCCTTGCGTATTTGTGAACCTCAACCTCACTTATTTTGAGGGGGGAGGGGGGGGGGGTTTGAAATGGAAATCATGGTCCTTTATGTCAGGTCTTCACAGCAAGGGCTAACCCAGAAGGTATTTTGATAACAAAAGACAGTCCTTCAGTGGCTGTGACCGTATACCATTATGTTTGAAATTTGAACTGTCATGCATGAATATGTATAATAATAATAATAATAATAATAATAATAATAATAATAATAATATTGTATTGCATGTTTGTGACAGTTCAGATATGAGAACTCCATGCCCTACTCTTTCCAAACAGTGTGTGCATTTTTCACTTCCCACAGGTTTACGAACAGGGTGGGGTTGTGAGACATGCCCTACAGTTTATTATCGTTTTCTGAGAAGACTAGAGAGATAAACCATGTAAAGGTGCCATTACAAAGGCAACATTTTCGATGGCGCTTCTTTTCTGTATTATTCCCATAGACATGTATCCTAGATATAAAATCCACGAGTAATCATAGGAGGTATGCGTGACAAGCATCAGATAAAGAGTTGAGGGTTACTGTTCACAGTCAGAGCTTGTAATGTTTTGAAAGTTCTCAATATTGCACTTGCAATTTGAGAGCTTTCAAAACATCACGGGTGACCATAAATCACAAAATGCACAAGCAAGTTCAAAAGATTTTTTCGCTTATTATATACTCAATCAAATCACTCCATCACTTTGTTTCCATAGCAACTTCCGTATTGCACTCTATAACCTATAGTATCTATGCATTCATCATTGACCAATCAGAAATGCAATATTTTGTTGAGTATATAATAAAAGAAGCCATGCAAATGGACAAGATTGAAGCATTCAAAAGTGGTTGGTTTTCAAACTCTGTTTAATCATTTTTATGATAAAAACTAAGGATATAAAAGGTCACGACGTTTCGACCTTCCAGAGGTCATTTTCAAGTGCAAGTTAAAATGTACAAGTAAATTAGCATAAATGTGTTTGTCATAATTTAAAATAGTTTAAAAGTACCATGATCACTAAAAAGGCAGTAAAGGCAGTAAACTTCGCTTGAGGTAACTGAAAAACCAACTTTAGGCCTAGTGTTAGCCAAATTGAGGGTTTTGGGTTACTTTTTTCAAAATTTCGGGGTCGTATTGTTAGATTCTACTTGTATTCTCCTTGTCAACAATAATTGTCACCCATCATCACAATAATTATCAATCTCATTATCACTATCCCTGTAACTATCATTCTCAATATTATTCAATAAAAATGCTGTGGTCGTAATTACAGTTTTTGTGTCCCTCAGTGTTTGGCTTGGACTTTGACTGGTAAGTGATCCAGGACCCTCTGTCTATGATAGCTTTTTAACAAGGTGGCAAGTCTTGGTGGATGGAACCAGTATTTATTTTAACAGGGGCAATTCTGCAACATGAGATCAATAAATCTCATAGAAAAAAAGAGAGGAAAAAACCAACCTGTAGATCTTGTTTGTTAGAAAGAATAAGCAAGGGAATTCCTTCCATGTGAGAATCATGCATTACACTTTCTATAAATAGAAAAAACCAATGCTAGATATGATTAAATAAAAATTTGTGATTCACAACTGTTGGCTTTTCTTAAAACTGATTCAAAACGGGAAGCCTTCCTTTCATGTGTTTCAGAATAACTCATGCCATCATAATTTTAATTAATTTAATTGTTGTTGCATTTTCCAGCATTGTTTACTTATTAACATTTGGAAAATGTTACTAATAAAAAACAAAACAGTTGCGATAATAATTAGCAATTAATGAATGAGGCTAAGTAGGATATGAAGAATTCTGCAGGTCGAGGAGGGTGTTATCCACCAAAGCCGAAGGCCGAGGTGGATAACATCCTCCGAGATCTGCAAAATTCTTCATATTCTACGAAAGCAGAATTCAATAATTGCTTTATTATTCATTCAAAATATTACTTTTCTTCGCTCAAACTTCTAAACCTACTCGCAGCCATTTTTCTGCTCAACAAAAATAACACAATCTCGTCCCCAGCTTTTTTCGGTCAACAGTTCAATAATTTGCAGCGGGCTGCACTTTTGACGTCATTTTGCCGTGATCGGTTGAATAATCTGCAGCGGTCTGCACTTTTGACGTCATTGATTCAATATGACAAAGTTTCTTTCCAAATTTGGTGAACAGCAGCTGGTTATGGTGAATTATGCGTGTGGTTTTAACCAATCAGAAACGGGGAAATATTTTGAATGAATAATAATAACTATTATTATTGTAACTGTGATGGCACACATACACAACTCCTACCAAACAACTACAACTCAATTACAAACAACAAAAGGTGTTGTCATGTTGCAAAAGTGCATTAACTTCCAAGTTAAAGCAGCTTAAGTAAGCATAAGTGACCAATTTTAATTCAATAAAATTGATTGTAAAGGTTTCATAAAGAGCCACCATGCCAGTGGAGCCAAAAAATATTGTTTTTATAAATCGGATATAAATGCCAACCCTGATGAACTCAGGAATTTATTTCATTGCTATACCAGTTACAGCGACATTTTTGCTTACCAAATGCCTTGTGAGATTCCTCTAATCTTTTCTCATCAGAAGAGTCAATGACATATATGATACCATGACATTCTTCATAATACTGAAAAATTGAACAAGTATCTTATTGTGGCCTCTTGTGCCAATCCACAAGCTACATGACATTGTATGTTGGTGAGCTATATATGTCATTTATCTAATTTCAGTTTCCTGAAGAAAAAGATATACACCAGTAACATACTATAGATTTAAAGAGTGTCAAATATTACAACTAGAAATAGGTTCAAAACAACAAATTTCAAAAATGTCATTTTAGATCTTCTGTCTGGAAAAAAATTGGAAATGATTTTAAGGACTTTAGACTATCCCAAATTTGGTCTGTTCATTGTGTTTTTTCAGAAATTATGATGCCCAAAGACAGACAAAACAGTCACTGAGAATAGATCTCTTAACATTTATTCATTTACTTTTTTTACATTCCTCAACTCAAGTTTTAGTAGGAAGGTCTATTCATACAAAATGGTTATCAAAAGGGTGTTAAAAATAATACAAACTAGGGATTACATGATATTAGTATAAATACACGGGTGATTATACAAAATCGCATGCTCTCATTGGCTCGCTATCTCAGATTATCAGCCGATAATCATCTAGACGGACAAAATGGCTGCCAGTAGTCGTTTGGCCACTGTAAGAGAAGATGATTTCGCGCTGAAATTTTTTTTCTTCTCTTTTTTGAAATAATCACCTGTGTATTTATACTAAAACAATTATTTGCCTCAGGCTCAGTGATTATCAGTGAATATTCACCTCGACGAATATTCACCGATAATCACTTCGCCTTTGGCGAATAATTGTTAATTAACACGCACATATATAAAATTCAACATTGACTACCTCATGACATGAAATTTTCACAACATTTTAATTTTGCGAATTTCGCGATTGTAAAATCACGAAATTCGCGATTTTACAGTCAGACTTGATCCGTGCGAAGTTATTCACTGATGCTTAACTAAAATATTACATAACATCAAGCAATATGGAATGCGCACATTAGATATTCAAAATCTTCAACTCTCTCTTAACAACTTTGACATTAGCATAAATGACCTCAATCTTGAGAATGATGTTTGATACATCGAACCTCAATTAACCGTGATTTTAATTTTTCTTGTAAACAAGGTAATTAAAATCTATTATTTAAAAAAAAACATCAAAGCTCTATATAAAGAATGAACATTTTAACACATCTTACATTACCTTATCCCACAATGATTGAAGTTCTTGCTGTCCTCCTAGATCCCAAAATATTAACTTTACATGGCTCATGGTAATTTTTCCAACTGCACAAAAAGTTTTGACAATCACCATTAGTACTCACAGGAAAAAATAACAGATTCCCATTTTTGGATATTTTAGGGTATTTAAAGAATACCAATAAAAATCCATAATTTGGCGAAGTGAGACAACTCCCAACCAGGGAATTCCCAACCAAGTTCCCTGATTGGGACTTGTCTCACTCTTCCAAATTCGAGATTTTTGTTGGTATTCTTTAAATACCCTAAAATAGCCAAAAATAGGAATCTGTTATTTTTTCCTGTGACTGTAGTCAGCATCAGCATCTTCTTCACCTAAAGAGTTAACCCTTTCCCTGCTGAGAGTGTCACTTAAGATTTCAACTTCAATTTACTGTCTCACAGAAGATGATTTTACTTGTCAATGGGGTCAAGGGTCCCCTTTATCCTATTCCCTCCTAAAACTGACGTTTTAGATTTTATTCTAACACAAGATGAGTTTACTCATCAATGGGAGCCAGTCCAGGGTTGAAAAAGGTTAAAGGGCATGTAATTCCCCCAAAACAAGCTTTTTGCATTGTAATCAAAAAGGGTTTTAATGAAAACCATGCCTTTTATTCTGGCCAATTTGAGATAATTAAAGAGAAAAACAGTATCTTCTGTAAATATTTCATTTTGGGTTGAAACATTGGTGAGTTTCGTGGAATCAGTAGTGATTACAAACATTGTGCAATGTTAATTAATCCTGATGTAAATTACTAATGTCAAGTTATGTAGATAGTAAAAGTTCTGACAAAATTCTGTGATGAAACTAGCAGGAACCATTGCATTTTCTAAGACAGCGATGTCACTGAAATACCAGAAAGTTCAACATATGTTGTGCCTCACAGATTTTGATGAAACAAGCAGCCTGAAATCAGTGAAAAGCTGGTAATTCTTAATGCTTTTCTTAGTACTTGTCATCTTTTTTGGCGCAAGAAACAGAAACCAGACTTTCCAGGATGGAAAGCTTGTGTTATAATGTTCACTTGCTTTGAAACACATAATTCAGGAGCAAGTGCACTCATGCCTCCTAATGCCAATGACGTGCCCTGCCATTTGAAAACACATGCACACAGCGGTCACGCCAAAATGCAGACTACAGACTTAGGCTAAACAGATTGATATTGAGGTTGACCAAATTTTCATTTTACAGACAGTCTGCACAGTCTGCAGTCTGCATTTTTCAGTGTCCCTGCAAGCAGCACTCCACTTTGCTAGAGTTATTGCTGGGAGCCACCGGGCAAGCAGGAGCACTAATCTTGACAGTCTCCCTTTGTGCTCTATTCCAGGAAAAATTTGTCAGTCTGTTCTGTTGATTCTGACAACATTCTGTCATATGCCAAAGATTGCCTTCCAGAGAGACAAAAATGGTGTCCACAGTGGAGGAACAAAAAAAAGAAATTTTAGTCTAAATCAAAGAAAAAATACATAGAGAGCTTCTTTAGAGTCTAGCAAAGGCATCTGGGTGGTTTTTATGGTAAAACATGACAACTGGATGATAACGATATTCATGTGAAAAATGATAAAG